>NC_135811.1:99956796-100256796 GCF_964213995.1 Mustelus asterias
TTTGGTAAAAGTATGCTAATTTTCTTTTGTTCTATTTTAACTGTTGTTAAACTAAAGTTTGTTTAATAAAAGTTTCCGTAGTGGGGTTAATAGAATCACATCCTGGAGCAAAACACCTTCATGCTTGCATTAACGCACGGTGGCACAGTGGTTATCACTGCTGTCTCAATAGCACCAGTGACCCAGGTTCAATTCTGGCCTCGGGTCACTGACCACATAGAGTTTGCATGTTCTCCCCATGTCTGCATGGGTTTCCTCCGGGTGCTCCCGTTTCCTCCCACAGTCCAAAGATGTACGGGTTAGGTTGTTTGGCTATGCTAAAATTGCTCCTTCGTGTCAGGGAGACTAGCAGAGTAAATACGTGGGGTTATGGGGATAGGGCCTGGGTGGGATTATTGTCAGTGCAGGCTCGATGCCGAATGGCCTCCTTCTGCACTTTAAGGATTCTATAATTCTAATTCTAATAAAGTTGGGGTCCAGGCTAACTTCATAACATACCTTAGAATTTCTGATCTGGTCCCTAACACCAGTCAATAATATAAAAACAGAACCAACCTCCTTTCCACTTGCCTTGGTTGTTTTAAATCTCGCTCACGCTTTCTCTTAACTTTCTCTCTCCGGTGAAAACAAGTTCACTTGTTTTTTTTTGTGTTTTGTCAGATTTCAGCCCCCCCCCCCCCCCCCCCCCCCCCCGCTTAAAATGATCCTGGCCAAATTCCTCTGCACCGTCCTGAATATCTTCGTAAAAAGTAGAGTGGCCAATGTTGCGCACATAACGCTGCCAATGATCTGTATAAGGTTAGCATGGTTAGCTTTATTTGATGTCTAACCCAATACGCTTGAGATGGATTGCGGAACGCGACAGCAGGAAAACTTGCTACATATCATCAGCGCAGGGCTCCTCCAGCCCAGCAACAGCGTCGGCCCTGAGCATTCGTCAGACACTTTATTTTCTCTCCCTTATTTAGAAAAAGCCATTGAAGGCCTTCTGAAATGAAAACAAATACATTCCACCCACATTAGAACAAGCTGCCGGCAGCCAAACGGTTTCGCGAGGTAAAAGTTTCCATAACACTGGACTAAACACAGAGGGGAAAGTAAAATTCAGGAGATGAGCGAGTGTTGAAATTCAGAGTAAGGACCACAGTGTGGGAAGCACTGGAGAGACAGTGCAGGGCCACGTGACCACCAATTCCTATACACTCGGTCGCGAATTCCCTATTTTAGTCCTGCCATTCTCGGAAGCTGTTGCAGAGTGTTTAGGGAGTTCGTCATCCAAGGCACTCTCACTCGCACATTTTTAAGCTGTCCCGTTCAACAGCCTTGCTGACAGAGGTCACAAGCAGGTCACCTGTCTGCCAAAGAACAAAGAAAATTACAGCACAGGAACAGGCCCTTCGGCCCTCCAAGCCTGCACCGGCCATGCTGCCCGTCTGAACTAAAACCCCCTACCCTTCCGGGGACCATATCCCTCCATTTCCATCCTATTCGTGTATTTGTCAATTCGCCCCTTAAAAGTCACTATTGTATGCCCTTTCCAGCGAAAGGGACGGAAGCGACCTTCACTGTTACTATAAAGAGTCTGAAGGGAAAACAAATACTCCTAAAATTCCAAAAAAGAAGGCTTTGGCAAACTTAACAGCTTCACCTTTAACAGAAGTTGCAGCGAAACTCGGGAGTGGACAAGAAATTGGCGAAAGGTTGGGCGTCCGCCAGGAGAGTCTGGACTGGGGCAGGGGTAGGAAGAGGAACGGTGCCTGCTTCCTTAATATTTGCAATTTACATCAACAACTTAGATTCAAAGGTCATTCAGAAACCTGCTCACATTCTGTAGGGGTGAATTAGATAGGATGCACAGCACAGGAGCAGGCCACAGGTCTGCTGCAGAAGGAAAGTACACAGTGAATGGTAGAGCCCTTAGAAATATTAGCATGACAGAGGGATCTAGGTGAGCTGCTCCACAGTTCTCTGAAGGTGGCATCTCAGGTAGACAAGATGGTCAAGAAGGCGTATGGCATGCTGGTCTTCATTGGTCGGCGCATTAAATATAAGAATTGGAAAATCATGTTGCAGCTGTAGACTTTGGTTAGGCCGCATTTGGACTATTGTGTCCAATTCTGGTTGCCACACTACCAGAAGGATGTTGATGCATTGGAAAGGGTGAAGAAGAGATTTACCAGGATGTTGCCTGGTTTGGAGGATATGGACTATGAAGAAAGGTTGAATAAACTTGGATTGTTTTCATTGGAGGATGCAGGGGGACCTGATAGAGATTTACAAGATTATGACAGGCTTGGATAGAGTGGATAGTCAGACTCTTTTTCCCAAGGTCGAAGGGTCAATTACTCGGGGGCATAAGTTGAAAGTGAAAGGGGGAAAGTTTAAAAGGGATGTAAGGGGCAGGTTTTTCACACAGACGGTGGTGAATGCCTGGAACATGCTGCTGGAGGAGGTGGTGGAAGCAGATTCTATTACAATGTTCAAGAAGCATCTGGATAAATAGATGAATAGGCAGAGAATAAAAGGCTATGGACCATGTAAAGGCAAGAAAATATTAGAGAGGCATCTGTGTCGGCACAGACTTGTTGGGCGAAGGGCCTGTTCCTGTTCTTTGTTCAGCCCAACTAGGCCATCCTAGCATTTATACTCCATTTTAAGCCTCCTCCCATTATCTAACTAGTAACATCGCGACGGGAATTTTACTGGCTCGCCCGGCATGGGAATCGGAGAGGGCGAAGGGTGGAACATGAGAAGATCTGTTGACCTCGGGCGGGATTTTACGGTTTCGGGGAGCAAGGCCGTAAAATCCTGCCCCATCTCCTGTACCCTTCTCCCTCATAGATGTACCCATCTTCTTTTTAAAGGCGTCTAAACTCTATAGCTCAGTCAATCTTGTGTTAGCCAATTCCACAGTCTCGCCGCTCTCCGTTGAAAGAAGTTTGTATGAATTCCCTATTTGTTATCTTACATGGATGGCCTTGCTCCTTCCCTCAAACAGGAACATTCCTCTCTCTCCATCTACTTTATCAAAATCTTTCATAATTTTACACACCTCTACTCGCTTACTTCCCTTTTCAGAATAAAAGAAATCTTGCCTGGTTATTCTTTCCTGACAGGTATAACCTCACAGTTCTAGTATCATTCTTGTATTTTTTTGTGCCCTCTTCAATTCCTCTATCTTTTTTTTTTGTAATATGACAGCCAGAACTCCCAAGTGCAGTCTAACCAAAGTTCGGTACAGGTTTAGCATAATTTCATCCCCTTTCAATTCCATCCCTCTGGAAAGGTGGGAAATTTTGCCTAAAACCAAAGAAAGTGGGTGAGATCATTCATGAGTACTTTGCATCGGTAACCACAAAGAAGAGGGACACGTTGACTGATGGTGTCGTGGAGGGGTGTGTAAACCCTCTAGAGCAAGTCATTATTACAAGGGTGGAAGTGTTAGGTGTATTAAAAAGCATCTCCAGGGCCAGATGGCATCTATCCCAGATTACTGAAGAGAGATAAGAGAGGAAATTGCTGGGCCTCTAACAGAAATCTTTGATGTTTCCTCATTGACCACAGGTGAGGTCCCAGACGATTGGAGGATAGCCAATGTTGTCCCATTATTTAAGAGGGGTAGCAAGGATAACCCGGGTAATTATAGGTCAGTGAGCTTGACGTCAGTGATAGTGAAATTGTTGGAGAAGATTCTTAGGGATAGGATCTATACACATATGGAACTGAATGGCCTTATTATTGACAGACAGCATAGTTTTGTACAAGTGAAGTCATGCCTCACTAATTTGATTGAGTTTTTTGAGGAGATGATAAAAATGATTGATGAAGGAAGGGCTGTGGATGTAATCTACATGGACTTTAGTAAAACATTTGACAAGGTCCCTTGTGGCAGGCTGGTGCAAAAGGCTAAATTGGAGAATACAGCAGGATATAGATAGGCTGGAAAATTGGGCGGAGAGATGGCAGATGAAATTTAATCTGGACAAATGTGAGGTGATGTATTTTGGTAGCTCCAATTCAGGTGGGAACTATAAAATAAATGGCAGAACCATCAGGAGCATAGACACACAGAGAGATCTGGGAGTACAGGTCCACAGATCCTTAAAAGTGGCAGCACAGGTGGAAAAGGTGGTGAAGAAAACATATGGCATGCTTGCCTTCATCGGCCGGGGCATCGAGTATAAAAGTTGACAAATTATGTTACAGTTATATAAAACGTTGGTTAGGCCATATTTGGGATATTGTGTCCAATTCTGGTCGCCACACTACCAAAAGGACGTGGAGGCTTTGGAGGGCGTACAGAAAAGGTCTACCAGGATGTTGCCTGGTATGGAGGGTATTAGCTATGAGGAGAGATTGAATAAACTGAGATTGTTCTCCCTGGAAAGACGGAGACTGAGGGGCAACCTGATAGAAGTTTATAAAATTATGAGGGGCATAGATAATGAACAGTTGGGAGCTTTTTCCCAGAGCAGAAATGACAATTACAAGGGGGCACAAGTTCATGGTAATGGGGGGAAAGATTCAGTAGAAATGTGCGGGGGAAGTTTTTTACACAGAGGGTGGTGGGGGCCTGGAATGCACTGCCAAGTGAGGTGGTTGCGGCAGACACATCAGCAACATTTAAGACTTATCTGGATAGACATATGAACAGGCGGGGAATAGAGGGATACAGGCGGTTGGTCTAGATAGGACAATGTGATTGGCGGAGCCTTGGTAGGCTGAAGGGCCTGTTCCTGTGCTGTACTGTTCTTTGTTCTTTGAAAGAAACGCTAGTACTTGTAGGATGTTAGATACCGTTCAGTAGGACTTAATGATGAAGTCTCCGTCATCTGAAGTAAACTGTGTGTATTTATTAGCGACAAGAACAATGTACATATATACAGTAAAGGTTCCAAACTGCGAACTGTCTCTGTGCTGGCTTGTGCACAAGTCTCTGTCCAACACTAGTCTGACCCCTAGGTGCAGTTCATGTGTTCTGTTACATCACTGTGTGGTCGGTACTGTACTTAGTCCTACGTTAACCCTGTATGTGTACCAGATCCTTATACTACACCTCTCCCCAAATCTTTATCTAATGTATTTCAAGTTAATCTAGTTTGCCCCATGTATTTACATTGTTATTACTACCCCATCTCCTCCCTTCAAGTCTCTGAGTATATAGGTTCAGTTCAGTCTACAAGCTTTACAACCCTTCCATATTTTGTTCACACTACTGCCAGATTTTTGGAATGAAAATGAAAAAGTATTTCTTTCCTGAAAGCTTAGCCATTAGTACATGACTCTGTCCCTGTCAATCAACCTAATCAAAACTGCACTGAAATCCCCAGGGGAAATCCAAGTAACACAAATGCATAAGCTCAGCTTAAGTCAAAACCTCTAGGTCTAAATTGAGTACTTGTCTTGTACTCCCAGCTACCGATTTAAAGATTTTGCTAGACAAATTGGCAAGCTTCAAAGCAGATTTGAACTCTCAACCTATCCCTTACAAGAAAGATGATATAAATGTATTTCTTAAAGGCTCAGTATCATCACAGGAGAATCCCAGGCACGGACGAGATCACAGATCTTTGCTCCATCAGGCAAACAATACCCAAAAATCAAAGGCTGAGATGAGATTTTGGACAAAATATACAGGAAGTTAACGTCACGGCACGGTAGCACAGTGGTTAGCACTGCTGCCTCACAGCGCCAGGGACCAGGGTTCGATTCCCGGCTTGGGTCACTGTCTGTGCGGAGTCTGCACATTCTCCCCGTGTCTGTGTGGGTTTCCTCCGGGTGCTCCGGTTTCCTCCCACAGTCCGAAAGAAGTGCTAGTTACGTGCATTGGCCGTGCTAAATTCTCCCTCAGTGTTACCCGAACAGCAACCAGAGTGTGACGACTAGGGGATTTTCACAGTAACTTCATTGCAGTATTAATGTAAGCCTACTTGTGACACTAAAAAAAACTCCTCTTGAAGGCACCTTCAAAAGCAAACTGGTGAATTTGCTAAGGATCAGTGACCCTGACTCCTTGGATCCTCCCATTCAGTAGATTTAGCAAATCTAACAAGCTTCAAGATCTGGCAAGACACTCAGCACAACATTGCGTCACTCAGACTCCATGCCTCCTCGCGACCAGGCAAGGAGCTGTCAAATAGAACGGCAAAACACTGCGGATGCTGGGAATCTGAAACAAAAACAGAAAATGCTGGAAAACCTCAGCAGAAAGTGTCAAAAGCGGGCAAGGGAAGAAACATGTCAGGGTTAAATAATGTCCTCTGCTCAAGTGTTGCTGGTCCATTCTGTGAACTGTAGCAGCAGTTTGGGAGATTTATTTTGTTTAGTCGCACTGAAGACAGTTTAGTAGGGCCTGTGGAATGTTTCCTTATGGGTTTTTGACTGCAGTTGACTAAGCTTTACAGCTTCATGATCTTTTCCAAAGCCAATCATTGGAGGGTGAATGACCCTGAATGCCTTTAACCCCTGCAGCAATTTGCTTTTCCCTCCGTGTGTGCGTGGTTTATGATTCTACAAGTCAGCTTTCTGAGCAATGACGACAAAAATGTGCCTCTTCAGACCAGTTTAACCGGAATGACAGTCAGAGCAATGTTGCCACACCGTTATCCAGTGCTTGACTATTCGTACTAAGGGCTTTTAACGCCACAGTAAAGGTTTTTTTTTTCCTTTTCTTCCTCCATGACAGGCTGTGACTCATACTGACGACCATATTTGGAGGCACTGTCAGCATCTCTGTACCTCACTCTAGTCTTTGTGGGAGAAGTCCGACAGTGAGCTTTCAGTGGACTGGTGAAGCATGGAGGGACACATCCACACACAGATACAAGTCCAAACACCCCAAGCAACACCTGCCACTCCAGACTCATGCACATCTGTCCCCTCTGTCATATTATCGCGTGCCAGCTTTCCATGGTGTAAATATTGCAATATATGGGGAACTAGAATCATAGAATTCCGACAGTGGAGAAGGAGACCATTCGGCCCATCAAGCCTGCACTGACAACAATCCCACCCAGGCCCTATCCTAGTAACCCCACGTATTTACCCTGCTCATCCCCTGACATTAAGGGTCAATTTAGCATGGGCAATCATCCTAACCCGTACATCTTTGAACTGTGGGAGGAAACTGGAGCACCTGGAAGAAACCCACGCAGACACGGGGAGAATGTGCAAACTCCACACAGACAGTGACCCGATAGATGGATAGATAAATAGATAACCTAGAGTGCAGAAAGAGGCCCTTTGGCCCATCGAGTCTGCACCGACCACAATCCCACCTAGGCCCTATCCCCATATCCCTACATATTTCACAGCGCCAGGGATTCGGATTCGATTCCCGGCTTGGGTCACTGTCTGTGCGGAGTCTGCACGTTCTCCCCGTGTCTGCGTGGGTTTCCTCCCAGAGTTCAAAAGACATGCTGGTTAGGTGCATTGGCCGTGCTAAATTCTCCCTCAGTGTACCTGAATAGGCACCGACGTGTGGCGATTAGGGGATTTTCACAGTAACTTCATTGCAGTGTCAATGTAAATCTACTTGTGACACTAATAAATAAACTTTAAACTCATGATGGAGGGAAGGTAATTGATGAAGCTGCTGACGATGGTTGGGTCTGGGACACTACCTGAGGGACTCCTGCAGTGATGTCCTGGAACTGGGATGATTGACCTCCAACCATCACACCCATCTTCCTTTGTGCCAGGAATGACTCCACGTTTGTGAGAACTTGCTGTGTGCAAATTAGCTATTACCTTCCTTACGTTACAGCATTATTACACTTTATAAACAATGTAATAATGCTGTAATGTAGCACTCAGGTCAGCCTGAGCTTAAGAAAGGTGCTATATAAATGTAAGTCTTTTGTTCTGTTCAGAATTAGAATATTATCCCAATTGTTGTTTGGTATTTGATGAAAGATCACACGACACCAGATTATAGTTCAACAGGTTTCAGAGCGCTGCTACTTCGTCAGGTAAAGTGGAGCGAGGTGCGCCGGCACAGAATATATAGGCGGAGTAACGATAGCCTGACACTAGTAGGTAATTAAGAGTGTCAAAGGATAAGTACCGTTTGGTATTTGAGTATTACTGAAAAAAAGAGATATAGGGCGGGATTTTCCGGTCTCGCTCGAGCGAGGCCGCAAAATCCCACCCGAAGTCAACGGACATTTTTGTTGTCCACCCCTTTCCTGCTCCAATTCCATGGCGTGTGGGGTGATAGAATTCCGGTCATGCTGTCAAAGCTGTCTATTTTGGAGAATGCATCGCAATGCGGCTCACACAGGGCTCTGTCCTTTATAGACAGGAGGAGCAGGTCCTCACATTGCACCTTTTTCAGCTAAACAAGAGCTTGAGGAACAGCCATTTACTGGTTCATTCCCCACGACAATGCCTTGACCAATCAGAGTCAACCTGCCTGCTCTGAATTGAAATAAAATCTTGGCAGTTAATGTTCCCTGGTGCATTCTCCATGGCAATGCCTCTACCAATCAGAGTCTACCTGCCAACCAATCGGCACTCTCTTCTTATATAATATAAATTATGTTCCCTTTTGTAATAACACACAAAGCGTGACTGGAAAGGAATTGTATTTATCGTTAAACACAAAATAAAGCCACTACTCCGTGGCGTGAATACACAAGTCCCGATAGTTCTGCAAACTCTTATCAGCTTCAGTCTTATAAAGTGCTCAGGTGATGAGTTCTACCTGGACGGCCCATTGCCTGTTACCAAGGGAACTCGCATTCAGTGAGCCCCCAGGGAGATCAATTAGAGATTCCCCATGGAACTCATGGGGGTTACCACGCTAAGCAGCCTCCCATCCATTGACTCTGTCTACACTTCCTACTGCCTCGGGAAAGCAGCCGGCATAATCAAGGACCCCACGCATGCCAGATATACTCTCTTCTACCTTCTTCCATTGTCAAAAGTCTGAGATCACATACCAACCGACTCAAGAACACTCCTATATATTCTGCACCTGCGCACCTTGCTTCACTTTACCTGACAAAGGAGCAGTGCTCTGAAACCTGTTGGACTATAACCTGGTGTTGTGTGATCTTTCATCAAATACCAAACAATAATTGGGATAATATTCATTCTGATTCTGAACAGAACAAAAGACTTACATTTATATAGCACCTTTCTTAAGCTCAGGCTGACCTGGGGTAACTTTTCACAAAGTGTAATGTTGCTGTAATGTAGGGAAGCTAACAGACAATTTACACACAGCAAGTTCCCACAAACGTGGAGTCATTCCTGGCACAAAAGGAAGATGGCTGTGGTGTTTGGAGGTCAATCATCCCAGTTCCAGGACATCACTGCAGGAGTTCCTCAGGTTAGTTTCCTGGGCTCAAGAACAGCTTCTTCTCCACTGCCTTCATATTTTTGAATGGACCTACCTTAGCCCTGCTGCTTCACAGCGCCATGGACCCGGGTTCGATTCCCGGCTTGGGTCACTGTCTGTGTGGAGTTTGCACGTTCTCCCCGTGTCTGCCTGGGTTCCCTCCGGGTGCTCCGGTTTCCTCCCACAGTCCAAAGACGTGCAGGTTAGGTGCATTGGCCGTGCTAAATTCTACCTCAGAGTACCCGAACAGGCACCGGAGTGTGGCAACTAGGGGATTTTCAAAGTGACTTCATTGCAGTGTTAATGTAAGACTACTTGTGACTAATAAATAAGCTTTTATTAAGCTGCTCTTTCTCTACAGCCTAGCTGTGACTGTAACACTACATTCTGCACTCTCGCCTTTCCTCCCCCCTTATGTACTCAATGAACGGTATGCTTTGTCTGTATAGCGCGCAAGAAACAATACTTTTCACTGTGTACTAATACATGTGACAATAATAAATCAAACCAAGTCAGATACCTTTACATTTGGTATTGTGAAACTGCCCTGATAAATGCAAGATGAAAAGTTTAGACAGAATGCTCTCCACTGTAGCAACTGGATCAGTGTACAGAAAAACACTTGCACCTTACTAATTCCAGCAGGAAATTCATAACATCTAATAAATTATAGCAAAGGCTTTAGAATTGAACTCTGAGGGAGCAAAGTCCTGATTGATAAACATTATCCAAACTAATCATATTGAAACAAGCATGAAGTTATATTAGCAAAATCAAGTTTAAAACCATAGCTACTTATGTTCTTTTCCGCTGGTTAAGTACAGAGAGGCTTCACTGCGCTGTACAGATTGTCAGACAATGGATGAGCAGTGAGTGGGAAGAACAGTGCAAAGAGTAAGAGGGTTACCCAATCGGAGGTACAAGTGTGCAACACAAGGTATCTAATTGGATATCTCTTTCTCAGGTGACTCATCCACCAGACTTTCTTTCCATGCTTTCCTTAAATGCACACTGGTTCTTTGCGCCGCCACACTTTTCTCCCATTCCTCACCGCAGCCATGGAGAAACATGGGACAAGTTCCCCTGACCCACTACATTGGAGTCTTGCTTCAACTGTACAAGACATTGGTGAGATCACATCTGGAGTACTGTGCACAATTCTGCTCTCTTTAGGGTGGTAGAGTGGTTGGCACTGCTGCCTCACAGGGTCAGGGACCCGGGCTCAATTCCGGCCTTGGGTCACTCACTGTCTATGTGGAGTTTGCACGTTCTCCCCGTGTCTGTGTGGGTTTCCTTCGGATGTTCTGGTTTCCTCCCACAGTCCAAAGATGTGCGGGTTAGCTTGATTGGTCATGCTAAATTGACCCTAGTGAATCATCTGATGAAGGAGCCTGAGACTCCGAAAGTTTGTGCTGCCAAATAAGCCTGTTGGACTTTAATCTGGTGTTGTGAGCCTTCTTACTGTCATCAAATATATCCAACGCAGAGTGATAACATATTTTTGATTGATAAGGGAAATAAGGGAGCAGGCACTAAAGTGCTATGAGGCCTGTCGTGATCATATTGGATGGTGGAGTGGGCTTGATGGGCCTAATGACCTACTTCTGCTCCTATTTCTTAAGATCTTTAGAACTCATTTGCTGCTTAGATGGAGGAGTAAAGGTAAGTGCTTTTTTAAAACTAGCATCAGTCACCTTTTGAAATCTTGAATTGGACTGTCCAGGTACGGAGTTGATCTATATACATTTTCTAAAAGTGCGCTTCCTCCTGTGATAATAGTCAATGAGGTTAGCTGGGGACTTCACACCCGAATTAAATTTTTCTGGACTTCGTCCTCAATTCATTCCTTCGAAAAGGGTGGCAGCTCTTGATAAAGAACCAAAGTCTCAAGGGTCATTTCAAAGCACACTCAGAAAAAAATGAAAGGAGTTGGTTTATATAGATTACAAGTGTCAAACTTGGTTATATTGCTAGCTTTGATTTTTCTTTCGACATGGTATTCACAGGATCACAGCATGAGAAAGGGAAAACCTGTACAGGACTTTGAGGTGCGCGGATCTGAGTAGATGTGAAGGATGTGGCACAGTGGTTAGCGCTGCTGCCTCACAGCACCAGGGCCCCAGGTTCGATTCCAGTCTTGG
Organism: Mustelus asterias; assembly: GCF_964213995.1. Lineage (NCBI taxonomy): Eukaryota > Metazoa > Chordata > Chondrichthyes > Carcharhiniformes > Triakidae > Mustelus > Mustelus asterias. The sequence goes on from NC_135811.1 coordinate 99,968,281, forward strand.
GTGATTGTTGGTGTGGAGTCTGCACGTTCTCCCCTTGCCTGCTTGGGTGTCCTCCGGGTGCTCTGGTTTCCTCCCAGAGTCCAAATGATGTGCGGGTTAGGTGGATTAACAGGTGTAATGACTTCAATAAGGCCATTGAGATTGGCCTATTGGAATATGAACTCCCTGATTAAGGAGTCAATTGATGGGTCAATCAGGGAATCTTTTCCTTGTGTTTAACCGGGAGTGTCTGTTCCTCTGGCACTCCTGAAGGTAGACTGCTGACTGATAGCACTCTGTGTACTGCTGTTGGAATTATAAATAAAGGGGTTTTGGTGAAGGGACTTCTGCCTCCGAAGACGTATTACAGCGGGGTAAACATGTGGTGTTAGAGGATCTGGGTAAGATGCCCTGTTGGAGGGTTGGTGCAGAATCAATGGGCTGAATGGCCTACTTCTGCATGTCAGGGTTCTATGATCACTATTGACCCAATATCAGTATTCCATTCAGTTAAATTCCTTCATGATGGTTCACGCCGTTGTGCTTCCTTTTCTGGTTTGCTGCCTGTAGTGGGGCCCCAAACGCAAACATTCTGACTCAGAGGTGGGAATGCTGCGTCTCAGTCAGTGCTCCCTCCATTCGGGTGTGAGTAACCTGCTAGATATCAGCCCAGTGCGTAGGGACCACATTCTTGTCCCCAGCCACTGGCTCTGTCTGGTGGGGAGCTCAAACACTTTGTCTTCTGTCTCAGCGGCAGAAAAGTTAACCACTAAAGTCCAAGTCCTCTCTCTATCTCCTGGGACATATCCCTTTAAATTAATCAGGCTCAGTGAAGAATGTGGCAAAAGTTCGTCTAAAAGTTTCTTGATTTTATTTTTAGATCATACAGGACTGTGTAGCTGGCTGCCGAGAAATACTTGTTGCAGAATGACAGGAGGACAAGGAGAGACTGAAATAGGCATATCCACTCAACCCCTAGAACTCCTCAGCATAACTCAGCAACAGAAACTCGTGATGATTATGCTTTGAACACAGGGTGGGAATATTTATCCCAAAGAGAAGGGGAGGGGAATAGATCTGATGTTATTCAGTATCTGAGAAAATGTGGAATTTAAAAAAATGTTGAAGTTGGCAGAAATCAGGGAATGATTCAGATAGATTTCTGTTTCAGAAACAATATCATAGAATCATAGATGGCACAGTGGCACAGTGCTTAGCACTGCTGCCTCACAGCGCCAGGGACCTGGGTTCGATTCCCGGCTCGGGTCACTGCCTGTGTGGAGTTTGCACATTCTCCCCATGTCTGCGTGGGTTTCCTCCGATTTGCTCCCAGTCTGAAAGATGTGCTGATTAGGGTGCATTGGCCGTGCTAAATTCTCTCTCAGTGTACCCAAACAGGCGCCGGAGTGTGGCAACGAGGGGATTTTTACAGTAACTTCATTGCAGTGTTAATGTAAGCCTTCCTTGTGACTAATAAATAAAATTTTTAATTTTTACTTTTTTAATCCCTACAGAGCAAAAGGAGGCCATTCGGCCCATCGAGTCTGCACCGACCACAATCCCACCCAGGCCCTATCCCCTTAACCCCACATATTTACCCCGCTAATCCCCCTGACACTAGGGGCAATTTAGCATGGCCAATCAACCTAACCTAAACATCTATGGACTGTGGGAGGAAACTGGAGTACCCGGAGGAAATCCACGCAGACACGGGGAGAACGTCCAAACTCCACACAGACAGTGATCCGAGGCCAGAATTGAACCCAGATCCCTGGCACTGTAAGGCAGCAGTACTAACTGTGCCACTGTGCCGTGCATAACCTATGTAAATTGCTCTGATGCATGCAAATTGTGGCACAGTGGTTAGCACTGCTGCCTCATGGTGCCAGGGATCCAGGTTCAATTCCAGTCTTAGATGACTGTCTGTGGGGTTTGCATGTTCTCCCCGTGTCTACGTGGATTTTGTCTGGGTGCTCCGGTTTCCTCCCACAGTCAAAAGATATTCAGCGAGACCTTGGTGTTCTCATGCATCAGTCACTGAAAGTAAGTGCACAGGTACAGCAGGCAGTAAAGAAGGCAAATGGTATGTTGGCCTTCATAGCGAAAGAATTTGAACATAGGAATAGGGATGTTCTACTGCAATTGTGTAGAGAGTGAAACCACACCTGGAGTATTGTGTGCAATTTTGGTGTCCTTATCTGAGGAAGAATGTCCTTGCTATAGAGGGAATGCAGCAAAGGTTTACCAGGCTGATTCCTGGGATGGCAGGTCTGTCACATGAGGAGAGACTAAATCGGTTAGGATAATATGCATTGGAGTTTAGAAGAGTGAGGGGGGATCTCATAGAAACTTACAACATTCTAGCAGGATTAGACAGGGTAGATTCAGAAAGAATGTTCCCGATGGTGGGGGAGTCCAGAACTAGAGGTCATAGTTTGAGGATAAGGGGTAAACCTTTTAGGACTGAGATGAGGAGAAATTTCTTCACCCAGAGGGTGGTGAATCTGTGGAATTCACTACCACAAAAAGTAGCTGAGGCCAGAATGTTGTGGAATTTCAAGAAGAAATTAGATATAGTTCTTGGGGCTAAAGGGATCAAGGGATGGGGGGGGCAAGGTGGGCTATTGAATTTGATGATCAGCTATGATCAAAAAGAATGGCGGAGTAGGCTCGAAGGGCCAAATGGCCTACTCCTTCTAGTTTCTATGTTTCTATGTGCAGGTTAGGTAGATTGGTCATGCTAAGTTGCCGCTTAGTGTCCCAAGATGTCTAGGTTAGATGGATTGGCCATGGTAAATGTGCGGGGTTATGAAGATAGGGCGGAGGGAAGGGCCTGGGTGGTAAGCTCTTTTGGAGAATTGGTGCAGACCCGATGGGCTGAAGGCTGCCTTCTGCATTGCAGGGATTCTACGACAAACCAGGAAGGCTCTCTGTACAGTCATTAAATCTATACTGATTTAGCTGAAAACAAACTAATCTCAATCTAATCTCAATCCTCGGTGGATCTAAGTTGTCAGAGTGATTCAAGTCCACACCACGGTGACAGAAACTACACACAGTGGGTCATCTTTCTCACCATTCTCTTCTTCTGCTCCTCTATATAAAGTGCCCAGTTATGTGTTTAGCCAGAGGTTGTAGATGACCAAAGCAACACCTCAGGAGCTTACTGATGGAAACAAAAATGCAAGAATCGACATTTTGATACCCCTCCCTCACAGATTAAAGAAAAGGTGCCAAATCGGAGTGTGGAATGAATTGAACTGAATGGCGGAACTGGCTTGAGGGGCTGACCGTTTACTCCTGTTCCTTACATTCCACCCAGTATATGGGGTTCCACCCTGCAAAGATGGTCATGGAGGGACTATCACCTGTCCCAGCTGTTTGCAAATCATTCCACATCATTGCTGCAAAGACATCATCACCTCTTTCTTTTTACAAATGCACAGCACCAAAACTGATTGCATTAACCGTGAGGCCATTGTCCTACTGTCAACAGTGGCTAAAGAACTTGCTTGGATGATATTTACTCACGTCAAGGACCCTCACACACACCAATGTCACACGAGAATGAAGAAAGGTCCAGCATTGAGCAGATATTTACACTACGGCAGGTGCAACCAAATGAGATAAATACCACGAGGCACAATACGATGCTTACCTCAATGTGAAAAAGGCTTTTGATTCATTGAATGCAGAGTGCCAATGGTTTCTGTTACCATGTCTAGATATCCCATCAAAGTTCTATTATTACTCATAAGAGCTTTACGTCCATGCAAGCAGCCAGCATCATATTGACAGGAAGTGTTCTGAGTCAGGGCTGTGTTCTCAACCCAACTTTATTCTTGCCAGGTGTTAACTTACATTGTGAAGTGAGGAGCCCCTGTGGAGTAATGCGTAGCATTGCTCTGGGTTCAAATCTCACTCGGGGATTTCATGGTCAAACAGGTTGATTTTCAACCTACAAACTCTTCCTATACTCCTATGGCAGGCAGTAAGAGGGGAGAGTTTTCTGGTTAGCCAGAACCATGTGGGGGTTACTGTAGTGCAACAGCCTGCCCACATTCAAGGTTGGTGTTCACTGGCAAGTATCCTCCTTGCTTCGAGCGACTATCAGAGAGACTTTATGAAGTAAACAGCAGTAAAGATGTGAGCCCTGCCTGGGCAATGGCTACTGATAAGGCTGGTCTAGACTTCGCCAACACTAATGGGACATTGGCTGGAATTATGAACATGGTCACCAAAACCTGACAAATCTTTGACCACGAGGCATTTAACCTTAAGTCTTCAGTTCAGTTGGAACAAGGTAAAAAGGGCAAATGCTTGGACGGATGTAATTCCAGCTACCTTCATAAACTACAGAGGGTTGTGAATGTAGCCCAGTCCATCATGCAAACCTCCCATCCATTGACTTTGTCTACACTTCCCGCCGCCATGGAAAAGCAGCCAGCATAATCAAGGACCCCACGCACCCCGAACATTCTCTCTTAAACCTTCTTGTGTCAGGAAAATGATACAAACGTCTGAGAACACGACTCAACCGACTCAAGAGCAGCTTCTTCCCTGCTGCCATCAGACCTTTTGAATGGACCAGAATGGACCAGGCAGGTGACACCTCCTGCTTAAAACCCAAAAGGTCAGAAGGATAGTGAGGCCCTGCTTTCACGGTCTATACGTACTGAAAATCAAGATCGGCAAGCTTTTGCCCTTCTGCTCCAACTTAATATATTGAGTTGATTTTTCTATATACGCTGTCTGTGACTGTAACACTATATTCTGCACTCTCTCCTTTCCTTCTTCCCTATGTACTCTATAAGCAGTATGCTTTGCCTGTATAGCACGCAAGGAACAATACCTTTCACTGTAGCCCAATACATGTGCCAATAATAAATCAAATCAAATTGATGACAATTCATTCAAAACGGTGGAATCATAGAACATAGAACAGTACAGCACAGAACAGGCCCTTCGGCCCACGATGTTGTGCCGAGCTTTATCTGAAACCAAGATCAAGCTATCCCACTCCCTATCATCCCGGTGTGCTCCATGTGCCTATCCAATAACCACTTAAATGTTCCTAAAGTGTCTGACTCCACTATCACTGCAGGCAGTCCATTCCACACCCCAACCACTCACTGCGTAAAGAACCTACCTCTGGTATCCTTCCTGTATCTCCCACCACGAACCCTATAGTTATGCCCCCTTGTAATAGCTCCATCCACCCGAGGAAATAGTCTTTGAACGTTCACTCTATCTATCCCCTTCATCATTTTATAAACCTCTATTAAGTCTCCCCTCAGCCTCCTCCGCTCCAGAGAGAACAGCCCTAGCTCCCTCAACCTTTCCTCATAAGACCTACCCTCCAAACCAGGCAGCATCCTGGTAAATCTTCTCTGCACTCTTTCCAGCGTTTCCACATCCTTCTTACAGTGAGGTGACCAGAATCAGTGACAATTCACTCAGCAAATAGGACTCCCTGCCGTGGGAGCTGTTCTTCCAATTTTACATTGTAACTGTGAGCTCTGCATTTAATATGTTATCTCATATATGGAGATTTAACATATTTCACAATCTTAAAATACAATGCATCAGCAATATTCACATTTATACCTAGTTCAGGAATGTGAGTGGATATTAAAGTGATGAATTGGTGGATAGATGGATTTAACTCCGTGAATCCCGCACTACTAAATATAGAAACATAGAAGATAAGAGCAGGAGGAGGCCATTCAGCCCTTCGAGCCTATACGATCTTCTTCTTCACGATCATGGCTGATTGTCCAACTCAATAGCCTAACCCTTTCTCCCCATAACCTTTGATCCCATTCGCCCCAAGTGCTATATCCAGCCGCCTCTTGAATACATTCAATGTTTTGGTATCAACTACTTCCTGTGGTAATGAATTCCACAGGCTCACCACTCTTCGGGTGAAGAAATGTCTCATTTCCATCCTAAATGTTCTACCCCGAATCCTCAGACTGTGACCCCTGGTTCTGGACTCCCCCACCGTAGGGAACATCCTTCCTGCATCCACACTGTTTAGTCCTGTTAGAATTTTATAAGTCTCTATGAGATCCTCCCTCATTTGTTTGAACTCCAGTGAAAACAGGGTTAAACCTTGGGATGAAATCTTAAATGAGGATGTGTGCAACCTGGATAATCAACCACTGCTGTTCTGATGGTTTGATACCAATTCTTCTACTATGGGGACCTCATGCATCATCCTGGCTCTGACCTTGCTAACTCATTCACCACCAAACCATTATCAACATGGAAGATGCCACGGGGAAGGCTCAGAATTAAATGAATTGTAAGTACCATTACTAATTGATGGCAATAACTCAGTCATTAACTCAGTGGGGAAGTGGAACCACAAAGACCACTGAGGTTTCAGATGTAGTCCACAGCCTGTGCACATTAGCCTGAAGAGATGTTATGCAAGAACTAGGTCTGACCGCCACACTGGGTTTCCGATGTGTAAACAAAATTACCCAGGCTTTTTTTTTTACATTGCTTTCCATCAATCCCTTTTAGATGTACAAGCAAGGACAACATTTGGTTCAATTTTAATTCATTTCACACCAGGAATAGCCTGTTGAAACTAGGTCACATCCAATATAGATGCAAATTTCTTTTTATTCATTCATGGGACATGGGCGTCGCTGGCGGGCCAGCATTTATTGCCCATCGCTATTTGGCTGAGGGCAGTTGAGAGTCAACCACATTGCTGTGGCTCTGGAGTCACATGTAGGCCAGACCAGGTACGGCAGATTTCCTTCCCTAAAGGACATTAGTGAACTAGGTGGGTTTTTTCAACATGGTTTCATGGTCATCAGTAGACTCTTAATTCCATTTTTTTTTGTTGAGTTCAAATTCCACCATCTGCCGTGATGGGATCCGAGCCCGGGTCCCAGAACATTAGCTGAGTTTCTTGATTAACAGTCTAGAGATAATACTACTAGGCCATCGCCTCCCCTAAATACTTTTGGTTGTGGGGACAGGAGTGGAAACATTCGACTAAAAAGAAACATAGAATCCCTACAGTGCAGAAAGAGATCATTTGGCCCATCCTGTCTGTACCGACTCTCGGACAAGCATCCCACTTAGGCTCTATCTCCATAACCCCACATAATTACCCCGCTAATCTCCTAACCTACACATTTTGGGACACTAAGGAGCAACTTAGCATGGCCAATCCACCTAAGCCGCACGCACACTGCGGGAGGGAACCGGAACACTCGGAGGAAACCCACGCAGACACAGGGAGAACGTGGAAACCCCACACAGTCACCCAAGGCCGGAATTGAACCCGGATCCCTGGCGCTATGAGGCAGCAGTGCTAACCACTGTGGAAAGGAGAAAGAATCATAGCTTTTTTTGTAAGGAAATCACCTGCTGGTGAAGCCAACATTTGGTTACAGGATTCTGGTGACATTGACAAACTAGTTTCATTTTTGTGGCTTAGCATTCCATTAAAGCTCCGAAATTGTCTTATTATTCCTACTATTGTTCAATAAATAAAATATACAGGGTAATTGCAGCCTCACAGAATGCTCCTCATCAGGTAATCCCAGAATGCATGCCTCCCATTGAACTTGGGTTTTGCCCAGATGAAACCCAGTGTGCAGCATGCTGTCCATTACACCACGAGATAGAACGCCTTTCTTTAACAAATTTCATTCATGCCAGCTACACCAGTCAATGCCTCCGTGCGTCACTTGGAGATTCAGAGGTAACTTTTCTGGGCATTTGCAACTCAACTACTTCAACTTCAACAAAGTAAATTCAAAGTTACGACTGTATCTGGCATGAGCATCAGTGAGGCAGGTTCATACAGCAAGGGGATAGGATCTGGAATGCACTGTCTGAGAGTGTGGTGGAGACAGATTCACACAGCGAGGGGATAGGATCTGGAATGCACTGCCTGAGAGAGAGATGGAGGCAGATTCACACAGCGAGTGGTTAGGATCTGCAATGCACTGCCTGAGAGTGTGGTGGTGACAGATTCACACAGCGAGGGGTTAGGATCTGGAATGCACTGTCTGAGAGAGGGGTGGAGATAGATTCACACAGTGAGTGGTTAGGATCACTGCCTGAGGGTTTTTTGGAAATAGATTCAATCATGGCTTTCAAAAGGGAAGTGTATAATGATCCAAAGAGAAAAGATTTGCAGGGCTGCAAGGAAAAGGCAGGGAAGCAGGACTGCTCTTGTAGAGAGCCAGCATAATCTCGGTGGGTTGAATGGCCTCCTTTTGTTTTGTAACAATTCAATGATTCTTTCGTTGAATTGTTGGATCTATTGTCAACTGTTTATTTAAGACATTTTAGTGTATTACTCTAAAGTTACAGTAAATCCACTCTCAAAGCATGCTTCATTTTTCATCATTATTAGGTTAATATATGTTGTTTCTTCTGGAATATATTCTGAAATCATGGTTGCAACTGTTTTCCCGATCCAACTTGAACAATTAAAGTCTTTTCAATATGTCAACTGCCAGTGTTTAGTATTAATGGGATTATGTTCCTTTTTGACCTTCAATTGTCTGATCTATCTACTCATTCTCTGCTGAAGGTGTTGAGCCTTTCTAGAGTATAGTTCCACTGGTCTGGACATCCTGCAGCAAGTTGTCCAAATGGCCATTCTTCATGGATGATGGACCTGAGGAACTTTCTCTCAGACAAATTCCTGAAGGACATAGCTGCCAGATTGGCAGATTGTTCATAAGTTTCATAAGATATAGGTGCAGAATTAGGCCATTCGGCCCATTGGGTCTGCTCCACCATTCGATCATGGCTGATAACCTCCACATCCCCATTTTCTTGCCTTCTCCCCATAACCTTTCAACCCAATAAGATGGTGCGAGAATCCATGAGGGACAAACTTCCTGGACCTCTTTATCACCAATCTACCTGTCACAGGTGCATCTGTACATGGCATCATTTGTATAAGCAACTACTGCAGAGTCCTTCTGAAGTCAAAGTTCTGGCTTCACACTGAGAACACCCTCCACAATGTTGTGCAGCGTAACCAACATGCTAAATGGAATAGATTCAGAACCGACCTAGCAGCTCAAAACTGCGCATCCATGAGGAACTCATGACCATTGGTAACAGGATTGTATTCCACTACACCCTGTAATCTCATGGCTTGGTATATTCCTTACTATACTGTTACCATCAAGCCAGGGCATCAACATTGATTCAATGAGCATATCTGGAACAGTACCAGGCATACCTAAAAATAAGGTGCCAACCTGATGAAGATACATCACAGCACCGTAGGCCTGTTCAACAGCAGAACCAGCATGCAACCAGGGGCTAAACAATCCCACAAGTTCTGTCACATCCAGTCATGAATGGGTGATGGACAATTAAACAACTAATGGGAAGAGGCAGCTCCACAAACATTGCCATCCTCAGGGATGCTGGGGCCCCACACGCAGATACAATAAAAAACAAGGCTGAAGGTTTTAACCACATTTTCAGCCAGATGTGTTGAGTGGATGATCCATCTCGGCCTCCATCGGTCTCCAGTTTTCAGTCAATTCAGTTCATGCCACATGATGTCAAGAAAATGCTGAGTGCACTGGATACAACAAAGGTTATGGGCCTCAACAACATCCTGGCTGAAGACTTGCCAGTGACAACCACATCCCATAATGTTTTTAAAAAAAATGAAAGCAAGCTATGGTACTGTAGATGCATATAAAAATCATGCTGCCTGGTTTGGAGGGTAGGTCATATGAGGAAAGGTTGAGGGAGCTAGGGCTGTTCTCTCTGGAGCGGAGGAGGCTGAGGGGAGACTTAATAGAGGTGTATAAAATGATGAAGGGGATAGATAGAGTGAACGTTCAAAGACTATTTCCTCGGGTGGATGGAGCTATTACAAGGGGGCATAACTATAGGGTTCATGGTGGGAGATACAGGACGGATATCAGAGGTAGGTTCTTTACGCAGAGAGTGGTTGGGGTGTGGAATGGACTGCCTGCAGTGATAGTGGAGTCAGACACTTTAGAAACATTTAAGCGGTTATTGGATAGGCACATGGAGCACACCAGGACGATAGGGAGTGGGATAGCTTGATCTTGGTTTCAGATAAAGCTCGGCACAACATCGTGGGCCGAAGGGCCTGTTCTGTGCTGTACTGTTCTATGTTCTATGTAACATGCACAATTTCCAGACAAGGCTGGATATGACCTGACAATTCACAGTGACAGATTTTTATTGATAGAGGAGTTATGACTTTTTTTATTTATTAATGTCACAACGAGGTTTACATTAACACTGCAATGAAGTTACTGTGAAAATCCCCATGTCACCGCATTCCGGCACCTGTTCGGGTACACTGAGGGAGAATTTAGCATGGCCAGTGCATCGAACCAGCACATCTTTCGAACTGTGGGAGGAAACTGGAGCACCTGGAGGAAGCCCACGCAGATATGGGGAGAATGTGCAAACCCCACACAGACAGACAATGACCCAAGCCAGGAATTGAACCTCGGTCCCTGATGCTGTGAGGCAGCAGTGCTAACCACCGTGCTACCCAGGGTTTAGTTTGTTTCTCCCAGTGGTTATTTTTGGAGAGAACATGTTCCCCCCCGCCTCCCCTAACCCCCCCACCCAGTTGCAAGCTTGATATGACCTGAATAAGAAACCTGGCAACTTTTCATTCGCCGCTCAGGAGCAATGAGGCCAATTGTTGCCTCAGATCACACAGACCAGCAATCATAGAATCCCTACAGTGCTGAAGGAGACCATTCGGCCCATCAAGTCTGCACTGACTCTTATCCAGACCCTTTCCCTGTAACCCCATGTATTTACCTCGCTAATCTCCCGAACCTATATATCTTGGGACATTAAATTGAAGCTGTAGGCACAAGTTCATATGGATCAAAGATATTTTAGATATATTTTAAATAGCTTCTCAGAACCAATCTGTCCTGTGACAGATCATTAAGTTATCAATAGCCTTCATTTAAATATGATTGATGCTCATTTCGTTCAAGATAGGTCAAGTTTCACATGTTAATGGTCGTGAAAATGACGACCCCAAGTTGTCACCTAGTTGAGATACACAGAATAGGAAGGTCCTTGGAATCTGCTGACTTAGCCAAAGCCAGCAAGAATACCACAAATATCCCAAGAAGGTGAGGGAGGCGAATATTCAGTCAGGGTTTCAGTTTCTGATTACTGTCTAGTGACATCTGCTGGACACTAAGGTTTTGTGTCAACACAGGCTGAGGCAAGCACCTAAGTCTGGCTCTGATGCCCGGTTTCCCTGGAGTGAAATAATCCATTGCCACAAACAGAATGATTACTTTGTCCAGATACCAGGCGGTGCCTACTAAGGGAGTTAGTTAATTCAGATCACATCAGTCTGAAATTGGTGTTGCAGCACTTGACCCAAACCAACTCTCTCTGATCCCAACGGGTAGCATCATGGAGCTTCAGAGACATATAATTATTCCATCAGTGTCTTCAATTAAGCTTGATATGAAAAGTTCCTGGCTAATGATATTTAAAGGGGGGGGGGGGGTAGGTATTCTCAAAAAAAAGGTTAGCCAACCACTAATGTAATTACTGTGAAATCAACTAAAATCATTGTTACTAAATATTGCAGAACACTGGCTTTTCGAAAGCTGCATGAAACATTCTTATTTCGACCTTTTCCCGTGGTCAGGTGAACGAAAGAAACATTCTCACTCGAACCTTGGTCTGAACTGCTCTTCCATTTCATGTTAAGGTTTTGCTACCCCAGCTACATTGAGAGGCAAACCCTGCCATCAGATCCAACTGGGAAATCAATGCAACTTGCTGCAAAGTTTGCAACTGGGTAGAGGGCATGTTCCCTCCAAAAATAACCATGGGGGAAAAAACCCAAACTTAATCATAACTTCTCTATCACTAAAAAAATCTGTCACTGTGAATTGTGTTTTCCTTGAAATGCTTAAAGAAGGAATAAAGCAACTTGATAAAAAGTTTCACTTAACTTTTTTAATGACAGGCAAAGTTCTCCATAACAAAAGCCAATCTTTTGCGATGTCTTGACACTCCCTCTAGCAGTGACCGGGATCACGATAGTAATGTTTCTCCTCTTCCACCCCATGTATTTATAATCTCAGTTGCACCGGCGTTGGAAGAGTTTGAAGCCATAAAACATTTAAACGCGTCCACCTCTTTGTGGGGAAACTCGACAAAACCACTGCTCAGGGAAATCAGCAGCGTCAGTCCCGCAATGTGTGTCATGGGCTGCAACAGAAAACTCCTCCCGTTTTAGAAGGATGCTTTCCTCCCCCACACTTTGCCAAGTCTTTGAAACTTCAGGCAGCCGGTGGCTACATCTCCTGTTGTCCAAACGATCCTGACATCCCCCCCTCCCTTTATAACGTGACCTACGGAGCAGCTAAACCACATCTTCTTTGACACAGCAAGTCCCTTAGATGTTTATTGTGGAAAAGTTTTCAAGAAAATACTCAGTCCACGCCGCCAGAGCTTGTTTTAATCTGTGGAATGACGACTGGTGAACAGCCACCTCCCCAACCCCCGCCCCCCCATTCCTGGGATGTCACTTTCCCATTGACTCAATGACGCCCCTAATCAGCTCCTCCTGAAATAGGGATCGGTAAAGATGAATCGTTTCACTCTTCCCTTGAAACATCCCACCCCTCCCCCCTTTATGGAAATAAATTGTTTTTTTATATAGTGCCTTCAATGTAGGAAAGGGCTTCACAGCAACATGACAATAGATAAGACACTGAGGCAAGATAAGAGTAAAAGCAAATCACTGCGGATGCTGGAATCTGAAACCAAAAGAGAAAATGCTGGTAAATCTCAGCAGGTCTGGCAGCATCTGTAAGGAGAGGAAAGAGCTGATGTTTCGAGTCCAGATGACCTTTTATCAAAGATAATATAAGGACACAGAAACATAGAAAACAGGAGCAGGCTATTTGGCCCTTGAAGACTCGTAATTCATTATGATCGTGGCTGTTCATCCAACTCAATAGTCTGATCCCGCCTTCCCTCTATATCCTCTGATCCCCTTTACCTCAAGTGCTATGTCTAACTTATTTTTGAAAGCATTCAATGTTTTGGCCTCAACTGCTTTCTGTGGTAGTGAATTCTACAGGCTGACCACTCTCCGAGTGAAGAAATTTCTCCTCATCTCTGTCCTAAATGGTCTACGCTGTATCCTCAGACTGACTCCTGGTTCTGGACACCTCCACTAATCGGGAACATTATTCTTGCACATGTGGCTAAATGCTTGGTCGGGGTAGGTTTCATTTGATTTATTGTCACATGCATTGTGATAGTGGAAAGTATTGTTCCTTGCGCGCTAGACAAAACAGAGTACATAGGGGAGGAGAGTGCAGAATGTAATGTTACAGTCACAGCTAGGGTGTAGAGAACGATCAGCTTAATATATGGTAAATACATTCAAAAATCTGATGGCAGCAGGGAAGAAATTGTTCTCGAGTCAGTTGGTATGTGATCTAACTTTTGTATCTTTTGCCCAACGGAACATAAGAACTGGGAACAGGAGTAGGCCATCTGGCCCCTGCTCTGCCATTCAATAAAATCATAGCTGATCTTTTCGTGGACTCAGCTCCACTTACCCGCCCGCTCACCATAACCCTTAATTCCTTTACTGTTCAAAAGTTTATCTATCTTTGCCTTAAAAACATTCAATGAGGTAGTCTCAACAGTTTCACTGGGCAGGGAAGAAGGTGGCAGAGTGTGTCCGGGATGGATGGGGTCCTTGATTATGCAGGCAGCTTTTCCGAGGCAGTGGGAAGTGTAGACTGAGTCAATGGATGGGAGGCTGGTTTGCGTGATGGACTGGACTATGTTCACAATCCTTTGTAGTTTCTTGCGGTCTTGGTCAGAGCAGGAGCCATACCAAGCTGTGATACATCCGCAAAGGATGCTTTCTATGATGCATCTATAGAAGGGAGGTTCAGAGAGAATTTCACCATCTAGGGTCTCGACACTTTAAGGCACAGCAACCAATGGGAGGGGAGTAGGAAGAAAAGCTGCACAGTAAGTCCTGTTGGAAGAATACATAATTCGTTTTGAGGTTATCCAGAGATAGTGGGGGTCACCAGATGAGATTGAGAGCTTGACTCATTGGGGTGGACCCAGGTGAACAGGGGGAAATGGAACTTGCTGCAAGTTGGTTATGCAGGCAATGACCTCGCGTTTATGCAATGGGGAAGTTGGAATATTCGTGCCTGGAGATAATTGAATCTGGTTGAATTTTTCGGCAGCAAATAAGACTAAGGCAGTGGCGGAGAAGGTGTCTGGAATTCATGGTTGGGCTAAAGACAATGGTGCCTCCTGATTTTAAGTGAAATAAATTGTGATTTAAAGAGGCTGGAATGTCAGAAAAACCTTGAAACACAGAGGAGGCTGATGTGGCAATGAAGTAGAGATGTCAGCATGCATAGAATCTGATGTAATTTGTACAGATATGACTGGAGCAGTATGTGGATTATAAATACGGTAAAGCTGTGAAGATTTGAATGAGATTTTTAAAATTGAGGCAAAAGGAGTGTCCATAAGATACAACCAGAAAGGATGCTTCCTATGGTGCATCTGTAAAAGTTGGAGAGTCGTAGCAGATATGCCAAATTTCCTTAGTCTTCTGAGAAAGTAGAGGCATTGGTGGGCTTTCCTAACTATAGTGTTGGCATGGGGCGACCAGGACCAGGTTGTTGGTGATCTGGACACCTAAAAACCTGAAGCTCTCGACCTTTTCTACTTCGTCCCCGTTGATGTAGACAGGGGCATGTTCTTCTTTATGCTTCCTGAAGTTGATGACAATCTCCTTCGTTTTGTTAACATTGAGGGAAAGATTACTGTTGCTGCACCAGATTCTCTATCTCATTCCTGTACTGTCTTGTCATTGTTTGAGATCTGACCCACTATGGTGGTGTCAAGAAACTTGAAAATCGAATTGGAGGGAAATTTGGCCATACAGTCGTAGGTGTACAAGGAGTATAGTAGGGAGGCAAGGAATTGAGTGGCCTGTCGTTTACAACTTCAGGAAAACTCATCATATACTTGCTCTGGACTCTTATGTCCCATTTCCCCATAGGGACCTGGAATTATGATGCCATTGTGTTCAATTCCAAACTTACTGGTGTCCTTAGTAGCCAGGCAACATTAGGTGAGTTACTTTGACCCTTTTGAATCAACCCAGCAAACTAATTGGCAAGTTGAAAGGCATAATGTCATACCAAGAGCCCCATATCTTGCCCAGTGAAATGTTTTCATGTTATACCTGACTCAGAACACAAGAGCAGGAATGAGTTATTCATCCCTTGAACTTGTCCTGACAGTCAATGGCTAAATATTTAAATAACCTATTTACCTATCTTGGACCCATACCGTGCATCATAAATCCAGCAATCTCAGCTTTAATATGTTCAACTGATCTCCATTCTCAGTAGCATTCCATTCCAGTGTAAAAGGTTTTTCCTGACAATCATCCCTAATCAGCCTAGTTCTAGCTATAAGATTATACTTCCTTGTAATAATTGCCTCACCATGTTTTTTTCCTCAAACTACCCTATCACATCATCATAAACATCCCAGTCAGATCATCCATTAATCTTCTATGGGCGGCACATGACATAGTGATTAGCACTGCTGCCTCACAGCGCCAGGCACCCAGGTTCGATTCCTGGCTTGGGTCACTGTCTGTGTGGAGTCTGCACGTTCTCCCTGTGTCTGCGTGGGTTTCCTTCCAGTCTGAAAAATGTGCTGGTTAGGTGCATTGGCTATATTAATTTTGCCCTCAGTGTACCCGAACAGATACCGGAGTGTGGTGACTAGGGGATTTTCACAGTAACTTCATTGCAATGTTAATGTAAGACTATTTGTGACTAACAAATAAACTTTATACTTGACAGAATGAGTACCAGACCATGACACCTGATGCTGATCATAGTGTTGAATTCAAATTATGCAGGGATCATACTTACTTGTGGTGGGACATTGAACTGTGAAAATTAATTGATAAATTAATGTACTTTACAAAGGAGTTATTTTAAATTAACAGCCAAGTTAAATAAAGCAACTTTGAATTGAGGAAACTATGTTTTTCCCCAAAAGTGCACAGTTCGACTGAGAGAACACTCAAGATATTTGTACTTTTTACAAAAATTTTATTTCAGAAATTTGAAAAAGTTAAAAAAAGTGGAATGCAAGTGAACAGGTAAGTGACAGGATAAGAATCAGTTGCCAGCAAATATTTACAATGGACAGACAAAATTAAAACTAAAAGTTAGCCAGCATATTTCCAAAATATTCCATTTGCAGTCTATTAGATAATTCTTCATACAGGTTAGAAAATAGGCATGCAAAGGCTAATCAATTGTGTGCACAAAGTGTATAAAAACTGCACTTTCCCCCATAGGTTAGGAGCAGAAATCTGCTTTGATTTCCACCCACTACTCCAGAGGAAGAATAGTGCCCCAGTAATCCACAGTATAACAGATAACATTATAAAGCAATACTGGGACTTCCCTGGTCTATTTGGCTCAATACCAAAATTGGCAGGGCACAAATTAAGTGGACAATACTTCAACATTTAAAACAAATCATCATCGTCAGAGTCCTCCAAATACTGAACAGGCTTTTTTGCACGGCTCGTCATTCTGGGAGGTCTACCGAGATCAATACTTGAGTTAGAGTCTTCAGCAGCATCAACACAGAAGCTCTCATCTTCCAGCATCTTGCATTTCTGAAAGAGAACCACGATAGTAAAAAAAATTATAACTATTTGAGGATTCTGGCTCTGTTTTATTAAAAGATGAGGGAAGCCAGAAATAAAGTTCAAATGATTGTGCAAGTGAAGAAGCCAAAAATAATGTAAACATAGTGAGGATTTCCAAAATCAACAATAATTATATAAGTGGTGCCGTATCTAGTCACCATTCATGTATAATCATCACATGCCTGTAGTAGGAGGCAGGGGTATCACTGTTCCTCAGGTCCTTGCCAATGTCCCCATTCACACATTTTCAACAGGCACTGCCAAATAGGAGTGAGAACTCTGGCTAATTTTACTCTCTATAATTCAGGAATGCTAAAACACTTCTGATGCACCATCTATGATCAGCTAACTCAGCTGAGAGCAGTGCACATACACCAAACCATCCTCACCTGAATGAGTTGGATGTCTTGATTAATTTAATTAGTAAATAAATATAAGCATCAGACATAGTTATTGGGAATGTGATGGCACTACTTATATTTATACAGCATATGCACTCTTTTGAGTTTATGATAAAAAAAACAACATTTGTGAACTGCTAAAATAGCATGCAATGTGTCAGAGATAAACCAACATCCCATATGAAGGGAAATATCATTGGCAGCTTGGTCAATCAAAATAATTAGAGCAGCAGAAGAAAGCAAACTTAATAATTGGCAGCTCCAAAGGGTATGTATGGAACAAGTAAGCAGTATCGAGTCAGGCTCAATAGAGATCAGAACATATCCTGCTACATGAAGTAGCAATCACTGATAAAGTTAAAGGACTGCCATTGGATTATCCAGTCACGATGAATAACCTCACCACTCCCCGTGGTCAGTTTGTGGACTCCCAGGGTTGGCGTGCCTTCATTTAAAGGCACCCAGTCCTTGATTGAAGGACTTGACAAACTAATAGCCAACCTTGTCCTTGCTGGTGACCTCTCTCGCCACTACTTAACGGTGGCCTGGGTACTGCTCCTTGACCCTGGGCTTCTGGCAAGAGTTACTCCGGCAGCAGCTCAATGTTGGACAGCTTTCTCAGGAGGAGGCTATGCAGGGCTTTTGCCAGATCTTGGGCCAATAAATGCCGTCCCATTTTACCAACCTACACAAAATGTGCCTCCTTCTCATTTACAATAAATGTGCTCCCATCTCCCTTCCTGCCACTGGCAGTTTGAGGGTTGATTTGTGCTTTGTGCAGATTTCACTAGAAATCAGTTTGAAATTGCAGTGCAAACTTGAATAAATTAGTAAAGTTCTCCTGATTTGAGACTTTTAAAGCAGCAAACAAAATTCACCAGCCATGGCTGGTCTTGAACCAAGTCTCAGAGATGAGACATCTTACTAACTTCAAAGAAATGCACTGGCAATTTTAGGCTCCAAAAAGTGGAAGTGAAATGAAAAACCCACTCACTTTGCTTGCAGTTGCTTTTGCAGGCTTTGATCCAAAGTCAGATTCCGAATCAGAGTCAGTATCCTTTTTCCTTTTAGGTTTTTTAGTCTTCGCAACTTTCTTTGAGGCATTGCCTTCATCAGAAGATGTTTGGCTTTTTGTTTTTGCAGCAGTCTTGGAAGTTTTTGGAGCAGCCTTTTGTTTGGTGAGAGCATCAAAAATGGAAGGCTGGCTTTCATCTGGAAATAATTATATTTTACATTAAACCTAATATTGAGCTTTCCAAAGTTGCTATTCATTAACCTGTTCAATAACTTAGCAGCAAATATAATTCACAAATGAAATGACAATAAATTTTACAATAAACATTCCTTTTCCCAGACTGAGAGAATAACCAAATCCCAGCTTTCCTCAAAGTTGCTCAAGTAGGCAATTCTCACGAGTGGTCAAAAGGAAAACTTCTCAGGACCCCCTGGTAAAATCTTTCAAAACCACCTGGCATCTCAAAATGGTTTACAGCAAACTAGGTTTGACAATATGGTATAAATCTCAAATTATTAATTTATCAAATTAATCCAGTCTTCAATAGCAATGGTAAATTGGCCTCATAGTTATAACACATTGATAACTATATCATTGCTAAGCATTAGCCATGGTCGCTTTACTGGAAATTAAACATAAATCCAAAGAAAAATATTGGAACAATTTCTGATATCTTTTCTTCCCAATTAGGGGCAGTGATTTTGTTGCCAGAAATCAAAGAACCATGCAGATTGCAATCAAGACCAGATCTTTATCAGAACAGATTCACTTGCCTTTCTTGGAAGCAAATGTTTGTTTCTTTCCAAGAGCTCGTTTTTTTGGTGCTGCTTTTTCTCCAGCAGGTTTGGCTGCTGGTTTCTTGGCTGCAGGTTTAGAAGTGGCAGAATTGTTTGAGGAAGCTTCAGGTTCATTAACCGTATCAGAAGTTGATAAAGAATCATCAGTTACTCCAGGGACATTCTTCTGAATGTCCTCCGTGGCTGTAAACAAGAGTAGATTTTATAGTTAAGATAAATGTTAAAAAAAAATCTAATAGCAAGGTCCCAAATCCTGAAAAACACTATTCGTATATTAATCACATTTTCTAAATAAATTGCATCAATATTTTCCTCAACAGAAGAAAATGATCACCTTTTAAAAAACCTGTCAATGCTACAATCAGCAAAGCAATTTCAGTACCATTTTGTAGAATTTCAAAAATATTAACAGTTCTTGAAATATCTAACAACATTGTTTGGGATTGATTCGTTCAGCCACATTCAGCAAAGCACATGTACAGCATTCGGGGGGGGGGGGGGGGGGGGGGGGGAGTCAGACCAAGATGCAACCCAATCTCAAAAGCATTATTATGGGTTTTTAAAAAAATACTCAAAGCTCTTCAGCTCGACATTGACCCCCCCTTTCATAATACTCCACTAAATTCACTGCAGACAATGTGGCTTAATTACAATAAGAAGTCTCACAACACCAGGTTAAAGTCTCCATGTCTCCACATCATGCTTAATTACAAGACAGCTTTCAAAATCCTTTTGCTCATCTCCTTCTTAAAACACTGAATCAGCTGCAAACACCACCCTGGTGCTCTACAACGAACCAGTAGGTGGTATGCATAAGTAAATCAAGCAACCTTGTTCAGTTAGCATCACCTTCTCACCAATGACTGCCCGTACAAGGAATGCTGGAGCCAAATATCCATCAATTTGCACATTGATTTAAACTTAACATTCACAATCAGCCTAGAACAAGAAAATAAATACGCTCATTGTTGGTATGATATTGATTATTGTATTAAGAATGTACAATCATACTATATGATAGATAGGCAGCTCCCACATTCACAACGCCAACTACTGAAATAAGCCAAATGTAAATATTTGGATTTTCTTCTACTGGCATATACTTTCTAGACGCAATATCATGCCCAACGACTCTGCACATGGTTACATTTTGTTCTACTCTATCTCACTCATGAAAGCGTTATCTTGTTGAGTTATGATTCTGCCAGTTTTGATCAGTCTCAGCCATGTGCCACATATCATCAGTATTTTACCACAAGCGAACACCAGAGTCCATGTGTGCACTTCAAAATGAATGAGTGGATGGCAGTTTCCAAGGGCATAAAGGTTATTTTTCCATCTGCAGTCAGCTGGCTGATAGGCACAGAGATCAAATCTGGGGTCCATTAGTGTGTAGTTTAATTCATTTTCATGGTCAAAAAATACTGATCCATTAGCGCTGCTTCCAATCTTGTATCAAAATGATAGTTCCTTAAAGTTACTACCGTTGGAAATGGAGATTCACTTACATGTTTTGGAAGATGTCTGTGATGATTGCAGAATTGCACTTTCACGAGGAACAGCTTTTTCAGAAGCTTTTGACTGAGCTTTCCTGTACGAAACACATTACATGCATTATAGCAAATATATTTGTCCATTCCACTTGGGACAAATTCACCTCTGATTTTAAATCTAATTATCACACTTACTTAAGGGCATTAGTTGTCTTTGGAGCGGAGAATTCAGTACCACTATCTGAAATACTAAAATCATCATCACTTTCCTGATCACTCATCATTTTATCACCATCTTCATCTTCTTCATCAGATGACCCAAGCACATATTTGGTCTTCGAAGCTGTGGTAAATGGGGAGAGAAATTATCAACAGGAAATTCTGTACCTTGCTGCTTAGGAAGGATAAAATTAAAAATGTGAGCAGAGCTTGAGAAAACACAATTGAATCTGGGTAGAACAAAAACATGGTAAGAAATGTTAATGTGCAAAGGTGATTGCAGGTTTGAATTTCTATTTTAGCACGTTTACTTTTGGAAAATCCAATTGAAGGACTAAAAATCTTGCAGAAAATGCCAGAGTTCTGAAGCCATCAAGTTTTGGAATTAGAAACCTGAAGATTATAGAAAGGAAAAACTGAGGTAATAGGAAAAGGAGGCAGGGTCCATTAATAAGTATTAAACATAGGGCCCGATTTTACCAACAATTTGCGCCCATTTTTGGGCGCGGAATCGTGGTAAATTCGGGCGTTGGGCCTTTAACGCGATCTGCACTCGAATCCGAGCAAATAACGACTTTACCGACACCTGATTCGGGCGCGGATCCGGTCCGCGCCTGAATCGGGTGGCCCGACAATTTAAATGCATTAGCATGCATTTAAATTGATTTAATGAACCGCGTGCCCAACTCTACCATCAAATCCCACTTTACCACCGCGCAGCCCGATCCGGATCCGCGCTTTCGGCGATCTGCTAAATAAAAATCCGAAGGGGATTTCTATGCTGCAGGGGAACCTCCGAAGCTCTCTGCCCTTGTGAAGTCAGTCTGCGGCCACCATCCTTCTCAGAGCGCCCCGATATCCAGCCCACGCCCTCCCCAGCAGTGGCAATCCCTTCACCCCCCTCACCCTGGCAGACCCCCCCGCTAACCACCCTGGCAGACCACACCCCCAACCTGCCTCGATCGCTGGTCTCCCTCCACCATCCTTCCCAACCATCTTCAGTCCTTTGAGAGCCTGCAGCACCTTCCTGGCCACTGACTTGGAGCCACGGCTAAAGTGACCGGGCTTCACACCGTTCCGCTGGCGTCTGCCGGAGGCGGGCTCAGACGGACCTCTGGTTGGCGGGGGGGGGGGGGGGGGAGAAAGAGGGTCTGCCGAAGGGGGCCTGCCTCCCAGGGGGGTCTGTATTATTAAACTGGCCAAAAGGTAGGTGTCCTGGGTCATGCGACCTTGCTTCTCCACAAAAACTTCAGAAGGGATGTTTATCTAATGTCTGGAATAGGGGGCATAACTCAAAAGACTGAACGCAAATATATCAGTGTGAAAAGCCAGCATTCATTTAGGTGAAATATACAGTCACCATAGACTTTTCTTCAACTGCAGTAATGACTGAAGTGGCCAACATAGGACCAGTCGGAAGAGAGCTGACACCCTCCAGTGTAAAGTGCAGCAAGACATTTCAGAGTCCGGTGAATGGCGAGATTTTTATTTCAGCATCAAAGGCAAAAAAGATAATTTATTGACCAAATTCAGTTGTTCCAGATGAGACTCGATGATTTCCAGGCAGCTGGACAGAGATATTGGTCCAGGACGGATCAGTGGGAGCACTGACTGACAGACTAGTCCATGGAAAACTTTCGGCACCCACTCAGTATCTGTGTTTAACAACACAGATTTGTGGCATCATGGAAATATTAAAAGTTACTTCTGATCAGCAAGAATGATGCAAATTGCAAATGTAGTTAAATACATGCAGCTGTGTTTATTGCTTCTGAGTGGCTTGCACAGGAACAAGTTATATTTTTAAACTAACAAATAATTGTCATTCTGAGAGAGAAATTTACTCGCAGGTATGATTTTAAGTCAAGGCATCATTTCTACTCCTCAGATCTGTGATCTGACACGGGCGTGCCTTTTCAGATTTTTTTCGAACTGCGCATGCGCAGTTCAGAGCTCCGATTGTTCTGGCAGCGCTAAGCCCCGTCCACAGCACGGATCAGACTGGAGCCGGCAAAAAGCGTATGGGCGCAGTGCAAAGAGAATTCCTGGCTCGGATCTGTATTACGCCCAGATTCGGCACTTAGACTCAAAATGGTAAAATCGGGTCCATAGTTTACATCTTTTTTCGAGATATGTTAGCACACTTTTTATTTGAAATCTCCAAGATAATGAAAGCATCAAAGGTCTTGAAAAATGCCAGAGTGAGCATAATAACAGCTTTCCTGAATCTGGCTGTAAAATTATTTGGTTACTAAAATTGTGCAAGAATTTTGCAGACACATAAATTTAAAGGTGTGCAAGTTGATTGAAATGTTAAACTGTACACTGCTATGGCACAGTGATTAGCACTGCTGCCTCATAGCGCCAGGGACCTGGGTTCAATTCCCGGCTTGGGTCACTGTCTGTGAGGAGTTTGCACGTTCTCCCTGTGTCTGTGTGGGTTTCCTCCCACAGTCCAAAGATGCGTGGGTTAGGTTGATTGGCCAAGCTAAATTGCTTACCCCTTAGTGTCAAGGGGACTAGTAGGGTAAATGGGTTACGGGGATTGGACCTGGGTGAGATTGTGGTTGACACAATGGGCCAAATGGCCTCCCTCTGCACTGTAGGGATATTATTCTATAAAGGCAAACAGTCTTCTGTTAAGTAAATTTTTCTAACTTATCAAATTCGATAATGCTTGTTTACAACTACCATCTTAACTTACTACCAGTTGATTAGACTGTGACAACTGAACAACAAAATACCTTTTAAAAAAGGTAATGCTTTTAGCTAGTTCAAGTTGATAATAGGCAAAAAGAGGAAAGCAACTAATAACAAAAATCTGAAAACAAAAGTGCTGGAAATATACAGCAATCCCATCAGCACAAGCATGCGATCTTATTGTCACTTCAATTCTTTTGTAGACACTAACATTTTAAATCACTGATGGGACATAGCATCATTGGCAGGGCCAGCATTTATTGGCCATCCCCAATTGTCCTCAAGAAGGTAATAGAGAACTGCCTCATGAACCACTGGAACCCCTGTGGTGCAAGTACACCCATGGTGCCGTTAGGAAAGGGGTTTGAGGATTTTGACCCAATGACAGCGAAGGTGCAGCAATATTGCTCCAAGTCAGGATGGTGTATGGTTTAGAGGGGTACTTGTGGGTGATGGTGTTTCCATGTTTTTCTAGGTGGCAGAGGTCATGGCGAAGTACTGGAGGATTGGAAAACTGCCAATGTGACACTCCTAGTCAAAAAGGGAGGGAGGCAAAAGCAGGTAACTTTAGGTCAATTAGCCTAACATCTATTGTTGGGATCAATTATTAAGAAGTAATAGCAGCACATTTGGAAAATCTATCTAAACAAGCAGAGCAGCATGGCTTCATGAAAATAAATTGTGTCTAATTTATTAGAGTTTTTTGAGTCAGTCTCAGAATGGATAGAGGGGAACCAGTAAATGTGTTATATTTGGACTTCCAGAAAATATTTGACAAGATACCTCACAAAAGGTTAAATCATAAGATAAGAGCCCATGGTGATGGAGGTAGCATATTGGCATGGATAGAGAATTGGCAAATGGCCAGGAAACTGAGTATGGATAAGGGGTTCTTTTTCAGGTTAGTGACCTGTAACCAGTGGGGTTCCACAGAGATCAGTGCTGGGACTGCAACTGTTTG
This sequence comes from Mustelus asterias, assembly GCF_964213995.1. Taxonomy (NCBI): domain Eukaryota; kingdom Metazoa; phylum Chordata; class Chondrichthyes; order Carcharhiniformes; family Triakidae; genus Mustelus; species Mustelus asterias. Next base: position 99,992,620 of record NC_135811.1, read on the forward strand.
CAATATGTAGTGTAATGGCTTGGAGAAAGGAAGCTAAATTTGCAGACGACACAAAAATAAGGGGAAAGGCTATTTGAGAGAGGGATATAAATAGTTTACAAAGAGACATTGATAGGTTAAGTAAGTGGGCAAAAAGTTAGCAAATGGAATATATAATGTGGGAAAATGTGAAGTTGTTCACTTCGGAAGCGAGAATACAAGAACAGAGTATTATTTAAATGGAGAAAAACTGCAGAAAGCTGCAACACAAAGGTACTTGGGAGTACTTGTGCACAAAATGCAGAAAGCTAGCACATAGGTGCAGCAGGTATTCAGGAAGGCTAATGGAATGTTGGCCCCTATTTCATGGGAGTTGGAGTATAAGAGTAGGGACGTCTTGGTGCAACTGTACAAGGTACCGGTGAGACCACATCTGGAATGCTGTGAGCATTTTTGATCCCCTTGACAGATTGTTTCATTGGAGACAGTTCAAAGAAGGTTCACTAGGATGAACCCAGTTATGGAAAGACTGTCTTATGATGAAAGGTTAAATAGGTTAGGACTTTACTCACTGGAGTTTAGAAGAATGAGAAGTGATCTCATTGAAACATATAGGATTCTTAAGGGGCTAACAGGGTAAATGCTAAGAGGATATTTCCCCTTACGGGAGAGTCTAGGACCAAAGGGCACAGTCTCAGAATAAAGGGGCGCCAATTTAAGACTGAGATGAGGAGAAATTTCTTCTCTCAGAGGGTTGAGAGTCTTTGGAGCTCCTTGCCACAGAGAGTTGTGGGGACAGTCCTTGGGTGGGATTTTACAGCCGCGCTCACCCAAAGACTGGAAAATCCCACCTGAGGTCAACGGACCTCTGCATAGTCCTGTCCCGCTGGCCACGATTCCTGTGGTGGGCGGGATGGGAAAATTCCACCCCTTGTGTATATTTAAGGCTAAGATAGATTTTGATCTAGACAAGGGGGTTGCTTTGTCCAATGGTAAACTCAGAATGTTGATGTTAAGAGATTCAGCAATGGTCATGTTGCTCAATATCAAGAATGGTTAAATTCTCTTTTTTTATACTTTTCTAATTCAATCAAATCAAGTCCAATTCAGAGTCTCAACAAGTTGAGACATTTCCGATCCAAGCTGACAAGACAGGGCCTTCACACCTGTCTTGGGCCTGATCTCCATGAGTCAAGCTGATTGGATGAGGGGGAGGTTTCCTCCTCCAAGGCTTGACCTCATTTGCATCTTAGCCAAAAGGCCGAGATGCCGCTTTTAAAAATTGCTTCATATGAATATGAAGCTTAAATGTAACCCAATGACCTCAACCAAGCGCAGCATCCGGTCCATACTACACTCGGATCTTAGCCCCTTAAATTCTCTCTTGTTGGAGATAATCACTGCCTCCCACTTGTGTGATATATGTTGTTACTTGACACTTATCAGCTCAAGCTGAATGTTGTCCATCTTTTTCTGCATGTAGGCATGAACTGTTCCTTGCAAATGAAATAGAACACAGTGTAAGCATCAGAAGGCAACCCACTTCTGACCTTAGGATGAAGGGAAGGTCATTAAACCTGCTGAAGATGCTTGGACCCAAGGCACAGCTGACAAACACCTGTAGCTGTGCTGATTGGCAATCAATAACCAGCCATCTTGGTGCTAGGTCTGACTCCAGCCAGTGCAGTTTTCCCTGGTTCCCACTGATTTAAATTTCACTAGGGATCCTTAATGTCACACTTGGTCAAATGCTGCCTCTCCTACTGTGCTGTAGTACCACGAATGTCAGCTGTTTTCCAAAATCTAGGTCAAATGGTAATTTTTCAATGTGAACTTAATTAACATGTGTTTTGGCAGGCTTACTTTGACTGATATTGGTGTCACAGCCAATCTGTTCTTTTTCCAATAGATATATTTTGGAAAAAGGATAATTCAACAGCAATTTGTTGCGAGAACCATGCCCAATTCCAAGTTTACTAGTATCCCTGCCATTGATGGGATCTAGTAGTTAGAGTTCCAGGACCATTCAGTCTGTATGATTTTGCTTTTTCCAGCTAACCATTAAAGCTAACCATATCTTATTTTATACTGTGTAGATAATTTTTGATTTCAATTCTGCTCAATAGCTTTTTGTTAATATACTTCTTGTGCATTTACAACACCAGTATTTACAAACCATTTTTGCAAGTCCTTAAAAAAAACTTAAAACTAAAAAACTATCAAAATATTAGCAGAAAAATGGATTCTAAAGCATTACCTGCTGCCCGTTGTGTTTTCTGTCTTGGAGGAAGTTCAACAATTTCCACGTCACTGTCTGACTCTGATGCAGAATCTGAATCTGACCAAGGATTCCTTTTCTTCGCAAGAGGTTTAAATTGAAGTTTAGTCTGCTTCTGAGCTGTTGGCTTAGTCTTCGTACCTTAAGAAAATAGAAATATTTCATTAACACAATAGAAATGGTGCAATAAGCTCATTCAAATAAAATATTTCTATGTAAAATCAGTTAGCAGCAAACTATTGAATGGCATACATCATAACAAACATCATTTGATCTTGTTCTTCTGAAATCCCAGCATTTTAGCCCGCTGGGTTAAGATTAATATATATTATGGAGTGGGGAGAAAAGAGATTCACATACACAATAGCCATACAGCAAGGGTCAACCTGGTAGAGCCAACACAATAGGCAATCAATAGGAGGCAAGCCATCTTCGCTAATGTGACAATGGCAATTAATTGGCCCAAACAATCGAAGGGCCCGATTTTACCAAAACTTAAAATCGCGGTAAAGTTGGACGTCGGGCCTATAATGCGAACTGCACCTGATTCCGAGCAGATCGCGGCTTTACCGACACCCGATTCGGACGCGGGCCAGACCCGCGCCCGAATCGGGCGGCCCGATGATTTAAATGCGTTAGCATGCATTTAAATCGACTTAATGAACCGCGTGCCCAACCCTACCGCCAAATCCCACTTTACCGTCTTCTGGCCCGCTCCGGATCCACACTTTTAGCGACCTGCAGAATAAAAGTCCGAAGCGGATTTCTATTCTGCAGGGGAACCTCCGAAGCCCTCTCTGCCCTTGTGAAGTCACCATCCTCCTCAACCATCCTTCGCGGACCCCCCCCCCCCCCGGGATCGGACACCCCTAGGAGGCAGGCCCCCCTCGGCAGAGCACACCCCCAACCTACCTCGATCGCTGGTCTCCCTCCACCATCCTTCCGTTAGCAAGATAAGCTGTATGTTCCTCAGCTAGATCCACTTTGGTCAACACAAAGATTGTCCTTCTGTCTTGTGGGTCCATCTGGCTCACCAAGTCAGTTACAATACTGCGTTCAGCATCTACTGAACCATCTTGGATACAAAGGATAATGAATGGAACTGGTCGATCTTCCTGGTGCTATCAGTACTGTAACATCAGGAATGGCTGCCGACACCAAGGGTATAATTTTTAGCATAAGCAAGGCTTACATGCAGAACCCTAATGCCATTATCCTTTGTATCCAAAATGGTTCAGTAGATGCTGAACGCAGTACTGTAACTGACTTGGTGCGCGAAATGGACCCGCCACCCCCCCCCCCTGCCAAGAGGGTGATCTGGGTCCCACCCCCCCCCCAAAAAGAGGGTGATCTGGGTCCCACCCCCTCTCCCCCCCCCCCCAAGATGATCTGGGTCAGAGAGCCACTCTCTCTGCTTTTTCCTCCCCTGCTTTGGATTTTTTTTCGAACTGCGCATGCGCATTTCAGAGCTCCGATCGGTCCGGCAGCGCTGAGCCCCGCCCACAGCACGAATCAGACCAGAGCCGGCAAAAAATGTATGGGCACACTGGAAAGAGGATTCCAGGCTCGGATCTATTTGACACCCAGATTCGGCACTTAGATTCAAAACGGTAAAATCAGGCCCTAAGTGTTGTAATTTCCAAGTCAATTTATGTTTGGTGATGTCTTGAATATACTCTATTTGCTGCATTATATATGTTGGGCAGAATTTCCCCTCAAAAAAAAAAATTCGAAGTGTCGAACAAGATGAATACGGGAGAGCTCCAAGTTGCAGTTGAAAGCACTTTAGAAGAAAAAGAGCTTAGATGTGATCCTTGTCCGTAGGGGGAGTACACGGAGTATATTCTTGCCAGGAAGCCGGCTGCTGAGCTCTAAGGGCGCCACTGCACAGGCGCTCTGATCTCCATGTACACAGTATACGGTGAGACCACCCCCCCGGGCATGGGTCACTGGCATTGGGACCCTCCTGATGGTACCCCACCACGACCCTTGACAGGTTCCTCTTCATGATTGACCCCTGCACGATCCGCAACCCCTGGGCAGTGTCCTGGTACACTGGCAGTGTCCCCCCCCCACCTGACTACCGTGCCTTGTATCCGCTGGTGAAGACCAGCACTGATTGACGCCAGCATGACCTCCTGCCAGAGAGTTGGGAACATTCCAGGAAGTGGGACGATCACGAACTTGTTAATGAGATTATTGAAATCCACAAGGCCCCTGTCATTAATACAATAATAAAAAGTAATTTACACAGGAGAGATGCTCCTTTTCCTCAACCTGGGTGTTCAGCTCAAATGGAGTAGAAGAAAGCCAACATGTGCATGTAGAAAAGTTCCACATGCTGGTGTTCCCATTTGTCAATTCCTGTTTGGAGAAAGTCAGCCATTTTTGGTTAAATTGCACTGTAAACCTACCTCCTTCAGTTTTCACTTTCTTGGAAAGTCGTTCTGCAAGACTTTCATGTTCAAGAGGACTTCCCTCTTCATCACCAAATTCCATCTTAACAGCAAGGGAATCTGTTTCACCCTGTAGTGTGACAAATATTTTTAAAAACTCAAGTCTAAAATTCACACAACAGCCACAACAAATAGTGGCATCCTTACACTGCAGTTCCACAAGTTCGAAGATAGATCTGAACAAGTGGAATTTTGAATAATTCATTATTTGAGAGTCTGCAAAGTCTTATATCACAAAAAGCCAACAAAACCAACATTGTTGAAGCTATTTCCATTAACGACAAGCTCTCTAACACTCATAGAAGAACAAAATACACGATGGTTTGCAAATTGCAAGCAGCGAAGCAGATTTAAGAGTTTAACTGAAAACAATATCAGTAATGGCTGATCAAATTAATTTGTTGTATGGCAGGCACTATTCTGCTTTCTCCCCCCTCACAAGTATAAGAGCATTACATTTAGCCAGAAAACCCAATATGGATTGAAGAATCACACCCCAACACACTGTAAAAGTACATAGCTTTTCCTTTCAGTTCTCATGGAACATTTTTTTGTGGTGAAGGTTAATGAAAATCAAAAGTTGAGTAAATACCAAAGTTGTCCCAAGCCCAAAATTCTTCAGCATGAACTATGCCATCGAAAGCACGAAGCGCATGCAACACCAACACTGGAAATTTAAGCCAGCAATTTTATTGACTATAATCTTTACGTACAGTAATATTGAAAAAAACATGGGACAGAATTCTCCAGCCCTCCCGCAGCAGAGGTGGGTCGTGATCGGCCGCTGGCGAGATCTTCTGGTCCCACTGAAGTCAGTGATGATTTATGTTCCTCACCTGTGCAGCCGTCAGAGAACCCATGGTGGGGTTCAACTTTGGAGGGACTGGAAGCTCCCACCAGAAGCAAGGGCCGGAGAATTCCATCTATTGTAATGGTAGCATTTCTTTGGTTCAGGAACTTTTTGTATGGCATGCTAATATTTGCATCAAAACCCAATCACAATAGCAATGCTATTTTACTGTCGTTGGCTATACTGACATTTGTTTGAATCCCTTAATTGTAGTTCAAAAAGCATCAGAAGCAGATTGACTCACCTTTCCCTTTTTCTTTATATTTTTCTTGGTGGCCTCCATCTTCATGGCAGTAGTAACTCTGGGGACAATTCTTCTGCCTTGAGGAGAAGGCATGGTTTCTTCCAACTGCAACTTCTTCATTTTACCCTTACCACCTTTACCTTTAGCAGCCTTAGAAATGTGAGCAAACTCATCATTTTTTTCCTGTATCTCCACACGCTGAATAAAGAAAAAGGAAATCATTTTTAAAAGAGAAAAGACACTGATCTCTCCAGTGAGATGAGGAGCTGTATCCCCTACAAATTCTTTTGTATTGTGCAATGAATGGAAGAAAATGTAATTACATTATGTTATATACTATATCACAGCAAAACAACATATTTCTTCAGTAAGCTTTTAGCTGTGTTGTGGCAACATTTTAGCCCTGCTCAGTAATTTTGTAACCTTTCACTTATCAACTGTGTAACGCAAAGAGACACAAAGAGCAAGCTAATCCTTATTGCACCATTTTCTGGGTGGCCAAATCCCCCACCCCCTCCAATGCTGCTGAAGAACCCACTGCAAGGGGTTGACTTTGAAGGGACTGGAAGATCCTGCCAGTGGGAAGGGCTGGAAAATCTGGGGCAAAGGACCAATTTCATGTCAGAGGGATCAAATAGTGCCCGTCTCCAGGCAGCATCTAAAACAGGCACCATGTTTATGAAAAATTAGGAACTCAATATCTGTTTCAGGTTCCTTCACTGAAATAATTAGCAATCAGTGGAGCAGATGCAAGATAAACTTTAGCAACAACACCTCAGCACAAGAAACCATAAATTTTAGACAAATTCATGATATGAACTTGAGCAATTAAAAAATGAGTCTAACTGTGACAACACCCAATTTTCCCACTGCACGTATACTGGCTTGCTGTGTCAGAGATGGTTAATGTAGATCCCAACTACTTGATCCCTTAGATGAATATTAAGGATCACATGACAGTATTTAAAGAAAAGGATCCTTGGTGCATCTTGCAAATTATATTTCCTTAACTAGTTTAACCAAAAATACATTCACTGCAGTGTGTAGGTGTGTTAAGAAGCAATGTGTTTATATGTAATACATAAACTTGCAAATTACGTAATGGAAAATATTTTTAAAAGACTTGCAGCACATTCAACACCATGACAAAAGTCTGTACAAGGAAGAAGGGCAGGGATAAGAGAGAAAATGCCAAGTAATCTCAATTTATAATGTGCTAAGTAGACAATAATTTAACAGTGTTTCCAAGCAAGCAGGAATAATTATAGTACCTCAAGCTCCTCAATGAAGGCTGCCAGATCTTCCTTCCATATATCAGATGGGGTTTTCTTCTTCAGATCCTTAAATTCTTTTTCCTAACATGGGAGTTTGAAATTACAGACCAAGAAACAAAATTAATCCCCACTGTCATGTGCAGCAGATTCCCCACTTCCAAATCAGGTCCATAGCAGAGATATGGGTGTAGAAAAGCCTGTGTGGCTTCCATAACTCATGTCGAAACATCAGGAACTAAGGCACTCAGTTCAGCATCTGTACTTATTTCAAAATAGTCACTAAAGCATCAAGATCCCATTGCTGAAAAGATTTCCAAGTTGGCATTGCTGCTAGTGTTATTGGGAACAGCTGGATAATGCTGTGGTGATTGGGTAAATGTGTGTCAAGAATGCTGAAAAAGTTATTTAATAATAAGTTGGGAGCAACATTCCTGCTAGTTTTCTTGCATGAACAAGTGCTGGTGCAGGCTGCCTCATGGGAAATTAATCTTACAGAAGGGGTCCGCAAATGGCAGTTAGGCCCCCTAAAAGACCCAACATCTGCTTCAGGGATGGGCATTTGTCAAAGGATCTAATGCTTTCTTCGTGCCATAATTGCTATGTCCCAGCACACAAACACTGAATATCAACAAATTAATTTAGAAACAAATGCAATGGGTGTCATGGTAATTGAAACTTTACAGATACCACCTGGGAAACAGATACTGATTAGAAACAATACTATTCTCAAGTACAAAAATTGATCTTCACACTTAACGTCAGTCTCTTATTGATCTACATTAACCTACTTTGACATCTCTCTGCTTAAGCAATTCATCCTTCTTTTCCTTGGTCAGGTACCACATGGGCATATTCAAAAGATAGTTGAAATCTGCCCCGGATGAAGTAGTCGTTTCCTCTCCCTCGGTTTCCTCCAGCTCAGATTCTTGCTCCTGTTAGGGAGTAATTTAAAGCACTTATTGAAGAAAAAACCAGAACAAATGAGAGTAGTTTTAACTAAAATCCAGCCGAGGCGTAAACTTGTTTTAAAAGTAGATAAATTAAATTTGGAAATTCACATGTCCAAGCTTAACACATGTTCAATTTCCCCACCCTGGAAACTCTCTCCTGTACAGGAAAGAGTACCAATTTACAAGATTTCAAATGGAAAAAATAATAGGCTTGTCAGCAAGCAAGGATGCTGGTGTAGCAATACATCATCGTTAGGATCTGGTGCTGTCAACATATTGCACCATTGCCTGCTTTACAAAGGTTCTATTAATCCCACAATGTTTTCACTGATTCCTTCAGAATAGGTTGGTAAAGTATTTATCTACTGTAACAAAAATTTCTATATATTGGTTTATGATTATTGAAATATTTCAAAGCAAATATGACATTCACATTGTGCTACAAAGATTCCTTTTAACACATGCAAAATTCTGCATTTTTTGTACAAATTCCAACAATTACGACTTGTTTCTACCACATTGCAATAGTACTTCCAGAATTTGACACCAGATAGGGTTCCCTGGCCTCCCCGCGGTGGGAGGCAGCGCATTGTTGGTCAGATTTTCTAGTCCCGTCATTGTCAATGGGATTCCCCTGCCGCTGGGAAACCTGGGGCAGGGGTGTGCTGCTGGCATGAACAGCCGGAAAGTTCCCGCCATCACCTGCCATACTAGGACACATCACTCCAGTAGGAAATACAGCTTTCGTGATTCCAAGTAGTTTGGAATAAGCAATTCTTCATCCTGAATGTTGATCATTGGCACCCATGTCCCCCGCTACCTAAGTCCCAAAGCTCTGGAATTCTGTCAAATCTTTTCACTCTCCTTTATGATGTTGCTGAAAACAAATTTTTCTAACCAAGCTTCGTCACATGTCCTAATACCCAATGTCAAATTTAGTTCAATAATGCTACTTGTGAATTGCCCTTTTTGGTAAAGACACTCTTAAATTGCAAGTTTTTGTTATTATTCATGATACGTTTCAGTTTAATAGATCCATTTATAAAATCATTCTTAAAAAAAAAATCAGTGTGAAATTATAAGTGCGCCATCAGCACAGTTCAAGTCACAACTGATCTTGCTGGCCTGGCCTATTACCTTTTCCTGAGATTCTTTCCAGCTCTTCACAGGATCTGAGTCATAACCTCGGTCGAGCAGTAACTGGATCAACTCACGTTTTGGTTTGTTTTCTAGAGGGAAGAAAATTATACATTTGATATGAAGACTTAAAGACCACAAGAGGAAGAGGTACTCTTACACATTAAGTGGCCAAAACGTTAAGTAGAATTTTGCCATCCAATTTCACTGGGTATTAGAATCACACAGCACATACACTGGGATATCCAATGATAGGAAAATAAAGCAGATATTGCCTTCAAATATTTTGTCCTGTACACACATTTGGAGCATAGACAAGACCAAAATGCATGTTATGTAAACCCTTAGGCGATAAGACGTACCGATGACCAATATGCCTTCAATCTTCTCCAAGATAAAACGGGCCTGGTTGCTTAATTTGTTAAATTCTGCTCCCAGTAATCCCTCAAGCCAATCCTTTCTTAAACTATAGTATTTCATTCGCAAGTCAAAGAACTCTTTCAGGATATCTTGTACATTTTCATACTTCTTCAGACAGCCAGTGTGGTCAAACAACACCTAAAAAGAAAAGCAATTAGAAAACCAAATTAAGATGACTTTTAAGTGATCACATGGTCTTCGTTTAAACCAACTTAAAAATCTAACATGCTGATCCATTATACCAATCAACCATTTGTACTGGAAAATATGCACTGGGCAGAAATCCCTCTTGTCCCCGCTGGTAGGTTCAATGGTGTGCATGAGAATATGGTGGGAGGCCTGAAAGTAGTTTCATGCTGGCATGAAGTTAGTGAAATCTTCTGTTGGTGCCTGCGCGTCAGAAAACCCGCCAGAGGCTGGCGTAATTATCATCTGCATCCCGGTAATGGGATGTAGATGAAGGCAGCCCAGAGCCCTGGAACACTACAGCAGTGGGTTGGGGGTGCATCTGCAGGCGGACCTTCCAGATTAGGTATCCTGGAGGGGATCCATCTTCCTTATAATCATAGAATCCTGACAGTGCAGAAGGAAGCCATTTGGCCCATCGAGTCTGCACTGACCACAATCCCACCCAGGCCGTATTCCCATAACCCCACATATTTACCCTATTTATCCCGACAGTAGGGTCAATTTAGCCTGGCCAATCAACCTAACCAGCATATCTTTGGACCATGGGAGGAAACCCACGCAGACAAGTTGAAGAATGTGCAAACTCCACGCAGACAGTGACCCGATGCTGGAATTGAACCTGGGTCCCTGGCGCTGTGAGGCAGCAGTGCTAACCACTGTACCACCATGCTGCTCCACAGTCGTAGAATGTTCATGAGGATCCATCTTCCAGTCTCAGAGTGCTCCTGGAAATCTACCTACATTTTCAGGCGGTCCACTTTCTTTCTTCAATCACGGGCAGTGATGTTGGACACTTTTTCAATATGGCACCCGGACATGACAGTAGATTATGTACTATCCACCGCCACCGAATTTGTTGTGAAACACCAGGGTGCATAACTAATGAGGTTAGGGGTGGAGGATTTGGCATGTTTTCACACTCGCAGGTGGGAACGGGGGCCATTAAAGCCCCCGGGTGGTTGGCGCAGGGCTGGGCACCGCCAAGTGGGCAGGGCCTCATGGAGGGGTGGGGGTCAAGGCTATGACTGGGAAAACGACACATATCCCTGGGATTACACTGCACTGAGAGATCTGGGCGCCTGCGCAATGGCATCCTTCGAATTCAATAGCTGGCTTCCCAGCAAGAATAGGCTCGGCCACACTGGTGGCGAGAATCACTTCTCGGCTCTTCTTTCCTCTCTAAGCACTGTATGATTACATCTGGGAACACGCCTAAAAAGTGGAAGTGATTCTCTCCTGTTTTCTTGTGTAGATCAGTCGTGATTCGCACCTGTATGACATCTTGTTGGAGAGGTGGGAAGCATGCGTGCTGAACTCAGTGATGATATTGAAATCCATTCAATCTCATGCAAATATTCTTTGCACCCTTTTTGGGCTGCGCCACCCAGAAGGGGCCAGGAAAATCGGAAAACATTTTGCACGGGCACAAATCGGATTTTTAGCTTCGCATGCTATTTTTCCAGCTCAAAACTATACCCATGATCATAAGATTGGGGTAACTTAATTTTATTACCTATTAAAACTAGAGTTTAAGGTTTCTACTTCTGTAGTTTAGAACCAACATTCAGCACCAAACAATTAGCCTTATTAATATCAATGGCTGTTCCATATCAATGCACACGCGTAACAACTAACACAATGGCCAGCATTAAGAGATTAAAGGATCACTTGTGGTTTTGCCAATGAGAATTCAGGACAAAAAGTTCCTTCAATGCATTCAAGATAGAGTAGGTTTTCAACCTCTGAAAGTGAGAGGTAGTGGTGAAAAATGATCACGGGGAGAGAAATAAAAACTTGGCAGGCTCTCAAAGACAATCGGGGGAACAAAGCTAGAAGAAAATGGTGTGTAATTTATTCAAACTTAATAGTTTCCAATGAAATATTAGGATTGCTTGGAATGGTCTGGAGTTGTCTAAATAGTGCTGCTGTAGATTTAGTGAAAGAGTATACAGATTCTGGAGCTTTTGAAGCTTGTTCCAATGGTAGAAACAGTCTTTATTTTGTTTTGCATTGCACAGATGATTTGTTTTAAGTGTGCAGTCACTCACGCAGTAACTTAAAGGGGATTACTTATGCACAACCTCTATGACTCTCGAGTTGCTACATGGCTTAGAGGGAACATTGTGTGTAAGCATATATATGCTGAAGTAACTGTCAGCATTGATACCCAAACAAAACTGCAATATACATAGAATATTGAATAATTGTAAATTATTTACCATTGAATTGCACGTAAGAGGGACATTTAGTTTGAAGACTTTGTGCAGTCCTGCTGCTTCTGCCTCAGCCAGTTTCTGCTCAGTCATTGTTATTGTGAAACGTACAGTGGTATCAGTGTGGTACTCCTTGTAATCAGTGATCAATGACGGAGCTTTCTCTGTTCCATTCAACATTGGTTCTAGTACCTGTTCCTTGTAAGTCTGCATAAGATACATCAAAGAGAAATGGTCCATTAAGTTAGCTTGATGAGAAAAATGTATAAATATTTTATCAATCCTGGGTGTTGAGGTATACACATCACTCAAATATAGTATCTCAAAACGATGCCAACATAGTCCAATAGCCACAAAAATAGTGGCTGTGGTCAAGTGTGGAAGTACAACTTAATCATTTTCCAGTCGACAGCAAGCCAAACACCGTTATAAAACTCATAAAACTGATGCAATCAAAAAGCAACTACAAAAAACTTCACTGAGGTGGGCTTAAAATGCCTGTTTAAAATCTTAACTGTGCTACTTTGATACAACAGACGCAGATTAATCAGATATGAAAGCTCCATTTACCTGAGTCCATGCCTTGACTGGGAGTTCAGAAATTTCTACTGAGGTGGTATTCAACACTGAGATTTCACCATTAATCATGTACTGATTGGCACCCAATTCAAAAATTGTACCCTTGAAGTTCTTATAATTAGGAAGCTATTGAGAAAAAGTCGAACACACACATCAGAAGAATTCATTCATAAATTCTGTAATAATGAATACCATGTGAACAAATTATGCCGTTGGTCAGCAAATCCATTTAATCAATTATTGACTAAGTAATTTAACCAGGTTACAAGATGCCTTCCAACTACCTTCTTAATGGTGCATTAATACAAAGGAGGATAATCTTAAAAGGTTCTCAAACTGGGAGAGGATCATTGCTGTAATGTTACTGGACCAGTAATCCAGAGGTCCTAACTAATTTTCCAGACATGGGGCTGAATTTTCAGAGTTGGGGAGTCTCTGCCGACATTTAAAAATGGCAGCTGGGACTTGATTCTGGGATTCTCAGCATCCCAATTTTCACCAGCACAGGATGCAGGTTAGTACAGGAGGAGACCCTAACTGGCTGGCTCGACTATGGGGATAAGCACCTCATAGGGCCCTGCAATTGTATTGGTGTCAGGCCAGCTTTTCAAGGAGTCGTGACTCCTGACTAAGAGGCGTCGTGGACCATAGTCTGGATGAGGAAACCTTTGAAAGGGAAGTTCAAACGAACTTAACTGTGCCCCTCAACTCACCCTGACAGTCCCTCATATCCTCCATGCCATCCTATGCCCCGCAGTTCCTCTCATCAACCTATGGCACATCCATGCCCATCCACATATTATTCATTCTGTACACAACCAATGAACCCAATAGCATCGATGGCATGTGTCAAAAGTCATCCAGAACTTTCTTTTAAAGAAACTGCTTTTACTACAGCTTTATAAAAATGTCAATCAACCATACCTTTAAAGTAACAGCAAGAGAAACTGCAAGCACCCGACATCTTTATCTTCTATAAATAAATACTGAACAATTGAGAATACAAAATGCATAATGAGGTATGGCTGAGCACCCAGAACTCCATGACTCCGTTGAAGCAACTGGACTCAAGGGAAGCCTTCATCTTAGACCTATATTTCAATTGTTCAATATTTATTTACACAAGATAAAGTGTCAAACACTCACAGCATTTTGCTACCTGCCTTGAGAATGTAAATCCAGCCCATGATTTCAAATTCCACCAGCTTGGGAATTTAATTTAGTAATAAATTTGGAATGAAACGCTCGTTGTGAAAGTGACTGTTCAATGCGCCTTAGTCATATGTTGCTTTGGTCAACAGTATGCAAATTAGGTCAGTTAGATGCGAGTGCAGCACAGACTGGACTGATTGGGGTCGATTTTACCATCGCGTTGTACCTGGGCAATACCACCCTGGCACCTGGGCAATGCCAGTGGGGGAGTGGCTAATGGGGGTGGGGTCAATGGGGGTATCTGCTGTCACTCTGTAGCGATCAGTGGGGGGAGCGAGGGGGCGGGGTGGCAAGGGGGCCCGCTGCCACTCTGCAGGGATGAGTGGAGGGGAGGGAGGGGGGATCCGCCACCACTCTGCAGTGATCGGTGGGGGGAGGGCGGCGGGTCCGCGATTGGTCTGGGCGACGGGGGCTATATCTTGGGCCATGGGCCCCCGTGATTGCAGAGGGGAGCTGCTTCAGGCAGCCTGCATCAACAGGGGCCTGACAGCTCTCTGTCTGTCAGACCTCTGCTAATGCGCATATGCATCATCAGAGGTATGCACATGCGCACTACTTCCCTCTGCAGGGTTTCGGACGTGTTAAGCCCTGCCCACGGGCTTCTGCAGCGAACAACAGACTTGCTGATATTTTTGCAGGCAGAGTGCATATGGGGGGCCTGAAAACACCCAAAAGACGGATCAGAAACTCTCCAAGTTTCAAGTCCGCCCAGCACTTCGAATAAAAATGGTAAAATAGCGGCCATTGTCTCAGTTACAGGGGGGACGCGTATGCAGGAGAACAGAGGACAAGAAGATTGCCAGGTAGATCCACAATTATCATGGTTAGTGGTGGATACCAGTCTTTTATACTGAGTATTATATGGTATTACAAATTAATTTGGAGGGGAATCCATGATTACTAACCCATTTGAAAAAGTGTTCTTCAACCAAAAGGTATTGTGAATCCCTGCATTAAGAAATTCAAGTTAATGGAAATGGGAACAATTCACTTACCATGGGCATTGGATCATCTCCATCCAACATACGTCTGATGTTATCAACAATTTCCCTTGCATCATAATTGGGGATTCTGCATGCCCATCCTGTGCCAATACCATCTGCACCATTCACTAGCACCATAGGAATAATAGGGATATACCACTCTGGCTCCACACGCTGATTGTCATCATCCAGGTATTTCAGGATAGCATCGTCCATTACGGGGAATAGCCGGCGAGTCAAAGTACTGAAGAAAACAAATTGAGATTACTTGAGCAATTCATGGAAACTAGTTCAAGTACAATATTCCCAGGTTATGTATCAAAATCTGTAGATGTGACCCACCTACTGAAATCTACAAAAATTGCATCCGTAACTGGCAACCGTGAAAGGTAAATGATAAAAATAACTTTATTTATGCAAAACAATAAAATGTGAAATACTAATGAGGATCAGAAAACGGTTGAAAAAAATCTAGGAATGAGCTTAAAAAGTTGAAAAATATTGAAGCGACTATGTTGGAAATTCTGGGCATTTACTCTTCATAGATATTGAGGCTTTCTCAAAGTTCTAAAACCAGGACCTTCAGTTTGATTGCAGTACAAGTATATTAACTTTTATAAAAACTGGGACCGTCAAACTTAAAAAATTTATATCTCAGAACCACGTTTAAAATTAAAGAGAACTTTGTACGAAAGGAAAAACTGGCAGGAGGAGCTTACCGCTCATCATGCCAATCAATTGGTGAGGAGAGGCGGTAAGATCGCGAGGGGCGAAAACCCTTTGTGTCACGATGATACTGGCACTGGGTTGTCACTGTGATCAGTCTCACACCTGGGACGAGGCTGATTTAAATATCTGAATCCTAATTTGAATATTATTAGTGAGCCCGGGATGGAATCGTCCGGGCTCACTTGCTTTAACGGCTCACGGGTGGAGGATGTCACCAGTGAGGATCACGCACGTGATGGCCTCGCTGGTGGGACTGGAGGTAATTGAGGCCCCCCAGGTGGTCGCAGGCAGGGGGAAGGGGCAGTGCCTGGCACTGGACAGTGCTAAGGGTCGGGGACCTGAAGGGGAGGCTGCAAGTGGGAACCTGCACAATCTGCAATCGGGGATCGCCAGAGTGGCAATAGACCAGGTCAAACATTTCTGAATAAAATCTTCCAACATGATATACTCTTTATTTGTTAGAAAAATAAATTGCTTTAGCCTAAAATAAAACTCAATCATGATTTAACTTTCAGAAGCCAACTTCTCCCTCTCAATGAGTAACAACTGGAACAAAAAAAATTGGTACTTAAAAAATTTGCAGCTCAGACAACTCAAAAACAAAAAGCATTTCAGGAGATGAAGACAGGAGAACTTGTTTCATTAAAAGAAAAGCACTCAACAATCAACATTCTTACATTAACTAGTTTATAGCACAGGTTAGCATTGGAAAGCAGAACAATGAAATGAAGGAATATAATTTTAGTGGTTGACAAAATAAGAGTATATCACTAAAGTTTTCAAGTCTTCATTTAAAGGTATCCTTCAAAATATGCAAACTGGGTCAGTTGAATAAATCCCTACAAAACAATTACTAGCTACTACCAACTGCGACTTAAACGTTGTAATGGTACCCACCTGAGCATAGTGAAAATATATCGTGGACTTGCAGCATCTTTGCCTCCATTTAGCCTTGTACCAAACTGACCAATCGGCTGCAGAAGATTGATATTATTGCTGCCCACAAAGTTCTGAGCTAATCCAACAATTGTCATCATAAGAGAACCCTGAAAGCATCAATTAAAGCAGCAGGTAGTAAAATACATTAGAACTGCAATGCAACAAATGATTTTATGAATATTCATTTACTAAATAAGATCAGGAATTCTTTATGCTGCCATCAAGTGCTCCATTTACGCTACAATGGTATATGCTTGCATTTTATCAGGTGACAAGCAATTATGGGTGATGTTTTAGTAAATCCTATATATTAGGACACAAAGATTTTGGGGGGAATTTTACCATTTTGAGTCTAAGTGCCAAATCCGGGCGTCAAATAGATCCGCACCTGGAATCCTCTTTGCAGCGCGTCCATACGCGTTTTGCCGGCTCCGGCCCGATCCGCGATGTGGACGGGGCTTAGCACTGGCGGACCAGTCGATGCTCTGAACTGCGCATGCGCAGTTCGCAAAAAATGTGAGCGTGCTAGGGCGCGGAAAAAAAAGCAGAAAGCGGCTCTCTTTTGACGTTCACCCTCTGGTCGGGGAGAAGGAAAGTGACCGATCATTCCCCGGGGGGCGGGAGAGAAGAGGGGGTGTGACGTCTCATCCTCTGGGGGGGGGGGGGGGGAAAGAGGGGGCGTGACGTATCATCCTCTGGTCAGGGGGTTCTGCTGCCAGTCTGCGGCCGATCCCTCCTGCTGGAGTGGACGTGCAGCCATGCCATCCCACAAAACCTTCAGGATGAAGTGATTCCTCGCTAAGATGAAGCAGAACCGGCTGATTCCAGTGGGTCCGCATGAAAACCGGCTACAAGATCAGTACAAGTCCAAGAGGAGACACTGGAGAAGGACCAGGCTGGGCCTGTAAAGGATACAGCATCACTGGTACACTACCAGCCACAGATTACTCTTCCCTGCAGGGGCAAGAGAGCGGGAGAGATGGCTGTGGCTGGTAGTGTACCAATGATGGTGTATCCCTTTACAGGCCCAGCTTGGTCCTCCTCCAGTGTCTCCTCTTGGACTTGTACTGATCTTGTAGCCGGTTTTCATGCGGACCCACTGTGGAATCGGCCGGCTCTGCTTCATCTTCTTAGTGAGGAATCGCTTCATCCTGAAGGTTTGTGGGATGGCATGGCCGCACGTCCACTCCGGCAGGAGGGAGCGGCCGCAGACTGGCAGCGGAACACCCCCGACCAGAGGATGATACGTCACACCCCTCCCTCCCACCAGGGGACTATCGGTCACACCCCCTCTCCTCCCCCCCAGGGGATGAGACATCACCCCCCCCCCCCCCGGGGATGAGACGTCACACCCCCTCTCCTCCTCCCACCCCCCTCCCGACCAGATGACCTGGGTCAGAGAGCCGTTGCAGTCTCTGACCCCGCTCTTCGGAGGCTGCAGCGGCGACTTCAGACTTTTATTTTGCAGCTCAGTAACAGCGCGGACACGGATCGGGCCAGAAGACGGTAAAGTGGGATTTGGCGGTAGGGTTGGGCGCGCGGTTCATTAAGTCGATTTAAATGCATACAAATGCATTTAAATCGTCGGGCTGCCCGATTTGGGTGCGGGCCGGACCCGCGCCCGAATCGGGTGTCGGTAAAGCCGCGATCTGCTTGGAATCGGGTGCAGATCGCGGTATAGGCCCGACGCCCAACTTTATCGCGATTTCGTTTTGGTAAAATCAGGCCCTTTGCCTCTCTTCCAAAAAAATCAATTCAGACAGTTATAGACATAGTACATATATTTTGATGATTGGTGATGGACCTACACTTCCAATTTCACACTTCGACTAAAATGTGACAATTGCTATGGGTGGAATTTTCCAGTTCCTTTGACCAATGCTGAAAATTGAGAAAACCACCATTAAAAAAAACTTGCATTCTTGCATAGTACCTCATCATGTCCCAGAATGCCAATGGGTTACATTGAGGTTTTATTAACCGTTCTCAAGATGGAGAATATTGATGAGGAGAACGCAAAATAATGTAGGATGTGGTACTTTAATCAACAGTTTTCACATGTAGGATCTGGCATGATTGTTAAGCGTGGAATTGTCGTAACTCTTAAGGTCAATTTCAAATCCAAGCTAGCCACAACAAAAGTCAGTGAAACTTCTAAGAGGCAATAAAATACCAAATGAGCAATGTTCGAATGGACAAGATTCTACATGCTCATCTCAAATGTTAATGGCAAAATTATTTTTGATGTCCTATTTAACTAGTATGGATGGTCCTTGAGGGTGGCCATTTAACCCACCAGGTGTCTGCCAGCTGAAATAGATTCATTATCAGCACTTGGCAGTAGCCCTGTAGATCATGGTATCCCTAATGGATGACCATGTGCAGCATGTTTTGGAAGCTTTCTGCCTATACTGCGCCCCCACCCCCACTCGGGTTAAAATAATTTCCCCTCAACTCCTTCAGCCTATCACCTTTAGTCTATGCCCCTCTGGTGACTCCTCTTCTTTTCAAAATAGGTTCTTCCATATCCACTCTGTCAAAGCGCCTTCATTAGCCTATCTAGTCTTCAAGCCCCACCCACAGGTCCCTTGAAGGACTCCTCCACTGCCTGGCAGCAGCAGAGGAGCAAATGGGCTCACGCATTCCAAGAGGCCTTGAATCAGGCTTCCAGTCTGTTATTTGTATTCAATTGTAATTACATCAGTTCTAATCAGGCTCTCGTCCATTTTGGACAGAAATCTGATCTGGCCAGGCACAAGTCAGGAGACTTGCAATAGGGAATGATGCCCGGCAAGAATCCCGATTTGGCCCTCACACTCGATTCCATGGGCCATCAATAATCCCAGCTGGGGCTAGCAGCCCTGAAGAATTGCCCCTACAATCAAATTTATCCATTGAATGGTCTTTTTAATCTCAATACCCATTTAGGTTTTACTTCAAGGCCATTAGCCGATCTGGTGTGCAACTGGATTTTAAAAAATTAATTTCATAACAGTTGTCCATCATCCTTAACCACGCCCGGACATTGAGCAGGGAGACGTTACAATTCCTAGCATGCACCTTTGCATCAAAATTACTTAAGTAATCCATTTTGAGGATTTCATGCTATTTGTTTTTTTGCCCCCAAAAATATTAAAAGTCGAGGTTTGATTCTCAGAAGTTTGATTTTGGCTAAACTTGACATTGAGAAATGTATTTTGATGAACTCCTCAGATATCCCCCCAGTGATTGTGGTCTCTTCACCAAATAAGAGAAGACAGTTTACTAGTTACTAATAAGCTAAGACAATTTACCTCATTTGCAAAGTACCCTTTGAACCATTTTAGGAGTAATTCATGCTTATGGAAATTATTATTAATAACTGTTGGTCAGTAAGCTCTTTATTTACGGACAGAAAGCAGCTGCCATGGTCATTTTTATTACTCATAGTTGCCATGAAAAAGTGACGTGCTTTCTTCCTGAACTGGTACAGTTCTACCAAAGCTACTTGCACACTGATATTAGGGGAGCCTAGTAGAATCATAGAATCCCTACAGTGCAGAAGGAGTCCATTTGGCCCATCGAGTCTGCACTGACTCTGACAGATATAACCCTGCCTTTGCCCCATACATTTACCCCACTAATCCCCCTAACCTACACATCTTGGGACACCAACGGCAATTCAGCATGACCAACCCACCTACACATCCTTGGACTGTGGGAGAAAACTGGAGCATTGAAACGCACATTCCACCGAGACAAGGTTGGAATTGAACCTGGGTCCCTGGTGCTGTGAGGCAGCAATGCTAAGTACTGTGTATGACTGTATAATGTATGACTGTAATTATGTCCAATGTGATTCAGTTTCATAACTTGCAATTGGCATCTGCATTTAAGATATCCAAGTTGCTAGTCCAATAACAGTGCACTGCTGAATTACCAATAGCGAGGTTGTGGTACTTGAGGATAGGACAGATGGAGAGGCTTCTCAGTAGAAGTGCAGTGGAAATGAATGGTTCAAGGTCCTTTCTCTTGGGTTTTTGGCCATGAAGCTATTAATCCCTGATCTCAATACTGACAGATTCCAGATTTCTTCAGTGAAAGACTTAACATAGCAGTGCCCTTAAACACCTGGATTCATTGTGAAAGACATTTGCTAATAGCAGAATAAAAAAGTCCTTTCAGCTTTATGAGGCAGGACTACCACTGACTATCAATTACAGAAAAAATTAAAATATTATTCTCGTGGACTTTGGAGAAGAATAATCAAATGCTCCTGATGTAGGGTGGGCAAGTTAGTCTGCTGGCCAAAAATGTATTTGAATGCCCATAACCCACACATGTATGGCATTGAAAACCCACATTTACAACCACAAGCCTTCCCCAAATAGGAATTAAAAATTAAGAGCAGTTAACCAATAAAGCCGTACCTCACCGTGATGATAGGCTGATATCTCAGCAACAGAACCAGCCAACTGGGCAACTTTGACTTCACGTTTGTCATTTCGCTTAAAACAGGTGAATAAAACCTTGCGCTGACCAGGTTTCAGTCCTTGATTAATAAATGTTGGATGAAAGAAATGTTAAGTCAAATATTCCAAACTACAATGCACTCTCAAAGTAAAATTTTAATTTCGATGTCTACTGCTATCCTGGTTGAGATCAACGAATCCAGCACAAACTAGGGGCACATTTCCTATGCGCGTAAATCAGTAAATACCATATGGTAGATTTAAACACACCTACCAAGAAATGTCATATCAGGAAATCTGAACTTTGTTAGCTGGACACAGATTTTAGTCCAATTGACTGTCTTCTCATTTACATTCATATGCAGATGTTGGCACAACTTGTAAAATTCCCTGTTCTCATTAACCTATAATATTTATGTAATTCATTTTAGTGAAGAACTAAAGTAAACAATTGATCCACTTTCCAGGACATCAGAAAGTTTAGAAATTGTTGCAATATTTCTATCAAATGCGAAATCCATGGGCAGGATCTTGAGCCTGCACTCTCCATCCATCAGATCACCTGCTGGGGCTCAAGCTCCGGCAAAAGCCGAAAATCGCGAATCATGTCGTCTAGATTGCGATATCTTTCATCGCCCCTCCCCAGCAGTGTAATGAGGTGCCCGTCATGCATGATAGGAACCCCATTACATCATTGGTGGGGACAACTGAGCGAGGACATCCCGCCAACATAAAAGCCATTTTGGGACTCATGGAAATTTCTACCCAATTCCACTCGCTTAAAACAGCGACGAATTTCCCGGCCATTGTGTCCAATTTACACCATAGCACAAGAAGACATTTATTAGAATGGTGTCATGGTTGATTAACTTCACTGGAAAGACTAGAACAGCTGTGATTGTTTGGCAGAGAATTGGTAAAGGTGTCCAAAATTAAGAATTTTCGGGGGGGGGGGGGGGGGGTCCGAAAATGAGGACATTAATTCAAGATAATTGGACGAAGAACTGAGAATTCTTAATCAAAACATTTGTTAAATAGTCTGAAATGCACTGCCCAAAAAGGTGAAGAGAAGCAAATCAATACTAACTTTCAAAAGTGAATTGTTTATATACCTCGAAAGAAAAATTTACAAAGCAAAGCTGCAGGGAAAGAGCAGTGGAAAGGGTTAGTTGGATAACTCTTCTCTCAGAAGGTGGTGCACTTTTGGAATTCTCTGCCCCAGACAGCCGTGGAGGCTTTGTCGTTGAGTATATTCAAGACTGACATTGCTAGAACATCAAGGGATATGGATATAGTGCAGAAAAAGGGTGTTGAAGTAGACCATGATCTCACTGAATGGTGGAGTGGGCTGGAAAGCCTACTCTTGGTCTTATGTTCTTTCAAAATGTTGGCACAGATATAATGGGCTGAATGGCCTCCTTTCTGCTGCAGCATTCAATTTTCTACTGCCCATCAATTGATTTACAACAAATCTACATATTCAATTAAATAACACAATACACAAAAAACTTATATGAAGCAGCCAACCTTCAGTCCCTTTGCTGCCTACAACTTAAGACGACCAGGCACATTCACAAGTAATGAAGAAAAGCAATAATTAATTAATTACACCTTGATTTTAAATGTTTAAAACATCTAGTTAGAAAACTACGGTTATGCTATAGACTAACAAATAAACCTATACATTTATCACAGTTAAAGACTCACCATCCACAAGTGAAGGAATTGACCTCTCATTGTCAGAGTTTGAGAAAAGCACCAGTTCTTTATTGATGAAGTCATTGTAAGTCAAATATTTTGTTTCTTTCCCATACAAGTATTGCTGTAAAAAAGTCAAAATCATTTTATGGAGGTATTTCTAGCAATATTCTACAGCAGAACAGGCTAGGCCCTGCTCCTTAACACACAATCAGACTATGCCAATTGGAGGTTTGTTCTTCATAACAGCCAAATATATAATAGTTTGTAGTTTTGTCTATACACAAATTATTTTATTCAGCTTCCATGTGGCACATTCAGGATAGTGATTCAATGAAATTTGTTGTGATTTGTAGCAAATAAGTTTTGATACAGTACTTCTGGTAATCCATCTAATTTCCGCTGTCTCCTGTCAGTCATGAAGTTAGTCAGCCACTCTTTGCGTTCATCGATTTTTTTCCGGCTAAATGCCTGAAAAATTAAAAGGATTAGTAATTGAGGCATTTAAGGTAACAAAACTCTTTTTGATGACATATTGTTGCTTTCAGTTCTCACCAGAGTTATCGCAGCATCATCTTCTGGTCCACCATATTTAAAGGGGATACGATGCCTCTGCATTTCAGCAAAATATTCCTTTGCCTCCTTAGAAGTGCTCGTACCCAAACCTAGATGATTTAAGTTCAGTAGTTAGATGTAAGCCAACTACATGGGTACACAGAATATCACAAGGAAAGTCATGAGACAGTTCTGAATGGTTAAGAGTGGAACCACTAACAGTTCACCTGTCAATCAAAAATGATGAGCCACAGGCAAAGGGGGGAAAAAAAGGCAAATTTTATTTTCATGGGCTGAAATATTCCAGCCTTTCACGCTAGTGAGACCTACGATGTGATCGGGATTTCAATGGCTCGCTGGCTCCACTGTGGAGGAATCCCGCAGCAGGGTCTGGACAATTCCAATCACAGAATCAGAAATTGATCACAGAATCCTTACAGTGCAGAAAGAGACAATTTGGCCCTTTGAGCCTTCACTGACAACAATCCCACCCAGGCTCTATCCCCATAACTCCACATTTACCTTGCTAACTCCCCCTGACACAAAGGGGCAATTTACCATGGCCAATCAACCTAACCCACACATCTTTGGACTGTGCAAGGAAACCGGAGCATCCGGAGGAAACCCATGCAGACAAGAAAGAAGAGTAGATTCTATTCTGATGCATTTACAGGTAAAAATGAAACGATGCTAAAAATATTTTTTAACTATCAGAGTAAACTTTATAATAAAGTATGTTCCTACAGAGTTGAGTACATTAACAAAAGATTTTTAGACAAACCTTTGTAGTACTTTATTCTCCAAGTTTTGCTGTTGTCTATGGTACTTTTCCATTCGTCAAATTCAGGGATACTGTAAAATGCCAGCTCCTGTTTGTTTTTTGACACCTGGGAAAACCAAAATCTAAATTTGTATAGAGTATTGTCTATCACTGCTGCATTAGTTCACGGAGCACTGAAGTAATTCTGATGTAAAATTAAGTCTGATTGTGCATATTTTACATGGACTGCTCTAGAAAATTACTACATTTAATATTATTCAAAAATATATGAACATACCTTTACAATGGGAGTAATAAACTCCTCAATAAAGTTATGCCTGAGCAATGAAGGCCAGTTGTGATGAATGAAATTGATCAACAAGCCCTTGATATGTGAACCATCTTGATCCTGCAGAATAATAATTCAGTCAAATTAAGATTTACATTAGAATGCGGAACATATTCCACAAGTCTGCACAATGAAATGCATTGGGAGATAAGAATTTTATAAACAAGATCTCAAATACATTCCTCTTTGTATTAACCACAGAATTAATATCATATTTCATTTATTTTCGCAATTGCCACCATGCAGGCACTTACTTTTTTCAACAATTTATGCTGTTTACCTAATGGCTTACACTTGTATTAGAATGCAGTTTGAATAGTTCACAACATTTTGTGGGGGAGTGGGATTGGGAAGGGTGGAACAGGGAGAAGAAGGTGATTTGCAGCATCGCTGCAAATTAATGTACAACAACCCAGATATTCACTTCCTGAACTTCACACAATTAGAAAAGATGAGCTATTTTTCAACGCTACAAATCATTTAGACGAACCTGATCTGTCATAATCATCAGTTTTCCATAACGGAGTGTCTTCAGAGACTCCTGATCGTTATAATCCTTCTTGTATTGTAGACCAATGATTTTTATCACGTTGTTGATCTCAGCATTTTCCATAATCTGCAAAAAAAAAATACCATTGATATATAATCTAAATGTTTCTGATTGCCTACTAAAGTAGCAACCCATCGTATTGTGCATTGTAATCTTCAATGAATAGCATGGACAATAGGGTTCAATTGCTGAAGTATCAACTCAGATTGGGCAACACTCCTCTTCCATTTCTGACCAATGGTGGTTAATCAAGGCAGAATTACTGGTGGCCTGTCTGCTGGGGACACATCCTCACTGTAGAGGCGAGAGAACAAACAGGGTGGAGGAGAATGTAGCACTGCATATCCTCCGATTAGAAAAAGATGTTCGTGTACAAAAGCATGATATTATTTTACATTTATAATGAGTGTCACAGCAAACACCAGAATTACCTTAGTGAATATATTTTCTGAAAAGCTCTCTGGGACAATTCAAATGATGCAGGAATATACTATATTACGATATATATATTGGGACACTCCTTCCTTCTCAAAAACCCTGTTCACAAATCAGGATGGGAGAAGATGAAAAACCAAGGCTGAAATGCAACCCACTTCTGAACCCGATTTTCATATGAATTCTGCCAAGACCAGCTGTGTGTGTAACCTGTGGAAAACGCAGGGTTAGTTAAAGCCAATTCCTTTCTTGGTGACCAGGACTTGGGCACTAGTCTGCCTCTTTAGTGCTACTTCGCAAGCAAAAAAGGATTTTGTTTATTAGCTCTGCTCTATGGCATGTTTTAATGAAGATTTTAATTTAGTAACATTTAAAAAAAAATGAACCTGACTATGTCACCGGGAAGGGTTGGCAAAAATCGGAATGAACCCCAATCATGAATCCCGCAGAGTATAGGCTCAAGATTGTACCCTGCAATGCAGAGTGATGCACCTGTCATTAACTATCCACCAGCAAAATACAACTTGCATTTGTATTGTGCATTAAACGTCCCAATTCCGGGAACTCAATCATAGAATCCCTAGTGTAGGAGGCCATTCGGCCCATCGAGCCCGAACCAACAACAATCCCACCGATGCTCTTTTTCCCTAACCCCACATTTTTACCCTTCTAATCCCCCTGACACCAATGGGCAATTTTTCATGGCCAATCAACCTAACCTGCACATCTTTGGACTGTGGGAGGAAAATGAGCACCTGGAGGACAAGGGAGAATGTGCGAACTTCAGTCACCCGAGGCCAGAATTGAACCAGAGTGCTAACCACTGTGTCACCATGCTGCCCATGAATGATGACATGAATGCAGTTCTTGAAGAAGCCACATGTTGGACGAATTAGGTTGCAGACGTAGCTAGAAAAAATCTTTCAGGATGCTACACTTGGGACTTGAGGATAAGAAGGAAGAGGATATAATAGGAGCAAAAGGAGAAGTGATATATTGATTTCTGTCTGACAATAAGCAATGTTGTGTGTCAAATAGCCCACTCTCACTATCTGTCCAGGTTTATTGATGGGGAACAATGAGCATTCAGGCATAATTACCAATAGGCCACTCTTACCCATGCAAAAACAAAACCTTCAGGAATGCACAATAGGGTCAAGCTTCTAAAATTTAAATATTACGGTAACATATAAACGGTCTGCATTATCTGACCAAGAATATTCTACCCTGGTATATGGATATCAGATTTCACAACTTTCAACAGTGACTTCTTCGTTTGCAGTGCCCTTAATTATGCCAACAACACAGGATCAGCTTCCATATGCACACAGACACACCAAGCTCTATTCTTCCACTGTCCAAGAGCAATTAGATATTTTTCCCCAACATCCAGACTGGGATTCTTCCAATAAATTTCAAGTTCTCAACGTGCAGGAAAATGGGAGCAAATTCTGGTTTTTTGTTTAAGCGTACTTACCAGAGCGATTTTCTAACACACTGCGCATCAGAGTGCCCTAGCGTGATACCTCTGAAAAGCAGAGGGCGGGCCTTTCGCACCAGGGGGACCAGCACACACACAGCCCCCCCCCCCCATTGCCGGCCTTCTGAACCCCCACCTCCCGATCGCTGGCTTCCCGGATCTCCCCGGACCAGCCCCTATGTCACCCCCCCATCCCCCACCCAGATGGCCAGACCTGATCGCCCTCACTCCCTCCTCACTGATCCTTTTGCAGACTGGCAATTGTCTCCCCCCCCCCGCCCTCCCAACATGCCCTGTCCCCTTGACTGTCCGGTGCCCAGTGCCAAGCTGGCACGGTACAAGCAGCACCCCTCCCTTAGCCTAAACATCCCGGGGTGGGGTGGGGGGCTGTGTGTGTGTGTGGCTTCAATGACCTCCGTTAGTGGGAACCACTCCCAGCACAGCAGGTGGGGGAGAGTCAATTTAAATGACATTTCCATATGATAATCAGCTCCATGTCGATTTCCAGCACGGGTTTAATTACATCAGAAAACTTAACTTCGGAGATGTGCGGAGGCTGTGACGCCTAGTGGGAATAATCCTGCAAATCAGCCACCACTGATGTCTCCTGGCCACTGTGCTACTGGAGCAGCACAGCAGGCTGGGAGAATTGCCCCCCCAGTCTTCGAAAAAACCGAAGACATGGGGGGTGATCATACCAAAAAAATTCTAAGTGCGGAATGAGCGTGAAAACGAGAATCACGCCAATTTTTTGGGTAAGCTCCAAGTCACAATCATACAACACTTATTTTTTAAAAAAGAGCCAGGATGCAATTCTCACCAGTAGGGGGGAGGGCAGAACCTATTCTCACCGGTGAAGCTGACCGCTGAGTCTAGGGGCAGCATTGCGCAGATGCCCAGATCTCCCAGTATACTGTGTACACACAGGACCTCGACTGGTGAGCAGCTAAGGGCAAGTGAGCCCAGATGATATTTAAATGAGTTAATGAATAATTAAATGGATTTTGCCAGCAAAACAGGGCTGGTAACACCCGCGAGAGGTGCAAAACTGGTCACGAACCCAATTTTACACCCCTCTCCCGATCTTGCAGGCTTGCCACACCAATCAACCAATGGGATGAGTCTGTAAGATAGCCCATATTGTCTCAGCTTTCACCACATACTGTATCCATATCACTGATTCCAGCCTTCTCTGGGTATCATTTTGGGCTGGACCAGATTATTCACAAACTCAACATCCGAGACATAGCTGACAAGTCCATACTCTCTCCATCATGAAGCTCACTTACTTGCACCTCAAGTCTCCTTCTAAAATCCAAACACTTCCAGACTTGACTATTCCAAGGCTTTACTGCTCGCCTCCCACCTTCCTTTAGCAACTAAAACACTTGCTGGCAAATTCCATCCCACTTGCTCTTATGACCATGTGTTCACATTTACCTATATTGCTTCCTGCTCAGTGTCTCAAACATCAAATTCTAAATTGAATCCTTTGATGGCCTAATGTCTTCCTAGGTGATGAGTAACTTTTTCTGGTGCTGAAGATACCTACCACTGATTTCTCCAAATCTAAACTCCTGTGCACCCTTTGTCCCTACCATGAGCAGACTTGCCATTTGAATTACACCCACGCCAAGTGATTTGGGACATTTTTCAACATTTAGGATACAAAATAAATTCAATATTGACATCGACCTACCTGTTTGTGAGAAGCTTCTCGTACATTGAGAATTTTCCCTTTAAGAGGAAACACGCCATACCGATCTCGTCCAACTACTCCTAGACCTGATACAGCCAAGGTTTTGGCTGAATCTCCCTCCGTTAGAATGAGAGTACAGCCCTGAGAATGTTTTGTCCCTGAAAGAAAAGGTTTGATCTTTATGGTTACAATTCACATCTAAAATTGATTTTTTTTTCTGTGCGTGGAATGTAGCATCACTGGCTAGGCCAGCATTTATTGCAAATCTCTAGTTGCCCTTGAGAAGGTGGTGGTGAGCCACATTCTCGAACCCTTTCACCCTATATTTTGTAGGTGCACTCAAAGTGATGTTAAAGAACAAGCTTCAAGATTTTGACCCAGTGACACCGAATGAACACTGATTTATTAAGTCAAAATGGTGTGTGGCTTCGAGGGGGAGCTTTCTGGTGGCGATGTTCCCGTATGCCAGCTTCTTTGGAGGAATAGAAGGCATTTAAAAAGAACCATGGCGAATTCCTGCAATTTATTTTGAAGCCACTGTGTATCGGTGATGGAGGGAATGTTTAACACGTTGGAAGGATGCCAATCAACGTCCTGAATGGTGTCAAGCTCCAAGAATGTTGTTGGAACTGCATTCATCAGGGTAAGTGAGAATATTCCATCACAGTCCTTGTGGATGGTGGATAGGCTTTAAGGTATAGAAGACTCATTACAGAATTTCCAGTCTCTAACCCGCTCTGTATCCAGCTGATCCAGTTTCTGGTCAATGATTAGATTCTCTCTTGATGAAGATGGCTATTGCCTGACATTTTTGTTGCACTCGGATTACTGATCAGCCAAAGTTGGAATGTTGTCCAGGTCTTGCTGCATGCAGGTTGGGTTGCTTCAGCATGAGTTGCAAATGACATTCAACATTGTGCAATCATCAGCAAACATCCCATTTCTGACCTCATCTTGGTGAGATCCTTGGCAAAGCAGCTGAAAATGAGTATAGAACTGCTGTCCTTTTAGGTAGGTATGACTCCAACCCAATGGAAAGATATCCCCACAATTTCCAGATTTCAAATTTGCTACTGGTTGTTGCACTGGGTCAGATACCACCCTTGATGTCAAGATTCAAGGGGGCAGCACGGTGATTAGCACTGCTGCCTCACAGCACCAGGGACCTGGGTTCGATTCCTGGCTTGGTCACTGTCTGTGTGGAGTCTGCACGTTCTCCCCGTGTCTGTGTGGGTTTCCTCCCATAATCTAAAGATGGATAGTGCCAGGGGGACTAGCTAGGACAAATGCATGGGATTATGGGGATAGGGCCTGGGTGGGATTGTGCTAAGTGCAGACTCGACTGGCCGAATGGCCCCCTTCTGCACTGTAGGATTGTCTGATTCATCACTCTCACCTCAGGAATTCAGGTCTTTATTTTAGTTCAATCATGGGATGTGAGTGTCATTGGCTGGGCCTAAGTAGCTTGCTACACCATTTCAGTTAATCACATTGTTATGGATCTGGAGACACATGTAGGCCAGACCAGGTAAGGATGGCAGAGTTCCTTCCCTAAAGAACATTAGTAAACTAGATAAGTTTTTATGATGACCTACATGGTTCATGTTTTTAATTTCAGATTTTTAAAAACTGAATTCAAATTTCACCACCTGCCATGGTGGTATTAGAATCCAGATCACCAGAACATTACCCTGGGTCTCTGGGTTACCAGTACAGTAACAATACCACCACCTCCTCATGTAATGTGGTCTGGAGCTGACTGGCTCTTTCAAAATTCAAACTGAGCATCAATGCTGCTTGATAGCACTGATGACACCTTGCTTCACTTCACTAATGTTTGAGAATAGACTGATGGAAGGTAATTGGCTGGATTGGATTTGTCCCAGATAATTTCTCACATTGTTGGGTAGGGCGGCATGGTGGCACAGTGGTTAGCCTGTGTTCAATTCCTGGTTTGGGTCACTGTCTGTGCAGAGTTTGCACATTCTCCCCATGGCTCCGTGGGTTTCCTCCGGGTGCTCCGGTTTCCTCCCAGTCCAAAAGACGTACTGGTTAGGTGCACTGGCCATGCTAAATTCTCCCTCAGTGTACCCAAACAGGCGCCAGAATGTGGCGACTAGGGGATTTTCACAGTAACTTCATTGCACTGTTAATGTAAGCCTATTTGTGACTAATAAATAAACTTTAACTTTAGATCCCAGTGTTGCAGCTTGGCTTGGGATTCTGCTAGTTTTGGAGAAAGTCTTCAGTACTGTACAGGAATTAGCAGGGCTGATGGCCTTTGCTGTAGCTAGTGCACTTAGCTGTTACTTTCTATTGTGTGGAGTGAATTGGCTCTCAAAAGGTGGTTTATCTATTTAACACTGCTGGTTAAGATGTTTGCAAATGTTTCAGCCTTGTCTTGTGTATTAATGTACTGGCCTCCCTCATTAATGAAACTGGATAAGCTAATGGACCCTCCTCCTCCTTGTTTAATTGTCCACCATCGTTCATAATCAAATGCAGCAGGACCACAGAGCTTTGATCTGATTTATTGGTTGTGGACTTGCTTAACTCTGTGTCTGACATGCTATTCAGCTGTTTAACATGCAGGCATTTGGGGAGATGATAAATCTATGGTCCCAAATTAATGCTCTCGGGGCACCAGTTCAAATCCTATCACAGTTGCATGTGGAATTTAAATTCAATTAATATATTATCTTAAAAGCTCTGAAATTGAAAGCTAGTCTTTGTAATTGTACCCATGAAACTCTTATCAATTGTCGTAAAAACACATCTGGTTCACTTATGTGCTTTAGAGAAGGAAATCAGTCATTCTGGCCTGGTCTATTTGTGACTCCAGACCCACAGAAAGGACATTTAGGGATGAGCAATAAATGCTGGCCTTGCCAGCTATGCCCACCTCTCATGAACAAATAGTAAGAAAGTTGCGTTGTGACTTTACCAGGTTGGCACCTCATTTTTAGGTTTGCCTGATGCTTCTCCTGGCATCCTTTTAAATAACCCTCAATATTGGTTCCTAGCTTGATGATTATGGTGGAGTGATAGAGAGGCAAACACAGACTGATGTTGAATGCAATTCTTCTGCTGATGGCCCAATGAATTATGGATGCCTAGGTTTGAGCAGCCATTATGTTATCTAGAGCAGCCAAATATCTGTCACTCTATGAACAAATGCACATGTAGGGGGCGATTCTCCCACCCCGAAGCACATGTTTTTTGGCATGTCGGGGTGGGAGAATCACGCGTTGGCCATTTCGTGGGATTTGCGCATTTGTTCCCAATGCACACGTGTCTCCCAGAGGCGGACCACGTTGGAAACCAGGGGGGAGAGAGATAAGTAATTTAATTTTTAAAATAAATGTATTTTAAATGTCATTATCAGGCCCGGCATGGAATTCTCCGGGCCCGATAGCATCTCCCATCCCGCTAGGAGTATTTCACTCCGGCGCGATTTAGAGTAGCTCCCCACTTGCGGGGAACTAGTGGGAGACCCCGCTGGAATGAAAGGGGGAGGAGGCAGCAATCGGGGCCCCGAGGGGGTTGGCCGGCTGGGGGGTGGTGCCCCCTGGGCAACCTTGCAGTGCCAGCCTGTGCCCCCTGGCACTGCCCACCGGGTATCAGACAATGCCAAGGGAACAATCGGTGGGGGATCCCACTGCCACTCTGCATTGGGATCAGTTGGGGCTGGAGGGAGGCCAGTGATCGGGGCGGGCTTGGGGGCAGGAGTGCTGTGGGGCACTGCTGCCTCACAGGACCAGGGACCCAGGTTCGATTCCTGGTTTGGATCACTGTCTGTGCGGAATCTGCACGTTCTCCCCGTGTCTGCATGGGTTTCCTTTGGGAGCTCCGGTTTTCTCCCACAGTCTGAAGGACTGGTGCTGGTTAGGTGCATTGGCCATGCTAAATTCTCCTTCAGTGTACCCAAACAGGCACCAGAGTGTGGCGACTTGGGGATTTTCACAGTAACTTCATCGCAGTGTTAATGCAAGCCTACTTGTGACACTAATGGTGGGAGATATAGGAAGGATATCAGAGGTAGGTTCTTTACGCAGAGAGTGGTTGGGATGTGGAATGGACTGCCTGCAGTGATAGTGGAGTCAGACACTTTAGGAACATTTAAGCGGTTATTGGATAGGCACATGGAGCACACCAGAATGATAGGGAGTGGGATAGCTTGATCTTGGTTTCAGATAAAGCTCGGCACAACATCGTGGGCCGAAGGGCCTGTTCTGTGCTGTACTGTTCTATCTATCTAATGAATAAACTTTAAAGGCTTTAAATCAAAGCCCCAACAGTCACCAAGAGGACAATTCCCACTGGATACTTTAGTCACTGCTCCTGGTGCTTGATAGTAAGGCAAATCAAATCACCAGATGCAACAGTCAGTATGTCTGATGTATAGCCTTTCAAATTGCTTGAACAAAAATAAGGCCACAATTACACAGGTTGCATTTTCCTGTTGTCACCTGAAACTGCACCTCAAAACCAACTGAACTTATTCTACGATCACTTCGCATATAAACTATTTCATGGGCTGTAGCTAGCTGATTCTTAAAATGAAAATTAAATAGACATCCATGAGTAACTTGCCTTAGTTGTGAATATACAACCTGTTATAACATTTAAATTCTGCAGATCATAGTTATGGGTCTTTAGTCAATGTTTTTATAAGATTTGAGATGCCTTATCGGATGTTCAAAGTTCAATTAAACAGAAAATGAATGAATCAACGGAATACATTGAACACAAGAACAGAATTCCTAGTTGTGCTCATATTACAGGCTTTGCTAACTGGTCAATGTTCTAGGATTTAAGGCAATGATTGCCAGTTCAATTTTCCACAACTTCTAGTTACATCCCATTATCCAGCATTTTCTTGCATTAAAATACTTTAGCACTTGAACATTGATACTTTATTGCTATGATAGTTGGCCTTCCCCAAAAACTTGTTAGAAATGTCATCATACCAGCATCGTTAGCATCATCCAGTTTCGGAATTCCTTTGATTTTTGTTTGCTTTAATCCTGAGCATTTCTTATTAAGCATATTCTGAGCTTTAAACCTAACCCAGTTCATGATGTTTTCAACAACGCCACAGCTCATTGCCTACAATAGAAACAGAACAATATGCTGTGAAGCATAATTTCACAGCTGGTCCAAACAATACAGCAAAATAATTATTTTTTCAAATCATGAACATATTCAAAATTGGCACTTAATAATGTAGTACACATCAACAGGCTTCATGAAATAGATGTCTCAAGTTGTAACTACCAAGGAAGACATCTTTGGCTGACTCCTTTGATCAGGATTTTCCGCTGCTATTGGATGGGTTCAGTGAGAAAAGTGGAAAATCTCGCAAGAACTGCAAAGTTGCATTTTATTAATGCATAAACACGTGATGTGATTGTCCCTCCCCATCAGTGACTGGGCGCATTTCCCGACATTCACGTTATAATACATTGCTACATCATCAGACCTACACCGGCATCATGCTCCGTTTGAAAGTCTATCCATGGCGGCGTGACTTCAGAATGATGCAAATCACAACTGGTCTCCCGAAGTGTGCACCTAGTGAACAGACCTTCCATGGGAGCTCAGTTGAGCATGGCGCCCAGTGGAGAGGGTCATGCCCATTGCAGTCAATGGCTTCAACGCCACTTTTCTTGCTTGCCACCGGTGTGTGCCGAATTCTAGGAAAACTGCACCCTTTCACTTGGAAAACCTTTGGTCTCTGCCTACCACTTCCCCAATAAAGACATAGCAGAGAACAAGAACTAGCTTTTGTTTTCTACATTCAATGGCACCATGTTGAAACTGTCATGCATTCCACAACAAATAACACTGAAAATATTTTGCATAAAGGCACCTTCCTTTTGCCTGTGGAAAACTACAATTGGATATAAATTGGATCAATGTTCATGGCAGGGCAGATAGTGACATAGCTGGTCATAGGGAAGCAAAGATAGGGGCAAAAGAATCAAAATATGGGTACGGCAAAAGAATGCGAATCACTAACATATGTTGTTACAGAGCAGATATGTACATAGCAGGTGTAGAGAAGTATTAAGTATACTTTGGCCGTTTACGCCATGCTCCCACTGCAGTAAAGTCAGGAAATTGATGCCCAGCCAAATTTCTGTTCACTGCAGCGGGATAGGAAAATCTCGCCAGCGTGAACAGCCGTAACTTTCCGGTCTCTGAGTAGGCCACTAATTTTTTTTAAACTCTAAAAGACCCAATTGTCAAAGGGGCGTAGAAATATAAATACACGAGTATAGAAAAACAAAGCCATTAAAATGTAAGCACTTTTGGAGTGGCATCCAATGAAAAAAAAATACAGTGATGTTAAAGCATACCGCTTTGGTGAATTTCTCAGACAACATGCATCGTGACCCAAAACTCTTTGCTTGAAGGGTCATGTTCTCTTTGGTCTGGGAGTCAAATGTTGGGTTTTCAATCAAACTGTTCACAAAGACCCAAAGGTGATTCTTGATCTGCCATAAATCCAAGTTTATAACTGTTAATAATACACAAATAGGCAACAGAGAATAATCAGACATGCTGCGTCATAAACAATAAAGCAAATGACTAGACATTAACGATTAGAGATTAAAACTTATTTCCTTGATCAACAAATCCATTTTCTTTTTTAAAAAAAAGGCAGATGACAAACATTAGATTGGTCAGACTGACAATGACATCCATTACTGTCTTTCCTTATAAGGCTGTACTTCTCATTTCAGAAACTTGAGAAATAGGTCTTATGTTTCACATGTTTAACCCTGAGGGCTACAGGTGAGCCATGAAACCATCAGATTTCTTTGTCTTTAGTTACCACTCTATTAGCATAAGAGATCCGTCCAGTGGTAATTTTTTGAAATGGATACCCATTTTAAAATGGAAAAGAAATCACTGGGAGTTACATTCCTTCTCATTTAAAATCCACCTCCTATTATGTATCCAGATATCAATAAAGCTGTCACATGTGTGAAAAAGATGTATTTCACTTTCAGACATGTTACACTGTCAAACACATTTTATACAAACCTCACCTGAAATGGCTTCACTGCAACCCCTCCTTTATTTTTCTTCTTAACAACCTCAATTAATTTGTTCACCAATTGGTCAGTGACATAGTCGACATGTCTCCCACCCTATAAAAAGAAATAGTCACATCAGGCATTAAAATGCCTCAAGTAAAACTGATGACCAACATCCTCCCATTCTCATCTTTCCACTATTGACGGTGATGCGTTCATCATTTAGGCTCCAAGCTTTGAAATCATTTACTCATTTGCCACAAATATGTGGATAGGCTGACAAGGGGTGAGGCCACATTGGATTTGGTACTGGGAAATGAACCGGGCCAAGTGTTAGATTTGGTTGTGGGAGAGAACTTGGGAGATAGTGACCACAATTCGGTGTCTTTTGTTATTGCAATGGAGAGGGATAGGGCCGGACGGCAGGGCAAGGCTTACAATTGGGGGAGAGGTAATTATGATGCGATTAGGCAAGAATTAGGGGGCATAAGATGGGAACAGAAACTGTCAGGGAAAGGCACTGATGAAAAGTGGAACTTTTTCAAGGAACAAATACTGGGTGTCCTTGATAGGTATGTCCCTGTCAGGCAGGGAGGAAATGGCCGAGTGAGGGAACCGTGGTTCACAAAAGAGGTGGAATGTCTTGTGAAAAGGAAGAGGGAAGCTTATGTAGGGATGAGGAAACAAGGTTCAGATGGCTCGATTGAGGGTTACAAGTTAGCAAGGAATGAGCTGAAAAAGGGGCTGAGGAGAGCTAGGAGGGGACATGAGAAGTCCTTGGCGGGTCGGATCAAGGAAAACCCCAAGGCTTTTTACTCTTATGTGAGGAATAAAAGAATGACCAGGGTGAGGTTAGGGCCGGTCAAGGACAGTGGTGGGAACTTGTGTATGGAATCAGTAGAGATAGGCGAGGTGATGAATGAATACTTTTCTTCAGTGTTCACCAAGGAGAGGGGCCATGTTTTTCAGGAAGAGAAGGTGTTACAGGCTAATAGGCTGGAGAAAATAGATGTTCGGAGGGAGGATGTATTGGCAGTTTTGAATAAACTGAAGGTCGATAAGTCCCCTGGGCCTGATGAAATGTATC
Organism: Mustelus asterias; assembly: GCF_964213995.1. NCBI lineage: Eukaryota > Metazoa > Chordata > Chondrichthyes > Carcharhiniformes > Triakidae > Mustelus > Mustelus asterias. The sequence goes on from NC_135811.1 coordinate 100,029,162, forward strand.
CTAGGATTCTTTGGGAGGAGAGGGATGAGATTGCAGAGCCTTTGGCTTTGATCTTTGGGTCCTCGCTGTCCACGGGGATGGTGCCAGAGGACTGGAGAGTGGCGAATGTTGTTCCTCTGTTTCAGAAAGGGAATAGAAATGACCCTGGTAATTATAGACCGGTTAGTCTGACTTCGGTGGTTGGTAAATTGATGGAAAAGGTCCTTAGGGATGGGATTTACGACCATTTAGAAAGATGCGGATTAATCCGGGATAGTCAGCACGGATTTGTGAAGGGCAAATCGTGCCTCACAAATTTGATAGAATTTTTTGAGGAGGTAACTAGGTGTGTTGATGAAGGTAGGGCGGTTGATGTCATATACATGGATTTTAGTAAGGCGTTTGATAAGGTCCCCCATGGTCGGCTTATGATGAAAGTAAGGAGGTGTGGGATAGAGGGAAAGTTGGCCGATTGGATAGGTAACTGGCTATCTGATCGAAGACAGAGGGTGGTGGTGGATGGAAAATTTTCGGACTGGAGGCAGGTTGCTAGCGGAGTGCCGCAGGGATCGGTGCTTGGTCCTCTGCTCTTTGTGATTTTTATTAATGACTTAGAGGAGGGGGCTGAAGGGTGGATCAGTAAATTTGCTGATGACACCAAGATTGGTGGAGTAGTGGATGAGGTGGAGGGCTGTTGTAGGCTGCAAAGAGACATAGATAGGATGCAAAGCTGGGCTGAAAAATGGCAAATGGAGTTTAACCCTGATAAATGTGAGGTGATTCATTTTGGTAGGACTAATTTAAATGTGGATTACAGGGTCAAAGGTAGGGTTCTGAAGACTGTGGAGGAACAGAGAGATCTTGGGGTCCATATCCACAGATCTCTAAAGGTTGCCACTCAAGTGGATAGAGCTGTGAAGAAGGCATATAGTGTGTTAGCTTTTATTAACAGGGGGTTGGAGTTTAAGAGCCGTGGGGTTATGCTGCAACTGTACAGGACCTTGGTGAGACCGCATTTGGAATATTGCGTGCAGTTCTGGTCACCTCACTATAAGAAGGATGTGGAAGCGCTGGAAAGAGTGCAGAGGAGATTTACCAGGATGCTGCCTGGTTTGGAGTGTCGGTCTTATGAGGAAAGGTTGAGGGAGCTGGGGCTGTTCTCTCTGGAGCGGAGGAGATTGAGGGGAGACTTAATAGAGGTTTATAAAATGATGAAGGGGATAGATCGAGTGAACGTTCAAAGACTATTTCCTCGGGTGGATGGAGCTATTACAAGGGGGCATAACTATAGGGTTCATGGTGGGAGATATAGGAAGGATATCAGAGGTAGGTTCTTCACGCAGAGAGTGGTTGGGGTGTGGAATGGACTGCCTGCAGTGATAGTGGAGTCAGACACTTTAGGAACATTTAAGCGGTTATTGGATAGGCACATGGAGCACACCAGGATGGTAGGGAGTGGGATAGCTTGATCTTGGTTTCAGATGAAGGTCGGCACAACATCGTGGGCCGAAGGGCCTGTTCTGTGCTGTAATGTTCTATGTTCTAAATACTTTGAAAACCCCATTAAACATAACCTTTTAGTCACTACGTACTATGTTGTTTGGTTCCATGTTGAATTACAACTTTGAGAAGCAAGGCATACCCTTTTCTACACGAAAGGTGCTATATAGTTGCAAGCTGTAATCATAAAAAGGTACAATAATCCAGACTTTCACTTTCTCTGAATTGCTTTGACCAAGAGTGGCTCGGCAGGAGCACTACTGATCGAGCTGGTCGGGTCCTAAAGGATACAATTGCTAGACTGGGTCTGCAGCAAGTGGTGAAGGAACCAACAAGAGGAAGAAACATACTTGACCTCATCCTTAACAATGTGCTGGCTGCAGATGCATCTGTCCATGACAGTATCGGTAAGAGTGACCACCACATAGTCCTCGTGGAGCCAAAGTGCCACCTTCACATTGAGAATAACTGCCATCGTGTTGTGTGGCACTATCACTGTGCTAAATGGGACAGACTTCGAACAGATCTAGCAACTCAAGACTGGGCATCCATGAGGCGCTGTGGGCCATCAATAAAGCAGAACTGTATTCCAGCACAATCTGCAACCTCATGGCCCAGCATATCCCCCACTTTACCATTACCATCAAGCCAGAGGTTTAATGGAGAGTGCAGGAGGGCATGTCAGGAACAGCATCAGGCATACATAAAATTGAGGCGTCAACCTGGTGAAGTTAATAAACAGGACTACTTGCATGCCAAACAGCATAAATAGCAAGTGAGCAATCTCATAACCAACGGATCAGATCTAAGCTCTGCCACATCCAGTCATGAACGCTGGTGGACAATTAAACAACTCACTGTAGGAGGAGGCTCTACAAATATCCCCATCTTCAATGATGGAGGAGTTTAGCATATCAGTGCAAAAGATAAGGCTGAAGCATTTGCAGCAATCATCAGCCACAAGTGCCAAGTGAATGAGCCATCTCGGCCTCCTACAGTGGTCCCCAGCATCTCAGATGCCAGTCTCTAGCCAATTCAATTCACTCCACAGGATATCAAAAAACGGTTGGATGCACTGGATACTGCAAAGGCAATGGGCCGTGATAACATTCCGGCAATAGTACTGAAGACTTCTGCTCCAGAATTTGCTGCTCCCCTAGCCAAGCTCTTCCAGTACACCTACAACACTGGCATCTGCCCGACAATGTGTAAAATTGCCCAGATGTGTCCTGTACACGAAAAGCAGGACATATCCAAACCGGCCAATTACCGCCCAGCCTACTCTCGATCATTAGTAAAGTGATGGAAGGGGTTCATCAACAGTGCTGTTAAGCAGCACCTGTTCAGCAATAACTTGCTCAGTGACGCCCAGTTTGGGGTTCGCCAGGGTCACTCAGCTCCTGACCTCATTACAGCCTTGGTTCAATCATGGACAAAAGAGCTGAATTCCAGAAGTGAAATGAGAGTGACAGCCCTTGACATCAAGGCCGCATTCAACTGAGTGTGGCATCAAGGAACCCTGGCAAAACTGGAATCAACGGGTATCAGCAGGCAAAGTCTGGTGGTTGGAGTGATACCTGGCACATAAGAAAATGGTTATGGTTGAGGAGGGTCACTCATCTCAGTTCCAGGACATCTATGCAGGAGTCCCTCAGTGTCCTAGGCCCAACCATCTTCAGCTGCATCATCAATGACCTTCCCTCCATCATAAGGTCAGAAGTGGGGATGTTCGCCAATGATTGTACAACGTTCAGCACCATTCGCGACTCCTCAGATAGTGAAGCAGTACATCTTCACATGCAACAAGATCTGGACAATATCCAGGCTTGAGCTGACAAGTGGCAAGTAACACTCTCACCACACAAATGCAAGGCAATGACAATCATTAATAAGAGACACTCTAACCACTGCGCCTTGACATACAATGGTGTTACCATCACTGGATCCCCCACTGTCAACATGCTTGAGGTTACCATTGACCAGAAACTCAACTGGACTCGTCACATAAATACAGCGGCTACAAGATCAGATCAGAGGCTAGGAACACTGCCATGAGTAACTCACTTCCTGATTCCCCAAATCCTGTCCACCATCTACAAGGCAGGAGTATGATGGAATACTCCCCACTTACCTGGATGGGTGCAGCTACAACAATACTCAAGAAGCTTGACACACCCAGGACAAAGCAGGTCGCTTGATTGGCACCACATCCACAAACATCCACTCCCTCCACCACTGACGCTCAGTAGCAGTGTGCACTATTCTACAAGATGCACTGCAGCAATTCACCAAAGATCCTTAGACAGCACCCTACAAACCCACGACTACTTCGATCTAGAAAGGCAAGGGCAGCAGATACATGGGAACACCACCACCTGCAAGTTCCCCTCCAAGCCCCTCACCATCCTGACTTGGAAAAATATCACCGTTCCTTTGCAGTTGCTGGGTCAAAATCCTGGAATTCCCTTCCTAATGGCATTGTGGGTCAACTCATAGCATGTGGATCGCAGCATTTCAAGAAGGTAGCTCACCACCACCTTCTCAAGAACAACTAGGGATGGGCAATAAATGCTGGCCAGCCAGCGACATCCATGTCCCACGAATGAATAAAACATATCTTTGCTGCCTAATTTAATAATCAAGCACATCCTTCAATGGAGGTTTATGCAGAGTCAAGATGTATTTTCCATTTGCCACAACAGCTATCCTAACAGATTCTGAGAATGACAATTATGTCCGCTGTTTTATTTGGTAAACTCACAATTATGGGAAATTGTGTTGTCCACTTGGACCTGTTAAAAACTGAACTGAAACTGCTCAGGATTTACTCCATTTATTATTTTACATGCCGATTGGCTGAATTCAAACACACTGAAGATACAAATAAACGCATGCTACTCAGGGGCGATTTTACCATCACGTTGCGCCCGTTTTCGGGCATGACGCGGTGATAAAGTGGGCCGTAAAGCGTTGAGGGTGATTGGCAGCAGTTCTTGCATCCGGCGCCATTTTACTAGCACCGGATATCCGGCATAGTCAGCCTCTCGCCGGAAATAGGCAAGAGGCGAGTTAACATGTTTAAATTTATTAAAATGAACATTTGCATCTGCTAACCAAACCTGGCGCTCAATCGTCTGGGCTCAGCTCCATTTATGACCTCTTCAGGAAAGGTTTGTGCCGGCATGGAATAGACATGCTGCCCATGAATGGGGAGCAGTTGACTTGGCCTCTCTGGTAAAACCGGAGGCCATTGAAGCCTCCTAGAGAGGCCGAGGGCAAGAGGGGGGCCTTGGGCAATGCCACCCTGGCAATGCCAGGGGAGGGGCTAATGGGGGAGGGGGCCCACTGCCACTCTGTAGGGAGTGGTGTATGGGGAGGAGGCCCATTGCTACTCTATAGCAATCAGCTGGGGGGTGGGGGGGTGGGGGGGGGGGGGGGGGGGCAGTGGGCCCGCGATTGCGCGGGGTCGGGGGAGCTGCTTCGGGTAGCCTGCAATAGCAGGAGCCTGACAGCTCTTTCTTGTCAGTCAGACCCCTGCTACTGCTATGTGCAGTATCAGACGCCTGCACATGTGCAATTCCTCCCTCTAGAGTCTTTCGGACGCGTTACGCCCGCACACTGGATTCTGCAGTGCGAAACTGACACACTCAAAACTTTGCAGGCAGAGTGCATATTGAGAGGGGTACTAAAAACGGGCCTAAAAGTTGGATCTGAAACTCTCCCAGTTTCAAGTCCACCCAACATTAGAACTTCTGCACCACCAGGTGCAGAAAGGTTGAGACAGAGGGCAGAATTTTACTGGCACATCCGCTTGAGGTTCTTACGAACCCCCCACAAGGCCAATGGAGAATGCTGTTCTCCGAGCCTCGCCCGCACCTGGAATCGGTGCGGGCATGCCGGTAAAATTCCAGCCAGGGACTCAATGTTCCAAGCATTTCTCAACCTAAACTCCCTGATTCCTGAAGAATTTGTCCTGCAATACACCTCGCATGTTAACTGAGCCACTTCCATTTCCCTCTTTATAAACCATTGTCTTTGTTAAAACGAACAAACTCACAGAAGATAAAAACATGGCCTTTAGCTGTTTGGTTCAGCTACTTCCTGAATAAACTAGTTAAGAGAATTATTTATTTTCAGGCCATGTTCTCCAAGGCAAATCTATTTGGTGAAACACCTATAAGCTAGCAAAAATAAATGTCAGCTTACCTTTGTGGTGGCAATGCTATTTGCAAAGCTGATCTGTTGGAAGCCTTTCTCGCTCATAGTCATACAGACTTCCCACCGCTCATTTACAACTTCATGGACTACTTTAAGTGGGCTGCCTGTTTCATCCACTTTGTCTTTTACGTAAAGCTCCACATAGCTACGGAATCCAGAAACCTATTAGCATTAAGACAAGATAAAGTATCAGTTTTGGACACTGGTCTGGACTCTGCAGCATAATGATAGTGAAACTGTCAGCTTGCTATCATTACTGACCCTACATACACAGTTAAATCCAGTGATTGTAAGTTTCTCCAGAAGGTGCACCAGTAAAGTACCCCTATAGACTATCAATTAGAAATTAATGAATTGATGAGAACTTCTGCTTTATGCTACCAGCCTTATTGCAAAACCCCCTGAAAAAGTCACATGCTACTGAATGAGGTACAACTGAGTTCAACAGCATTAAGTATTGCTGAAAACTCTTTCTGGCCCTGAAAACTAATTTTATATTTGTGGAACGTCAAATGTCTTCATTGTGATAAACAATTCACATTTTAAAATACATTTCAAGACTTTGTTATTTCTACTGCTACCTTAATCTCCCAAACATTTATTTCAATCTTTGTAAAACTTAATTAAAAGCTCATTTTTCTCTCTGGTTGACTGAGAGAATACTTCCAAAGAAATTGTTTTTTACTTGCTTGATGATGTGATTGCTGGACACCCGGAGATCCTGAGATTTAATGTAACACCAGGAAAGGGGAAAGTCTTAACAAAAGTATTGCTAGATATTTGTGGGTAGCTTTCTTTGGGGTAAGCAGCAAACACTGTTGCTACACCACTGACCTCAAAATCCAGGGAAATATCTAATTCTGTTCTAGTGCACTTAAATTGAAGGGTCAACTCAGGGGAACCATTAGCCAAGAAGCAGAGGGTTTATCTGCCTGCTTGTCCAAGAAACGCTAGGTACAAATCTAATATGGACATGAATTGGGTAAAAGCCTCATTTTGGGATCAGTAATGCTGAATGTACAGCTGGATGTCTCCTTTCCATCTTGAAAGTGAGCTGCAGCAACACTTATATCATTTTCACTTTTCAAGTTGCTTTGGGGCAGTCATTATTTAGCATTAATCATTAAAATTATAGACTAAATCAGTATATTAAAAGCAACTCTAACTTGCCACTTCTTATAAATGCAGTGGCAGTCAGATATAGCTGTGCACTAATATACCTTTTCTGAAAAACCTTAACAGTATTTTTAAAAACGTACAGGTAATTTCTTGCCATTTAGGAACACTTTGACTCCTTTGCAGGTGCCAGCAATATCATATGCTCTCCGTGACATCATTGCCACAATATCTTTATCAAGGGTCTGCATTTTGAATTTTGGGAGATCAGGTTGAAAAGTGATGCAAGTGTAGTCATCACCATCGAAGGGCTTGATTTTAGCTTCTTGTGTATCTCCCATATTGTTCGTCCAAGTCTGCAAAGAAAAAGTGGAATAAAATTAATGAAAACCAACCATGATTAAATTTCATATCATTCTTGAATTTGTCTAAAAGGATTTTAACTAGGAACTTAATTAACTAAAACTGCCCGAATTACACCTCTTAACTATAACGCATTTCCTGAAAATTTGGAAACAAAAATACCAACATGTTTCAAAATGGATTTATCATTAAAAGAAATCCAAAAAGTAATGCAGATGCAGGATGATTTTTTTCAGCAATCCTTTTAAGACAGCAGCACCTGCTAAAGGTACATGATATTTTGTAGATACCAGTCTAAGAACTATCTCACACTACAAACTACTCCGAAAAAAGATTAATATTGAAGTTCTTTTGAACCCCAAGTTAGGCTAAAAGACTAATTACTCAGGGTTGTCAGTTCAATGCACCTGTTTGAAACATTTCTTGTACTCTCTGCAAGCAGTTTCCACTGTAAACTTTGTGCTGAAAATGTTGCAAAGCTTTGCACCATAACCGTTTCGTCCACCTGAAACAAACAAATAAGGATTATTTTCCGGTTCGGTAATAGCTTAAAAGCAAAAACTGATGGCGCCAAACCTGCAATTTACAGACTTTTTAAAGACATAGTATTCAGTGCTTTTCATGTTGCCTGAGTAAGAAAAAATGAAGTTCAAGTATCACAAAGCAACAAGACATTTTAAGCAGATATGGTATTATCTATCTATATCAAGGAATTTAAAATGTACACTGTATTTCACATTTTTGTTACATTTATAATGAAACGGCTCATGCTGACTTGTCATTCTCTAATTATGCCCTGCCACAAGTGATGTCACGTCTCAGTTTTGTTCCTCAAACAAACTGTAACTCTAAAAACTCCTCCTATATTTCAACCAAATCTATGTCTCAAACTTCCATGTGATTTGCTATTTAACTATAAATAACGTAAGAGTGAAATGGACATTATAAGTCAGGGCAGAAAAATGAATTTAAATTATATGATGCAGCACCTCGCTGCAGTTATCCTCACCTTTCATCCATTTAATCTTGATTCTCCCATGAAAAATGTTACAGGAAATCAATTTGTTACAACCCATACTCAGTTAAAGGGTGATGTCAACTTCTTTCCACCCCATCGTACATCAGAGATCTATAAAAGCGACTTCAATTTTATGCCAGAGATGCACCAAATCAGGTATTTTGAAAACCTGGCAAACTGGCCGTTGAAATCAAGGCCACCTAAGTCCTAACTGAGCTCATTTCTTATTTTTATTGAAGGGAAAATGGCAAATGGAGTTTAACCCTGATAAATGTGAGGTGATTCATTTTGGTAGGACTAATTTAAATGTGGATTACAGGGTCAACGGTAGGGTTCTGAAGACTGTGGAGGAACAGAGATCTTGGGGTCCATATCCACAGATCTCTAAAGGTTGCCACTCAAGTGGATAGAGCTGTGAAGAAGGCCTATAGTGTGTTAGCTTTTATTAACAGGGGGTTGGAGTTTAAGAGCCGTGGGGTTATGCTGCAACTGTACAGGGCCTTGGTGAGACCACATTTGGAATATTGTGTGCAGTTCTGGTCACCTCACTATAAGAAGGATGTGGAAGCGCTGGAAAGAGTGCAGAGGAGATTTACCAGGATGCTGCCTGGTTTGGAGGGTAGGTCTTATGAGGAAAGGTTGAGGGAGCTAGGGCTGTTCTCTCTGGAGCGGAGGAGGCTGAGGGGAGACTTAATAGAGGTTTATAAAATGATGAAGGGGATAGATAGAGTGAACGTTCAAAGACTATTTCCTCGGGTGGATGGAGCTATTACAAGGGGGCATAACTATAGGGTTCATGGTGGGAGATATAGGAAGGATATCAGAGGTAGGTTCTTTACGCAGAGAGTGGTTGGGGTGTGGAATGGACTGCCTGCAGTGATAGTGGAGTCAGACACTTTAGGAACATTTAAGCGGTTATTGGATAGGCACATGGAGCACACCGGGATGATAGGGAGTGGGATAGCTTGATCTTGGTTTCAGATAAAGCTCGGCACAATATCGTGGGCCGAAGGGCCTGTTCTGTGCTGTACTGTTCTATGTTCTGATGGTTGCCTTACTGGTTCATAAATCTTGGATCACAGAATACTACAATGCAGAAGAGGCCCTTCGGTCCATTGAATCTGCACCGATGCATGAAATGCCCTGACCTGCCCACCTAATTGAATCAAAGTTTTTAAATAACCAGATACAAACTATACGTAGCACCCAAGACACCATGGCATCTACCAGTGTAGTCTAACTGGTCATTTTTTATTTGTGATATAGAATGATCACATCAGGGTTTTGTTTAGCTTCAATGACACATTCAAAGTACTTTGTCCTATGGCAGACACTAACATCTGAATGCTAGTTAAATCTCATACTTTTAAATAGCTGAACTCCAAATAATAGTAAATAACACAAACGTACCAGTAACTTTCTTCTGATCATCATCATAGTTGCTGGAAGTCAGTAACTGGCCAAAAATGAGATTAGGAACAAAAACCTTCTCTATTTTATGCTCCACAACAGGAATTCCCTTTCCGTTGTTCCACACTGTAATTGTGTTGTTCTCACTGCGAGTAAAAAACATAACAATTTCACTTTCTCCATGTTATACATGATTCCTACATCCTGTCCACTAACTACGAGGCACAAGCCTGGATGAGTTCAGCTTCAGTGCTCAAGAAGCTCAATACTATGCAGAGCAAAGCAGCATCCTATCCACCATATTAAACACTCACTTTCTCTGCCATGTGTACCATACGTAAATGGACCGCAGCAACTTGCCTAGCCTCTTGCAAAAGCATGATCTCCACCATCTAGGACTAGGGCAGCAGGATGCATGGGAACCCCACCACCTGCAAATTTTGCTCCAAGCCACACAGCATCCTGACCCGAAATTATATCAGTTTCTTCACTATCATTGGGTCTAAAACCTGGAACTCCCTCCTTAACATCACTGCAGGTCAACCTACACCACATGGACTGCAGTGCTTCAAGAAGAGAGCTCACTTCTCAATTTGGAATGGACAATAAATGCTGGCCTTGCTAATGATATTCACACCATGGATCATTTTGGTCATTACCAGACATGGCTTTGTCACATTTTACTTTGTGTTGAACAATCTTACCTTATTTCTGGAGCTGACAATAGCATTGTGGAGTTGCATTATACTTTGTGGAGTTAAATTATTTAACATTGACCTGCCTTTGGATTCATGGCATTAATAGTTATGAAGACTGACCAGATTGATCCTCTGATTTTTCAGATGCTTGGTAGTCAAAATAACAATACAAAGTAAATAACATGAAGGAAATTTGACTAAGCTAAAAATTGTGTAAATATTGCACGCCTATTTCTAGCATTTTAGTTTTAAATTATTGGGGCCAAATAAATTTTCACTCATCCTATGTGGCTTGCCATTTGGTTGGCTCATCAAGTAGCACTCAGTGACTGGACTGATGGCCATTTGCATGAAGCATGAGTATGATAAACATTAAACCAAAGCCTGGCTGTCTTTTTCACATATCAGCTGGTCTCACTGAAATGCAACTTATAAATATGATTGCACACTGCATATCATTTTTCACATCAGACACAGTTCACTTTCATAAACAAGATCACCTTAAAATTACACGGAGCAAGCTTCAAACTTTGTCACTTACATTCACTTTAAAACGATTTACCCCATCATAAATAATTAGGAACCCACAGAGGTTTTCTAAATAGATTTTAAAAAACACTTACGGGTCAATATTAATTTTGATGCAGGACATGTTTTTATCCCTCTGCTTGTTATCGGCCGCATTCACTATTAAAAAAGAGAGTTAATTCAGCAATTTAATTTATACTCACATTCCAAAATCCAGAAAGATTATTTAGGAGTTTTGTTTCCACGTACCTAGAATTTCATCAAATATCTTGTACAAACCAGGAACAAAAGTCACTTCTCTGCAATTAAGGCCAACTTCTTCATCAAACACCCACATTTGCTATAAAATAATAGAGACCGCATTTTCATGCAATTGGAGATCACACACAGTAATTTTCTCATACAGTTCTCATATTTTCGAAGGTATTCAGTAAACATCAGGCAGACGAATGCTTCCCAATGTTGCATTCTAAATATTACTAAGAGCACCCCAGTGATAGTGATGTTACAACTGGCCTCAATCTGGAACAGGGAGGGGATGGAGTGTAAAAGAAATAAATTTCCCCATTAAAACAATGAGGTTACACTATTAAAACTTAATACTTATACTATTTTGGAAGGTGAAAGGGGAAAATCATAAACTTGAAATAAAAAACTCAAAACAGCGGCAAAAAGATTGTGATTTTTGTGTCAGAAATAGGCAATTACCACCCTTTGCATTCAAAAGGAGCATGCAAAATGGAATTGCCTCCTCTGTCATATTCTTAACAATGAGTTTAGATTAGCATGTTTAATTCACAATGCAAAAAATCAATACTCACTTGCACAACCGTCTCCACGGAGCCAATGTAACTGTCAGGACGGAGCAAAATATGCTCCAACTGCGTCTTTTTCTGGTAGATTCTCTCAACAGACAACCTACGATCTTGATCACCTTTCTTCACCTTACTTACTTGATTGGGAAACAAAGGCTGCGTGAAGATGAAAATAAAGTTAATTTTGACGTTATTCTTCTCGACTTCTCTACCTGAAGGCAAGTCTTTGGGATTATTGACTAAACATGCAAAATGCCATCAATATTTGTTGAGATTAGGGAGCAGGAACAGGCTCAAGTCTACCTCAGCCAGAATGAACATCAAACTCTGCGGTTGGCATTAATCTGATTCACAAACTAGCTGTTTATATACACTGATCTTACACTGTGTAGCAAAACAAATAACAACTGATACAAGGTAATGGTATACGGATCACTCTATTGTATGGGCAAGTTATATAAACAATTTGTAAAAAATATGTATCATATAGCTAAAATACTTGAAAATTGTTGGCTGATTTAATTTGGGGAAATTGGTAGCAAAACCTTTTTGGAAGACAGGCAAGGGAGAGAAATTATAGTTAAGTATGTTCTAATGACATACAAATGGATTTTCATCTAAAAGTGCCGTCACAGGTGGCATAAGCCATAACTACAACTGTGGCCAGAATATTCTGACCAGCAGGATCTCTGGTCCCGCCGAAGGTTTCCAGAGAACAGGAAACCCGTTGACAGCAGTGGAATCAGAAGATTTTGTTTCCGGCTAACTGTCTCCGCAAAACAAGCCGGAGAATATCCCACCCCGTGGGCATGATCTTACGATCTTGCCCTGCCTGTTGTTTGGCAAGACACAAGATTGGGTGAGATGTGAGAAATTGGGTGAGAGATAAGAAATTGGGTTCGCACCCGGTTTCTCGCCCTCCCTAATCATACTGGCCCTGTTTTGCTGGTGAAATTGGCTTTGCACCCTTTCTGTCATCAGTTAGTCCTGGATGCTATAGTCCGGGCTGGCTTGAACTTAACCGCTCTCCGGTTGAGCATCTCACTGGTGAGAATCAAAGCAGGTCTCCAGCAAGAGACCGGACATGATGGCCTTGCCGGGGGGATATCAAAGGCCATTGAAGCCCCCAGGTGGTCTGGGGCAGGGCCAGGCAGTGTCCACGGAACTGTGTCATCTTGTTTGGCACTTCCCCAACCACCTAATTCTGCCAGAGGCATGGTGCCTGAATGGGGTGCAGCCACGACAGAGGGACTGAGATCTGCAGGGGTGGGAAGAATGTAACTCTGCAGGGTGGTGATCGAGGGTGGGGGGGACTGCCTCTTATTGTCCACTTCAAATGAACTCTTATTCCTTCTCTTGCGAGGAACCAGGTCTGGAGATGTGCACGTATCTCATTTGATGTCAACATGACCTGCAGTGCCTGGTGGGCACTGCTAGGGTAACACTGCAAACCACCTGGGACTTTAACTTGCATAGAAACATAGAAGATAGGAGCAGGAGACAGCTATGTTGCCCTTCGAGCCTGCTCTGCCATTCATTATGATCATGGCTGATCGTCCAACTCAATAACCTAATCCTGCTTTTCCCCCATAACCTTTGATCCCGTTCACCCCAAGTGCTATATCCAGCCACCTCTTGAATAAATTACAACTTAGATAACAAACAGAAAGAAAAATGTTTAAAATTGGGGAAAACGCTATTTGAGCCAAGTCAAGCATCACCAATTGGGTAATGAATCTTTTTGCTTTCCAAGTAGCCTAGGAAGACGGCGCATCACAAAGATGGATGCGTTAGCCAAAAAAATGGCTAGAATACGGAGGCAAATCATGTCACAAGACTGCGAGGACATTGCATCACTATTGGAAACCTTACATTGAAGTATAGTTTACTTAAATCCGAGCAACACCAAACTCCTTCATGACATTAAGCCACTGGACTCTTTGTGCACTTTCTCAATTCTGCTCCCCACCCCCGACTCACTGATTAGGTACTTTTATATCTCTGGGTGCTCCGGTTCCTTCCCAGAATCCAAAGATGTGCAGGTTAGGTGGATTGCCTATGCTAACTAACTAACTGATGACCGGGCGGCACGGTGGCAGTGGTTAGCACTGTTGCCTCATAGCGCCAGGGACCTGGGTTCGATTCCCAGCTTGGGTCACGGTGTATGGAGTTTGCACGTTCTCCCTGCGTCTGCGTGGGTTTCCTTCGGGTGCTCCGGTTTCATCCCAGTCCAAAAATGTGCAGGTTAAGTGAATTGGCCATGCTAAATTCGCCCTCAGTGTACCCGAACATGCGCTGGAGTGTGGCGGCTCGGGGATTTTCACAGTAACTTCATTGCAGTGTGAATGTAAGCCTACTTACGACTAATAAATAAACTTTAAATTGCCCTTTAGTGTCGGGGGAGGGGGCTAGCGGGGTAAAGACAAGAGGCTATGGGAATAGGACTTGGGTGTAATTGTTGTCAGGGCAGGCTTGATGGGCCGAATGACCTCCTGCAGTAGGGGTTCCACGCAAACATTCCACTATTTTACTATTAAGAATGAGGTCCAGAGATGCACAAGTGTTCACATCCTGATATCAGCACATCATGGCACCGTGCAGGTCATGTTGACATCGGATGAGACACTTGCACATCTCCAGACCCGGATCCTGGGGAGAGAGGTCATTTGAAGTGGACAATAAGAGACTGTTTCACAACACCATAAGGGAATGTTAAATCTGCAAATTATTTTGCACACCTCTAACAAATCCCATTTAAACTTTTCCCTGCTGTGAAAAGGGAGAATAATCCCAATTTGTCCAAAAGAGATAAAATCCCCTACAATAATTCTGGTGGGCACGGTGGTTAGCACTGCTGCCTCACAGTGCCAGGGACCTGGGTTCGATTCCTGGCTTGGGTCACTGCCTGCGTGGAGTTTGCACATTCTCCCTGTGTCGGCATGGGTTTCTTTCCACAGTCCGAGACACGTGCTGATTAGGTGCATTGGCTGTGCTAAATGCTCCCTCAGTGTACCCTAACAGGCACCAGAGGTAGCGACTAGGGGATTTTCACAGTGCAATGTGGCACAGTGGTTAGCACTGCTGCCTCAGTGCCAGGGATCCGGGTTTGATTCCCGGCTTGGGTCACTGTCTGCAGAGTTTGCACGTTCTCCCCCAATCTGCGCGAGTTTCCTCCGGGTGCTCCGGTTTCCTCCCACAGTCCAAAGATGTGTTGGTTAGGTGCATTGGCTGTGCTAAATTCTCCCTCAGTGTACCCGAACAGGCGCCGGAGTGTAGCGACTAGGGGATTTTCAGTGTAATGTGGCACAGTGGTTAGCACTGCTGCCTCACAGCAAGAAGTTTAACAACACCAGGTTAAAGTCCAACAGGTTTATTTGGTAGCAAATGCCACTCGCGCCAGGGATCTGGGTTTGATTCCCAGCTTGGGTCACTGTGCAGAGTCTGCACATTCTCCCCGTGTCTGCATGGGTTTCCTCCGGGTGCTCCGGTTTTATCCCAGTCTTGAGATGTGCTGGTTCGGTGCATTGGCCGTGCTAAATTCCCCCTCAGTGTACCTGAACAGGCGCTGGTGTGTGGAGACTAGGGGATTTTCACAGTAACTTCATTGCAGGGTTAATGTCAGCCTTACTTGTGACACTAATCAATAAACTTTACTTTTACTTTGCTCCAACTTGCTCTGGAACTGGAGATTCAATTCCTTATCTTCCAGATCAGCCTAACGGCTAACATTTTCAACAAGATGGGGTTGGGGGGGGGCATTTTTTGATTTGATTTATTATTCTCACATGTATTGGGACACAGTAAAAGATATTATTTTTTGACCACGATACGGACAAAACATTCATAGGATACATAGGGGAGCAGGCAAGGAGAGGGTGCAGAATATAGTGTTAACAGTCATAGCTAGGGTGTAGAAGTGGAGGGGGGGGGGGAATCATAAAAAGACTTTGCAAACCTAGGATTGAGTTTTTTTTAAAAAAGAAAACAAAATGTATTTTGCTCTCTTCACCTCGAGGTGGATTTTTTCCCCACAACTTTTTTAAATTTAAAGAAAAAATAAAATAAATCCCACACTTTTCACTTCCTCCACTTCGACAAGGGAGGGGGTATTTTAAAAGCTGAAACTTTATCCTTGATCAAGTTTTAATCAGAAATAGTTGATGAGGAGCAATTTGGAAGCTGAAGTTTGAGGGGGGGGGGGGGAAGGGAAGCTGTACTCACCCTCAAGGGGCTCGATGCAAGATCCAACGCCATGGTTTCAAACGGCGATGTTTTAAAAAGCTGCTCAAACAAAGTAAACTTGGCGGGGAGCGGGGGGGGGGGAGGATATTATTTATTATTCTCTCTCTCGCTGTGTTTCTCTCCCTGAGGTGAAGCGATGGTGCTCGCGCTGGCCCTCCGCTCTCCTCCCGCTCGCACCGCGCGCTCAGACTAACTGCTCGCCGCTCGCGCCGCCCGATCTTTCTCAATGAAACGCCAGTCCCGCCAATGGCGCGGCGGCCCGCCAAAAAACCCCGGCCAATCCCGACCGCCCGGCTTCAGAGTTTGAATCTGATTGGGCGGCACTGCTGGGGGGAGTGGGTGAGAGGAAGAAGGCGGGCGTGACGTCGCGGCGCCGCAATGCCCGGCGGGAGTTGTAGTTTCCTTCGCCTTCGTTGTTTACGTCATCACAAGTCCAGCTCTCGCTCAGTGAAGGTGGGGACTGTGGTGTTCAAAGCACCGAGGCTGGTGGAGGTCTCAATGTACAAACTACCAGCATGGTGCAACTACATCTACACTTGAATCTTCATAATTGTGCAATCTTTTTACTATTTATACTTTATTTGTTTGTCTATCAATGGCTGTCTCTAACTATATTATGAATTATGATTGCATTTGTTTTATTTATATCATCAAAACAATTTGGCACCAACTGGTGGCATGATGGCAGGGTGGTTAGCACTGCTGCCCTCACAGAAAGAAGTCTCACAACACCAGGTTAAAGTCCAACAGGTTTATTTGGTAGCAAACGCCACTAGCTTTCGGAACAGGCTGTTCCTTCGTCAGGTGGGTGGGAGTTCTCACCCACCTGACGAAGGAACAGCCTGTTCCGAAAGCTAGTGGCATTTGCTACCAAATAAACCTGTTGGACTTTAACCTGGTGTTGTGAGACTTCTTGCTGTGTTTACCCCAGTCCAACGCCGGCATCTCCAAATCATGACTGCCCTCACAGCGCCAGGGACCTGGGTTCAATTCTGGCCTTGGCTGACTATCTCTGTGGAGTGTGATTGTCCGTCTCCACACGCACATTGTTTGTACCTGCAAAGACTTGATTACTCGCATTCCAACCATTCTTCACATTCCAGTCTCTAATTATCTTGCAATTGTGTCTTTGCCTATATATATATATATATATGCCGTGTTTGTGAACTAACCTCCACTCACCTGAGGAAGGAGCAGCGCTCCGAAAGCTCATGATTCCAAATAAACCTGTTGGACTTTAACCTGGCGTTGTGAGACTTCTTACTGTATCTCTGAGGAGTTTGTGCGTTCTCCCTATGTCTGCATGGGTTTCCTCCGGATGCTCTGGTTTCCCTCCACGGTCCGAAGATGTGCAGGTTAGGTGGATCGGCCATACTAAATTGCCCCTTAGTGTCCTAAAATGTGTAGGTTAAGGAGATCAGCAGGGTAAGTGCATGTGGTTATGGGGATAGGGCGGGGGTGGGCCTGGGTAAGATGATTTGTCAGAGAGTCGGTGCAGACTCAAATGGCCAAATCTCCTCTTCTACACTGTAAGGATTCTATGATTCCTTTATCAAAACCTCTCATTGATGATCACAATTAGATCACTATTTATACAGAATTTATAGAATAGAATTTATAGAATCCTACAGTGCAGAAGGGGGCCATTCGGCCCATTGAGTCTGCAGCGACCACAATCCCACCCAGGCCCTATCCCTATACCCCATGTATTTACCCTGCTAATCCCCCGATGCTAAGGAGCAATTTAGCATGGCCAATCCATCTAACCCGCACATCTTTGGACTGTGGGAGGGGCACCTGGTGGAACCCACGCAAACAAGCGGAGAACATGCAAACTCCGCACAGTGACCCAAACCAGGAATCAAACCCGGGTCCCTGGCGCTGTGGGGTAGCAGTGCTAACCACTGTGCCACCGTGCTGCCCCAAATATATTAGCTATCAGCCGTGGTACAATTGGTAGCACATCTGTCTTGCAATCAGAAGGTTGTGGGTTCAATTCCCATTCCACGTTCAAGCACAAAATCATGGTTAACATATTAGTGCAGTACTGAAGGAGTGCTGCATTGTTAGAGGTGCTATCACTCTGATGTACTTGGTAGATGGAAGAGATCCTTCTATGCATCCTTTTGAAGGAGAGCCAGAGGGTTATCCCTGGTTCTGAGGTATTAATTCCTCAGTCAATATCACAGAAATCAGGTGAACCTATTTTATTACCAAGGAGACGCAGTATAAATACTGCGTCTCCTTGGATGGAGGATGAGAGGAACCTGGGTGTGTATGTGCATTAGCCATTGAGGGTGGAGAGAGCAGTTAATAAAGCATACAGTACCCTTGGCTTTATTAATAGGAGCATAGAGTACAGAGGCAAGGAAGTTATGTGGAACTTGTATAGAACATTCATCTGACCTCATCTAGGCACCACACTTTAGGAAGGATGTGAATACATTGGAGAGAGTGCAGAAGAAGTTCACACAAATGATTTCAGAGATGAGAAACTTCAGTTATGAGGATAGATTAGAAAGGTTGGGACTGTTCTCCTTGGAGAGAAGAAGGCTAAGAGGAGATTTAATAGAGATCTTCAAAATCATGAGGGGGGCTGGACAGAGTGAATAGAGATAAATTGTTCCCACTGGACAAAAGGGCAGATTTAAAGTGATTTGCAAAAGAAACAAATGCGATGTGAGAAAAAGTCTTTCACATAGTGAGTGGTTGGGGTTTGGAATGAACAGTCTGGAAGTGTGGTGGACGCAGATTCAATCGAGGCATTTAAGAGGGCGTTAGATGATTATTTGAATAGAAATAATGTGCAGGGGTACGAGAAAAAGATGGGAGAATAGCACTCAGTCATAATGCTTGTTTGGAGAGCTGGTACAGACACAATGGGCCAAGTGGCCTCCTGCAATTCTGTGTATGGTGCAGAATATGTACTGCTCTTTTTAACTGTCATCCCTATCCTTTGAAGATTTGGATTTCCAGTTCAATTAACATTGCTGTGGCGCAATGGTTGTACTCTCCTCTCTGAGTCACAAGGTTATGGATTTATGACCCATTCCACCGAATTTGATTTGATCTATTATTGTCACATGTATTGCTGTACAGTGAAAAGTATTGTTTCTTGTCCACTATACAGACAAAGCATACCATTTATAGAGTACATAGGGGAGAAGGAAAGGAGAGGGTGCAGAATGTAGTGTTAGAGTCATAGAAAGACGAATTTAATATGAGGCACGCCCATTCAAAATCTGATGGAAGAAAGTGTTCTTGAGTCGGTTGGTACGTGTCCTCAGACTTTTGTGTCTTTTTCCTGATGGAAGAAGGTGGAAGAGAGTATAGCCGGGATGTGTGGGGTCCTTAATTATGCTGGCTGCTTTTCCAAGGCAGTAGGTAGGGTAGATGGAGTCAATGGATGGGAGGCTGGTTTGCGTGATGGACTGGGCTAGGTTTACAACCCTCTGTAGTGAATTGGGCACAGATCTAGTCTGACATTCTAGTACAGTACCGAGGGGCTACTGCACTGTCACAGGTTGTTTGTCTTTTGGATGAGATACTAGACATTGGGGTGGCATGGTAGCAAGTGGTTAGCACTGTTGCCTCACAGCACCAGGGACCCGAGTTTGATTCCTGGCTTAGGTCACTGTCTGTGTGGAGTTTGCACATTCTCCCCGTGTCTGCATGGGTTTCCTCTGGATGCTCCGGTTTCCTCCAAAGATGTGCAGGTTAGGTGGATTGGCCATGCCAAATGGCCACTTAGTGTCAGGGGGACTAACTAGGGTCAATGTATGGAGTTATGGGGATAGGGTCTGTGTGGGATTGTGATCAGTGTAGACTTGATGGGCCGAATGGCCTCCTTCTGCA
Source organism: Mustelus asterias (assembly GCF_964213995.1). Lineage (NCBI taxonomy): Eukaryota > Metazoa > Chordata > Chondrichthyes > Carcharhiniformes > Triakidae > Mustelus > Mustelus asterias. The sequence goes on from NC_135811.1 coordinate 100,048,904, forward strand.
CTGTATAATTCTATTAATCTTAGGTGATTGTAAATATCCCATGACATCATTCTAAAGACAAGCGGGGAACGGGGGGTGGAATTTTCTGGTTGTTTATGCCCTGCCGCCGCTGCCAGAGAGGACGGAGAATTTGGCTCAGCCAAATCTCCGCTGACTGTAGCGGACCCAGAAAATCCCGCTGGGTGAACGGCCGGAGGATTCCGGCTGAAGTCGGCCCCCCAGTATCCTGGGCAATATTTACCAATCAACCAAAATCAGATGATCTGATCATTATCAGGTTGAAATTTGTGGGACCTTGCTGTGCATAAATTGAATGTCTCATTTCTTGCATTGCAGCTGTGACCATCATTCAAAGATACCTTTACTGGTTGTTATGTGCTCTGGGAAGTCCCGAGATGGGGAAAGGTATGATCAAAATGGAAATCTTACTTGCAATACTGCAGACGTACAGCAGGGGTTGCAGGTTGCTAACAAATTGTCTTGGTAGTGAAATCTGAGATGGGCAATTTTTATATGACAATCATCATGGAAGCAGAAACTGTTGACGAGTTCTTATCGTTCTCGTGGCTGTCAGGCAGACCTCAGTCTTGACAACTAGAGGTCAGCAACAAGGACAACACAAAGGAGGAGGACCAGCCTGCCGCATCTCAATATTGTAACTAGGATTGCAATATGAATAGCTATGAATAACTATGTTTAACTGTATAACTCAGACTGGGTGATTGATATAGAATTATAGAATCCCTACAGTGCAGAAGGAGGCCGTTCTGCCCATCGAGTCTGCACCGACTCTCCAACACATCATCCCGCCCAGGCCCTATCCCTGTAACCCCAGTTATTTACCCTGCTGATCTACACATCTTTGGACACTAGGGGGCAATTTAACAAGGCCAGTCAACCTAACCCGCACATCTTTGGACTGTGGGAGGAAACCGGAGCACCCGGAGGAAACCCACGCAGACACGGGGAGAATGTGTAAACTCCACGCAGACAGTGACCCAGGGTTGGAATTGAACCTGGGTCCCTGGCGCTGTGAGGCAGCAGTGCCAACCGCTCTGATTAAAGATAAAGCATGGGCCCTGTTTAGATATATTCATGGTGTAGGGCAATGCATACTGAAGACAATATTGTTTATTTTGTGCAACCATACATCCCATTGCCAAGCTGATTTCCCCTCTTTCATATTGCCCAGTTTAAAACCCCCGACTTAAAAATTCAGACACAGAAACAAAGCATTGTTAAAGATGTGTTTTTTTAAAGATTGATTCAATGATGTGGCTGTTGCTAGCATGGATATAATAGGCCAAATGGCCTCCTTCTGTGCCTTAATTGTATTAATAGGCTGTATTTTATGTGCCTCCACCAGGCATGTTTTCAGAGGTGGGGGAAGAGGGCATGTAGGGCGGGTACCCAGGCGGGTACCCACCCCACCACCTTCCCAACCACCCCTTAGCTCATCCCCATAATACAGGAAATGGGTCAAAATTGGCCCTTTGGATGGATATTCAGGGGTCAATTAGGTTTGCTGCCAGTTGACCCTGATAATATGCTGCGCGCACAAGGAGGCAACAGACAACCTGATTTTTAAAAATAATTTGGTCAAAGGATGGTTTGGAAGGAGGAGGAGTTTTATCTATTGGCGGGGGGCTGGGGGGGCGGGGGGGGGGGCTTGGGGGCTGCCCTTTGTGGATTGGAGTCAGCATCCCTTAAGACCCAATCTCCCTTCCTTCCTACTTGGCTTCAGCCTTGAGCCCACCATCCACCCTACCCACTCCCTCCAGCCACTCCCCCCGACTTGCTCAAGCCTTTCGTGCCCAAGGCCCCAGACTGACCTGGTTTTGGGGATCCATTGGGGTTCCATCCTCCCTTCCCGTGCAGTCCTGGCAGTGGCCATTAACACGCTCTTGGAGCTGTTGAGACTGATGGCCAATCGGGTTGAAGCCTGGGGAGGGGGAGTCAGGGGGGGCGTTGTGTGGAGGGTACATTGGCGAGGCAGCCCCCCCTATATTCTCCAGCCCTGTGTTTCTATTTCTCTATTTATTACCTTCCCATAATTGTCCTTAAGGAGGCGGTGACGTGCTGCCTTTGCTGGACAACTGCATGGTTTGCTTGGCCTTTTCCGAGGACACTTAAGAGTCAACCACATTGTCGGGGGTTAAGAGTCTCGTATAGGCTGGCAAGCAGAACATCATCACTACAGGACCTGAGTGACCCACTTGGGTTTAACAACAATTTGATAGTTATGCACCCACAATTACACATACTAGCTTTTTAATTCAAGATTTATGTCAATAACTGTATTTAAATTCCCCAAATCCAAAGAAGAGTGCTATTGGTCTCGAAAGTTACTTTCTCCACAGATGCTGCCAGACCTGCTGAGTTTTTCCAGCATTTCTGTTTTTATTTCAGATTTCCAGTTCCTGCAATATTTTGCTGTTATATTAAATTGCCCTGACCTGCAATAGTATCTGAATCCCTTTGTTCAGATCATTCATCCAGGCCCTTGGATTATTAGTAATATCATTACTGTGCTACCATTCCCATTTATTGGTGGCACAGTGGTTAGTATTGTTGCCTCACAGCGCCAGGGACCCGGGTTCAATTCCCGGTTTGGGTCACTGTCTGTGTGGAGTTTGCACATTCTCCCCGTGTCGGTGTGGGGGTGCTCCGGTTTCCTCCCACATTCTGAAAGACGTGTTGGTTAGGTGCATTGGCCACGCTACATTCTCCCTCAGTGTACCCGAACAGGCACCAGAGTGTGTCGACTAGGGGATTTTCACAGTAACTTCATTGCAGAGTTAATGTAAGCCTTACTTATGACTAATAAATAAACTTTTAAAACTTGTATACCCATATGGCAGTTTGAATGACAAGACACACAAGTTTTCTTGTCTAGTCAGGTGTCTGGAGGGGATGAAAGGCAGTAATATTTCCAGAGAGAGCTTGGCCCGTGCTTTCAGATAGGGGAATAGTGTTCAGTGTGTTTTCACTCAGAAAGCGCTGGGTGGGGTTCTCCAACCTCCCAACTGTGTTTTTCCCACCAGCGGGAGGTGATGCATTGTTTGCTAGTGGCGGGATTCTCTGGTCCCACCGCTATCAATGGGAATTCCCATTGACGTCACCCCCACGCCGGTGGGAATCCCGTGGGTGGGGGTACGCTGCCGGTGGGACCGGAGAATCCCGCCTGTGTGAATGGCTGGAGAATTTTTTAAATAATTTATTTGTGAACATGGGCATTGCTGGCTGGCCAGTATTTATTGCCCATCCCTAGTTGCCCTTGAACTGAATGTCTTGTTAGGCCATTTCAGAGGGCAGTTGAGAGTCAACCACATTGCTGTGGAGTCCCATGTAGTAAGAAGTTTAACAACACCAGGTTAAAGTCCAACAGGTTTATTTGGTAGCAAAAGCCACTAGCTTTCGGAGCGCTGCTCCTTCGTCAGGTGAGTGGGTATTCTGTTCACAAACAGGGCATATAAAGACACAAACTCAATTAACCTGGTGTTGTTAAACTTCTTTCTGTGTTTACCCCAGTCCATCGCCTCCCTGGCCATACTTTTTCTAAATTCATTTTCAGAGGATGTGAACGTCACCGGCTTGGCCAGCAGTCATTGCCCATCTCCTATTTTTAATTCCTCTTGTTACGGTGGGAGGGAGGAGGTGGGGGGAGGGTTGGGGGGAGGTTGGGGCAGAGGGGGTTGTGCTGGTGAGCTGCCTCCTTGAACCGCTGCAGTCCATGTGCTGTAGGTCCACTCACAGTGCTAGTAGGGAGGGAATTCCCAGATTTTGACCCAGTGACAATGAAGGAACAGTGATATGTTTCCAAATGGTTGTGGCTCAATTGGAGAAGTTCCAGGTAATGGTGTTCCCATGTATCTGCTGCTCTTGATGGTGGCAGTTGTGGGTTTGCAATGTGTGGTCAGAGGAGCCTAGGTGAGTTGCCACAGTGCAGCTTATAGACAGTACACATTGCTGCTACTGTGCGTCTTACATACACATTATAATCTGGAGCTATGGATCGTGATGTTGGAGGCTCCAACATTAGAAGCGTAGAATCCCTACAGTGCAGAAAGAGGCCATCCAGCCCATTGAGCTTGCACAACTCTCCGAAAAAGCATCCCACCTAGACACTCCCCTCTGCCCTATCCCCGTAACCTCACGCTGTAAATGGCAAATGCAAGTAACCTACACATCTTTGAACACTAGGGGCAATTTAGCTTGGCCAATCCATCTAGCTTGCACATCTTTGGACTATAAGAGGAAACCAGAGCACCAAGAGAAAATCCATGGGGAGAAGAACGTGCAAACGGATTCTTAAGGGGGAGGGGAAACAGTCACAAGTCGTGGTACACATTGGTACCAACGACATAGGTAAGAGAAGGGACGGGGATTTAAAACAGGAATTTCGGGAGCTGGGCTGGAAGCTGAGAGCAAAGACAAAACATGTGGTCATCTCTGGTACGCTACCGGTGCCACGTGATAGCGAGTTGAGGAACAGGGAGAGAGTGCACTTAAACATGTGGTTGCAGGGATGGTGCAGGAGGGAGGGTTTCAGATACGTGGATAATTGGAACACGTTCTGGGGAAGGTGGGACCTCTACAAACAGGACGGGGTGCACCTGAACCAGAGGGGCACCAATATCCTCGGAGGGAAATTTGCTACGGCTCTTCAGGGGGATTTAAACTAATTTGTCAGGGGAGTGGGAAAAGGAGTTGTAGTCCGGAAGTCAGTGTTGAGGGTGGTGAGATATTGGGGAAGGTATCAAGGTCAAGGGTGGGTACCGGTAGACAGGAAGATGGGTTGAAGTGTGTCTACTTCAATGCAAGGAGCATCCGGAACAAGGTGGATGAACTTGGGGCGTGGATTGCTACTTGGGACTACGATGTTGTGGCCATTACGGAGACGTGGGTAGAACAAGGACAGGAATGGTTGTTGGACGTTCCGGGGTATAGATGTTTCAGTAAGTGTAGGGAAGCTGGTAAAAGAGGTGGAGGAGTAGCATTGTTAATCAAGGATAGTTTAACGGCTGCGGAAAAGCACTTTGAGGGGGATATGCACACTGAGGTAATATGGGCTGCAGTTAGAAACAGGAAAGGAGCGGTCACGTTGCTAGGAGTTTACTATAGGCCCCCAAATAGTAATAGAGATGTGGAGGAAGAAATTGCTAAGCAGATTATGGATACGTGTGGGGGTCACAGGGTAGTTGTCATGGGGGACTTTAACTTTCCAAATATTGATTGGAACCTTTGTAGGTCAAATAGTTTGGATGGGGCACTTTTTGTGCAGTGTGTGCAGGAGGGTTTCCTGACACAATATGTGGATAGGCCGACAAGGGGTGAGGCCACATTGGATTTGGTACTGGGAAATGAACCGGGCCAAGTGTTAGATTTGGTTGTGGGAGAGCACTTTGGAGATAGTGACCACAATTCGGTGTCTTTTGTTATTGCAATGGAGAGGGATAGGGCCGGACGGCAGGGCAAGGCTTACAATTGGGGGAGAGGTAATTATGATGCGATTAGGCAAGAATTAGGGGGCATAAGATGGGAACAGAAACTGTCAGGGAAAGGCACTGATGAAAAGTGGAACTTTTTCAAGGAACAAATACTGGGTGTCCTTGATAGGTGTGTCCCTGTCAGGCAGGGAGGAAATGGCCGAGTGAGGGAACCGTGGTTCACAAAAGAGGTGGAATGTCTTGTGAAAAGGAAGAGGGAAACTTATGTAGGGATGAGGAAACAAGGTTCAGATGGCTCGATTGAGGGTTACAAGTTAGCAAGGAATGAGCTGAAAAAGGGGCTGAGGAGAGCTAGGAGGGGACATGAGAAGTCCTTGGCGGGTCGGATCAAGGAAAACCCCAAGGCTTTTTACTCTTATGTGAGGAATAAAAGAATGACCAGGGTGAGGTTAGGGCCGGTCAAGGACAGTGGTGGGAACTTGTGTATGGAATCAGTAGAGATAGGCGAGGTGATGAATGAATACTTTTCTTCAGTGTTCACCAAGGAGAGGGGCCATGTTTTTCAGGAAGAGAAGGTGTTACAGGCTAATAGGCTGGAGGAAATAGATGTTCGGAGGGAGGATGTATTGGCAGTTTTGAATAAACTGAAGGTCGATAAGTCCCCTGGGCCTGATGAAATGTATCCTAGGATTCTTTGGGAGGCGAGGGATGAGATTGCAGAGCCTTTGGCTTTGATCTTTGGGTCCTCGCTGTCCACGGGGATGGTGCCAGAGGACTGGAGAGTGGCGAATGTTGTTCCTCTGTTTAAGAAAGGGAATAGAAATGACCCTGGTAATTATAGACCGGTTAGTCTGACTTCGGTGGTTGGTAAATTGATGGAAAAGGTCCTTAGGGATGGGATTTACGACCATTTAGAAAGATGCGGATTAATCCGGGATAGTCAGCACGGATTTGTGAAGGGCAAATCGTGCCTCACAAATTTGATAGAATTTTTTGAGGAGGTAACTAGGTGTGTTGATGAAGGTAGGGCGGTTGATGTCATATACATGGATTTTAGTAAGGCGTTTGATAAGGTCCCCCATGGTCGGCTTATGATGAAAGTAAGGAGGTGTGGGATAGAGGGAAAGTTGGCCGATTGGATAGGTAACTGGCTATCTGATCGAAGACAGAGGGTGGTGGTGGATGGAAAATTTTCGGACTGGAGGCAGGTTGCTAGCGGAGTGCCGCAGGGATCGGTGCTTGGTCCTCTGCTCTTTGTGATTTTTATTAATGACTTAGAGGAGGGGGCTGAAGGGTGGATCAGTAAATTTGCTGATGACACCAAGATTGGTGGAGTAGTGGATGAGGTGGAGGGCTGTTGTAGGCTGCAAAGAGACATAGATAGGATGCAAAGCTGGGCTGAAAAATGGCAAATGGAGTTTAACCCTGATAAATGTGAGGTGATTCATTTTGGTAGGACAAATTTAAATGTGGATTACAGGGTCAAAGGTAGGGTTCTGAAGACTGTGGAGGAACAGAGAGATCTTGGGGTCCATATCCACAGATCTCTAAAGGTTGCCACTCAAGTGGATAGAGCTGTGAAGAAGGCATATAGTGTGTTAGCTTTTATTAACAGGGGGTTGGAGTTTAAGAGCCGTGGGGTTATGCTGCAACTGTACAGGACCTTGGTGAGACCGCATTTGGAATATTGCGTGCAGTTCTGGTCACCTCACTATAAGAAGGATGTTGGAAGCGCTGGAAAGAGTGCAGAGGAGATTTACCAGGATGCTGCCTGGTTTGGAGTGTCGGTCTTATGAGGAAAGGTTGAGGGAGCTGGGGCTGTTCTCTCTGGAGCGGAGGAGATTGAGGGGAGACTTAATAGAGGTTTATAAAATGATGAAGGGGATAGATCGAGTGAACGTTCAAAGACTATTTCCTCGGGTGGATGGAGCTATTACAAGGGGGCATAACTATAGGGTTCATGGTGGGAGATATAGGAAGGATATCAGAGGTAGGTTCTTCACGCAGAGAGTGGTTGGGGTGTGGAATGGACTGCCTGCAGTGATAGTGGAGTCAGACACTTTAGGAACATTTAAGCGGTTATTGGATAGGCACATGGAGCACACCAGGTTGGTAGGGAGTGGGATAGCTTGATCTTGGTTTCAGATGAAGGTCGGCACAACATTGTGGGCCGAAGGGCCTGTTCTGTGCTGTAATGTTCTATGTTCTATGTATCTCCACACCGACTGTCACCCAAGGCTGGAATTGAATCCGGGTCCTTGGTGCTGTGGGGCAAAGACCCACATTCTTTCCATCACTTGGTTGACAAGGATTCTCTCCCACTATTACCACCTGCTCTTGGTGTTGGAAGGATTTGCAGGGTGAGACTCACCTGTTTGGCTGTGTTATGAATGCACCTTCCTTGACCATCAAATCCTAGGGTGGCAGTGGAACCCAGAGCTTCTGGCTTCGAGATGGTGGCACAGTGGTTAGCACTGCTGCCTCACAGTGCCAGGGACCCGGGTTTGATTCCTGGCTTGGGTCACTGTTTATGTGGAGTCTGCACGTTCTCCCCGTGTCTGCGTGGGTTCGTCTGGTTGCTCCGATTTCCTCCCGCAGTCCGAAAGATGTGCTGGTTAGGTGCATTGGCCGTGCTGAATTCTCCCTCAGGGTACCTGAACAGGCACTGGAATGTGGCGACTCAGGGATTTTCACAGTAACTTCATTGCAGTGTTAATGTAAGCCTACTTATGACGCTATTAAGTAAACTTTAAACCTTAAAACTTTACCCACTACACCAAAGGACCCCCTGTGATATTCAGGTTAAGGATAGAAACTAATAAAGATCTAATGGGCCTATAATTTTTTTAATCATCTAAAGTGCTCATTTCTCATTTAACTTTACAAAGATTAAATTTATTGTGTGTTTTAACTCTTACCATGGGAGCCTCTGAGGTTTTTGATTCTGGTAGGTCCTTTCTCAGCATTTGATACATTTTTCTGAATTATATGTATGAACTGTCCCACTTATGAAATCTCATTTCACCTCTTGGTGAAGATCTTTTGGCAATTTCCCAATCCTTGGAGCAAATGGATTCTGTTAGCAACCCGGCAGGCAACAATCTACTTTCAAGCACATGTCTTTTGAAGGTAAACTCAATTAAACTGCAATCATTTCAGCTGCTGCCATTGGGAATCTCAGTTTGATAGAAGGTCAGAAATTCTATTTGTATTGCACAAAGACGGCCGAGGCAGCTTGCGTGGGAGAAATAGTAAGAGACTTTCTCCGGTTACCAAGTTAGAATGAAATCCTTGTGTGTGGGGCAGCTGCCCTGTGAGCACTGCAGCACGGGGGGATGAATGGAGTTCTGCTCAATCTCTGCATTGAGATTTTAGAAAACAGGTGAAAGTAGTATTGATTGTTATACTTTTAAAAAAATTCATTCGTGGGACATGGCCGTCGCTGGCTCGCCAGCATTTATTGCCCATCTTTAGTTGCCCTTGTTCTGAGGGCAGTTGCGAGTCAACCACATTGCTGTTGCCCTGGTGTCACATGTAGGCCAGACCAGGTAAGGATGGCAGATTTCCTTCCCTAAAGGACATTAGTGAACCAGGTGGGTTTTTCCAACAATCAACAATGGTTTCATGGTCATCAGTAGGTTCTTAATTCCAGATATTTATATAGCAAAACACCCCCAGACATTTTCAAACAAAATTTCACACTGAGGGAGGTATTGGAAAAGGTCAACAATGGTTTCATAGATTCTTAATTCAAGATTTTTTTATTGAATACAAATTGCATCATTTGCTATGGCAGGATTTGAACCTGGGTCCCCAGAACATTGGCTGAACTTCTGGTTCAATGATAATACCACTAGGCCATCCCCTCCCCAAGCTATATGAGTTAGAAAGTCACACAGTATTTCACAGAATGGTTACAACATGAAGGAGGACATTCGGCCCATCGTGTCTGCACTGTCTCTCTAAAGGACCAATTTACCTCGTGTCACTCTCGGCTTTCTCCCCATAGCCCTGCACATTCTTCCTTTACAATTCTCTCTTAATTGCTTCATTTCACCCTCCCTTTACCGCACTTGTAGGCAGTGCACCCCAGATCCCAACCATTCACCGTACGAAAAGGTTTATCCCCAAGTCGCCATTGCTTCTTCTACCTTAAATCAGTGCCCTCAATCCTTCTCAATTCTTCCACCAATGGGAACACTCTTCCCCCATCTACATTGCCCAAACCCTGTCATGATTTTGAATACCTCTATTAAACCTTCTCTCAACATCATCTTTGCCGAAGAAAACTGTCCCAACCTCTCCAATCTAACTGAGGTCCTTCATTTCTGGAACCATTCTTGAGAATCTTTTCTCCGTCCTCCCTAATGCATTCTCAAAGTGTTGCACCCAGACCTGGACACAATTCTCCAGCTGAGGTTGAACCAGTGCTCTATACGAGTTTAACCTCCTTGCTTTTGTACAGAAGGAGAGTTGGCTGTGCTCCCGCAAACATTTCTGCTACCAAGAAGTGATTGGCACAGTACGAAGTCTCGTAACACCAGGTTACAGTCCAACAGGTGGTGCCGTGTTTGTGAACTAACCTCCACTCACTTGATGAAGGGGCAGTGCTCCGAAAGCTCGTGATTCCAAATAAACCTGTTGGACTTTAACCTGGTGTAGTGAGACTTCTTACTGTGCCCAGCCCAGTCCAACGCCGGCATCTCCACATCACCACCTGGTGATTGGCATGGTACGAAGCCTCGCAACACCAGGTTAAAGTCCAATAGGTGGCGCCGTGTTTGCGAACTAACCTCCACTCACTTGATGAAGGACCCGAAAGCTCATGATTCCAAATAAACCTGTTGGACTTTAACCTGGTGTTGTGAGACTTCTTACCGTGCCCACCCCAGTCCGATGCCGGCATCTCCACACCAGGGCAGGGTTTTGCGGGGCTGGTGGAAATGATGGTTAAGAAAAAAGCTCATGTTGGAGTTTGACTGTAAAAAAATCTTCCAACCTGCGGCAGGTTGCACTGGGCAATGCACTCCTCTCATTGTTAAAGTTTCCCTTCAGTTGCCATTGCAATGCAGGCAGGACACAACAGTGGGGCTGACCTCTGACTTTGCCCTTTCTGTGAACTTCAGTTCATCCAAAAGCCATATCCAAACCCTCACTAAGTCCTATTCACTCTTTACACATGTGCCTGCAGACCTGCATTAGCGTCTGATCCAGCAACACCTCAGTTTAAAGTTCTCTTCTTTGTTTTCACCCCGCCTTGTTATCTCTCACTGCGCCCCCCCCCCCACTCTGCCAATCCTACAATCCTCGAAGAAATTTGCATTCCTCCAATTCTGCCCTCTTAAAATCCTTGATTTTCATCACTCCAACATCAGTGCCTGACTTTAGCTGGCCAAAGCCTCTAGAATTCCCTCCCTAAACCTTTCCAACTCTCAACCCCTTTCTCCCTCTTTTAAGACAAAACTCACTTCTTTGACCAAGTTTTAGTTACCTTTCCCAATTCCTCCTTATGGAAATAACTCTCCCAGTGTCAAATTTTGTTTGAAAATGTTTGGAGGTGTTTTACTATATAAATATCTGGAATTAAGAATCTACTGATGACCATTGTTGATTGTCGAAAAAACCAACATGGTTCACTAATGTCCTTTAGGGAAGGAAATCTGCCGTCCTTACCAGGTCTGGTCCAGCTGTGACTCCAGAGCCACAGCAATGTGTTTGACTCTCAACTGCCCACAGAAAAAGGGCAACTAGGGATGGGCAATAAATGCTGGACAGCCGTGATGGCCATGTCCCACAAATTAGTAAAACAAATTTACTTAATGTGCTATATAAATGCATGTCATTGTTGATGCTCAAATTCACTAAGATGTCCGTGACGAGAAATGCATTGAAAGATGGGTTAATGTCAGATCAGAATGCACCCAGCAAATTTATTTTTTTATTCGTTCATGGGATGTGGGCGTCACTGGCTGGGCCAACATTTATTATCCACCCTTGAGGGTATTTTAAGAGTCAACCACATTGCTGTGGGTCTGGAGGTCACATGTAGGCCAGACCAAGTAAGGATGGCAGATTTCCTTCCCTAAAGGACATTAGTGAACATGATGGGTTTTTTCCGACAATCGACAATGGTTTCATGGTCATCATTAGACTTTTAATTCCAGATTTTTATTGAATTCAACTTCACCATCTGTCATGGTGGGATTTGAATACGGGTCCCCAGAACATTAATTAAGTAATCCAGCGACCCCCAACTTGGGTCACTGGATTACTAGTCCAGCGATAATACTACTACGCCACTGCCTCCCCGAAAAATGGGCAGATGTAGACAACGTCTGACAAAAATCCCAGAAATGACGGAGGCTGGTGTCCCAAGGATATTTGCCATTGTGTCTTTTCCTGCCCATTCCAAAATTTGTGGTGGGAATTCAATGAGTGGTATCAACTAAGCAGTCCAAACACCATGAGTTGAGTAACGAACAGAACAGCTGAAGAAAGTGGGAAATGTGGAAGGCCATTTATCATCCTGTAGTGAGAGAAACTTTAGGAGCCTGGGCTATGACAGTAATGATTTATTTCGAACAGGCTGAACTAAAGGTACCAGTGGGAGTGCCAGCCCTGTTTACTCTTCACTAGAATACATTTTCCAGAGAGAGCATACGTCATATGATGGAGATCATAGTCTCACACATTTCAGGAACACAGATAGTCTTGGGCAGGCTTGCATTTCTGCAAACTACCTTCAATGCTATGAAAGTCATTTCACTGACAATCCTAAAGCTAACCGTGCAGTACCATGCAAATGTCAGTTGGTCAGTTTCTGGTAATTATACAGAAAAGAACAGGTAATTACAGTTAAACAAGGCTGCACTGTTTTATCTGCTGATATTACCATGCTGTCAAGTCTTCTCCCTCTTTGAGATGATTAATGGCACTATCTTGTTATAATGAGAGGAAAGAATATTTAAGTACAAGCAAGCTCCTCAGCACTCTACACTCAGCCCCTTCCAGCAGCAATCACAATTACATTTTTTGTCAATCCAAAAGTTAAGTTTACAAAATTGCTGAGTCTGTAAATCTTAAAGTGGTTTTATCATTCTTAATGGTTCATCTTTCGGCATGGCACAGTCGCACAGTGGTTAGCACTGCTGCCTCACAGTGCCAAGGACCCGGGTTCGATTCCCAGCTTAGGTCACTGTCTGTGTGGAGTTTGCACGTTCTCCCCGTGGGTTTCCTCCGGGTGCTCCAGTTTCCACCCACGGTCTGAAAGACGTGCTGGTTAGGTGCATTGGCCGTGCTAAATCATAGAACCCCAACAGCGCAGAAGGAGGCCATTCGGCCCATTGAGTCTGCACCAACCACAATCCCACCCAGGCCCTATTCCCATAGCCCCACATATTTACTCTGCAAATCCCCTGGCACTAGGGTCAATTTAGATGGCCAATCCACCTAATCCACACGTCTTGGGAATGTGGGAGGAAACCGGAGCACCCGAAGGAAACCCACGCAGACACAGGGAGAATGTGCAAACTCCACACAGACAGTGACCCGAGGCCGGAATTGAACCTAGGTCCTTGGCAGGTGCCGGAGTGTGGCAACTAGGGGATTTTCACAGTAACTTGATTGCAGTGTTAATGTAAGCCTACTTGTTACTAATAAATATATTTTACTTTACTTTTCTCGACCTGTTATTGCATAGGGCAGCACGGTAGCACAGTGGTTAGCACTGCTGCTTCACAGCTCTAGGGACCTGGGTTCGATTCCCGGCTTGGGTCACTGTCTGTGTGGAGTTTGCACATTCTCCTCGTGTCTGCATGGGTTTCCTCCGGGTGCTCCGGTTTCCTCCCACAGTCCAAAGATGTGCGGGTTAGGTTGATTGGCCATGCTAAAAATTGCCCTTAGTGTCCTGAGATGCGTAGATTAGTGGGTAAATATGTAGGGATATGGGGGTAGGGCCTGGGTGGGTTTGTGGTCGATGCAGACTCAATGGGCCGAATGGCCTCTTTCTGTACTGTAGGATTTCTATGATATTCATTTCTTGTTCTCCTAAATTTATATTTTTCTCACTCTGCATGTTCTTGAGTTCTATGGGGAAAGCACTTCAGTTTTGAATTTAAACGTAGCAGTTGTATAGCATTGATACCATACAACCATAAGATGAAGGAGCTGAAGTAGACCATTCAGCCCATCAAGTCTGCTCTGCGATTCAATGTGATCATGGCTGATCTGATATAACCCCCAGCTCCACTTTCCAGCCTTATCCCCATAACCCTTGATTGCCTTACTGATTAAAAATCTGTCTATCTCAGCCTTGAACATACTCAATGACCCAACCTCTACAGTCCTCTGCGGTAAATAATTCCACAGTGGCTCCTTATTCTGAGATTATGCCCTCTGGTCCTAGACTCTTCCACAAGAGGAAACGTCCACCGGAATTCTACCATCCCGCCCGCCACAGGAATTGGAGCGGGAAAGGGGTGGACAATGGGAAGGTCTGTTGACCTTGGACGGGATTTTCCGGTCTCGGGTCAAGTGAGGCCATAAAATCCCGCCCATCCTCTCAGCATCTACCCTGTCAAGCCTCCTGAAAATTCTATATGTCCCAATAAGGCCATCTCTCATTCTTCTAATCTCCAGTGAGTACAGGCCCAACCTACTTAACCTCTCCTCATAAGGAAAGCCCTCCAAAACCAGGATCAACCTAGTGAAACCTTTTTAGCGTGGCATGGTTAATTTAGCATGGCCAATGCACCTAACCAGCACGTCTTTCAGACTGTGGGAGGAAACCAAAGCACCTGGAGGAAACCCACACAGACATGGGGAGAACGTGCAGACTCCACACAGACAGTGACCCAAGCCGGGAATCGACCCCGGGTCCCTAGTGCTGTGAGACAGCAGTGCTAAGCACTGTGCCATCATGCCGCCCACTAGTTTGGACTGCTCTAATGCCAGTACATCTTTCCTTAGATAAGAGGACCACAGTATTCCAGATGTTCACAGTATTCCAGGTGTGGTCTAACAAGTGTCTTGTATAGTTTTAACAGGACTTCCTTATTTTTATTCTCCATCCCCTTTGAAATAAAGGCCAACATTACATTTGCCTTCCCAATTACCTGCTAAACTTGCATACTTGCTTTTTGTGAACTATACACGAGAACCACCAAACCCCACTGTGCTGCAGCTTACTGCAGTCTTTCTCCATTGAAATAATATTCAGCTCCTTATTCTTCCTCCCAAAGTGCATAACTTCACATTTTCCTACATTGATACATTTACAATTCTTACGTTTTGGGCTGTTTTAAAATGCCTGCGTCTTGTATTTCAACTAGAAGATTAGAATTCCTACAGTGCAGAAGGAGGCCATTCAGCCCATCGAGCCTGCACCGACTCTCCAAAACAGCATCCCACTCAGGCCCTGCCCTCCACCCTGTTCCTGTAACCCTACACATTTCTCACGGCTAATCCCCCTGACCTGCACATCTTTGGACTGTGGGAGGAAACCGGAGCACCCGAGGAAACCCATGCAGACACATAGAAACACAGAAGAAAGGAGCAGGAGGAGGCCAGTTAGCCCTTCGAGCCTGCTTTGCCATCCATTACAATCATGGCTGATCGTCCAAGCCTAATCCTGCTTTCTCCTCATAACCTTTGATCCCATTCGCCCCAAGTGCTCCTCTTGACACAAGGAGAACATGGAAACTCCACATAGATAGTCAGCCTCTTTCTTCTTCTTATGCACAATTCTTATATACATTCTTAATGTTCTAGTGTGACAGAAGTAACCTTTCCTAGGATATGATTTCACGGGTGGTGGTAACTCTCCAAGTAACTCACCGAAGTGGACAATCTACACGTGTGACTATGGACAATGTCAGCAGTCTATAGACAAATGAAAATGTTAATTAGTTGAGCTTAATGCCCTCCTTACTGACTTTCACATATGGATTTTCCAGCAGAGTTCACTAAGTAGGGCTCAGGAAAATATTTATTTCCTACTCCCAATGTCAAGGACACAAAGGCTATTTGTAGCATCCACCCAACTTCCCCCAGAAATGATCAGCTAATTCAGCACTAACTCAGTACCCACCTGTAAGCTTCCTGAAAACTTCCTTTATAGTTACTGCTTATTTCTCTAAAGACAACCATTAAAGCACACATTCAGGATGTTTTATATTTGCAATTAATTCTCCTCCCTTGTGAATAATTTAAAAATAGACCTGATACTTCTTGTTGAGGTGTTTGTGTGGCGTAATGGTTAGTGTCCCAAAGTATCTGGGTTTGAGTCCCATCCCAAGACTTGATGGCAAAGAAAGGTGCATTCATAACTCAGTCAAACAGGTTGAGTATTAACCTGCAAATCCTTCATGCCAATGGCAGGTGGTAACAGTGGGAGAGATTCCTGGTCAGCAATGTAATGGGAAGAGCTACAGCTCCAGTGGTTAACGCTCCTGCCTCACAACACCAGGGACCCAAGTTTGATTCTGGCCTCAGGTCACTGTCTGTCTGGAGTTTGCACGTTCTCCCTGTGCCTGTGTGGAGTTTGCTCTGGATGCTCCGGTTTCCTCCCACACTCCAAAAATGTGCAGGTTAGGTGGATTGGCCGTGCTAAATTGCCCCTTATTGTCAGGGGGACTAGCTAGAGTAAATGCATGGAGTTATGGGGATAGCGCCTGGGTGGGATTGTGATCGGTGCAGACTTGATGGGCCAAATGGCCTTCTTCGGCACTGTAGGATTCTATCTATCTATGCAACATTTGTGCTGCTGTCTTGACATTGGCCAATTGACAATGACCATTATTGTACAAATGTTTATAATTTTAACATTTTCTAATAAGATTTTATTGTTAGTAAAACAGAATAAAAGTGATGTGAGTATTGTGCTGCCTCAAACAGTTTGCTGATACTATTTCACCCATCACTCTATCCCCCCACTCAATAACTTGTGAAATTATCTTGTAAGATATGACTACTCTGCAAAGAAGCCAACTTCACATTAAAGTTTCAATTTATCGACTAAACTAAAGTTTGGAGGAAATAGCTGATAGCTGTGACCATTACTCTTGAGATGCATGTTGATTTGTATTCATACACAGTATTTATCGCAGAATCGCGTAGGAGATGGCCTCATGGTATTGTCGCTAGACTATTAATCCAGAAACTCACCTAATGTTCTGTGGATCCGGGTTCGAATCCCACCACGACAGATGGTGGAATTTGAGATCAATAAAAAATATCTGGAGTAAGAGTCAATTGCTGACCATGAAACCATTGTTGGAAAAACCCATCTGGTTCACTAACGTCCTTAAGGGAAGGAAATCTGTCGTCCGTACCCGGTCTGGTCGACATGTGACTCCAGAGCCACAGCAATGTGGTTGACTCTCACCTGCCCTTGGGCAACTAGGGATGGACAATAAATGCTGGCCAGCCAGCGACGCCCATGTCCCACGAATGAATTTTTAAAAAGTCTAGAAAATCTTTGAGGTGTACCTTGTGAAATCAACTGCCATCTATGGAGACACCCCTTATAAAACTTGCCCATTTTCCCATCGTAAAAAGGGCAGATTTGATGGAAATTGTCTGCCTGAATTTTCTTTCAATCCTTCAAGGGTTGCAGTAACATTTTGGATCCAGTTTAAATCAAAATTCACGGATGGCTCTTGGGAGAAAACCCATCGCACATTGAAGGAATTCAATGGAAGAAATTTCCTGCATTAATTGAGTCAGAAAATAACCTTTTGTACTGAGAGAACTGTGCCTCAGGCTGAAAAGACTGGGCTGGATGCTGCTTCCCTTGAGGTGCTGAAACCTGCATATGTATCATACTCTGTATAATGAACTCTGCTGCCCTCGAAACAAACAAGTTATTTTTTTCCCCCATCAAAGCGTTAGACCTACAGCATGCTAAAATGGAACAACTGAGGATCAGTATTAATTTGCTGCCTTAAGTTTTGAATTTCCTGCATTGATTACATGCAGGAGAAATCTTTAGGTCCTGTATTTCCTTCCTTGGACAGATTTTTACCTGCCCTGTGTTGACATGTGCAAGAGCAGGTCAGGCCAGTAGGGGAGCCATGTCAAGAAGGTTTCCCAATGCATTCTAGTTACTTGGGAGGGGGAAACAGAATTTGGGGCAGCATGGTGGCACAGTGGTTAGCACTGCTGCCTCACAGCATCAGGGACCTGGAATCAATTCCCAGCTTGGGTCATTGCCTGTGTGGAGTTTGCACATCCTCCCCATGTCTGCGTGGGTTTCTTCCGGGTGCTCTGGTTCTCTCCCACAGTCCAAAAATGTGCAGGTTAGGTGGATTGGCCATGCTAAATTGACCCTTCGTGTCAGGGGGACTAGCTAGGGTAAATAGATGGGGTTGTGGGGATAGGGCCTTTGAGAATGTGGTCGGTGCAGACTTGATGGGCCAGATGGTCTCCTTCTGCACTGGAGAGATTCTATGGTTCCTTGCGCCCGCTGACATTTTGCTGGTTGACAGAGCAGCTCTCCACTCCACACCTCGTGGGAAAGTCTCCAACTTTATGCAGGCAGCTACCCTGTGATTGGTGGGAGAGGGCATCAAAACTGGAGGCTCCAAAGAGTCATGTGGCCAGGGAAAGCCACTCTTGTTGCCCAAACATTGCCCTGTTTTTTGATGATGTGGAGATGCCGGCGTTGGACTGGGATGGGCACAGTAAGAAGTCTCACAACTCCAGGTTAAAGTCCAACAGGTTTATTTGGTATCACAAGCTTTCAGAGCATTGCTCCTTCATCAGGTCCACTCACCTGATGAAGGAGCAACATTCCAAAAGCTTGTGATACCAAATAAATCTTTTGGACTTTAACCTGGTGTTGTGATATTTCTTACTGTTTTTCGATGATGTTTATTGAGGGACAAATATCGGCCAGGGCACTGGAGATATCCCTTTGAAATAGTGCCATGGGATATCTTGCATTCACTTGAGCAGACAGATTGTGGCCTCGGTTTAACATCTCACTCAAATGAGATGGGGCAGCACGGTGGCACAGTGGTTAGCACTGCTGCACATTCTCCCCATGTCTGCGTGGGTTTCCTCCGGGCGCTCCAGTTTCCTCCCACACTCCGAAAGATGTGCTGGTTA
The DNA here is from genome assembly GCF_964213995.1 of Mustelus asterias. Taxonomy (NCBI): domain Eukaryota; kingdom Metazoa; phylum Chordata; class Chondrichthyes; order Carcharhiniformes; family Triakidae; genus Mustelus; species Mustelus asterias. Next base: position 100,067,461 of record NC_135811.1, read on the forward strand.
AATGGATTGACCATGCTAAATTCTCTCTCAGTGTAACCGAACAGGCACCGGAGTGTGGCGACTAGGGGATTTTCACAGTAACTTCATTGCAGTGTTAATGTAATGTACTTGTGACACTAATAAATAAACTTTAAACTTTAAAACAAATGATATTGCTCAGTACTGCACTGGAGTATCAGCCCTGAGCTTTATACTCAAGCCCTAGAGTTTGATTTGCTTTATTATTGTTACATGTCATAGAGGTTTACAGCATGGAAACAAGCACTTCGGCCCAACTTGTCCATGCCACCTTTTTTTTTAAACCCCTAAGCTAATCCCAATTGCCCACATTTGGCCCATATCCCTCTATACCCATCTTACCCATCTAACTGTTTAAACACTTTTTAAAAGACAAAATTGTACCAGCCTCTACTATTACCTCTGGCAGCTTGTTCCAGACACTCACCACCCTCTGTGTGAAAAAATTGCCCCTCTGGACACTTTTGTATCTCTCCCCTCTCACCTTAAGCCAATGCCCTCTAGTTTTAGACTCCCCTACCTTTGGGAAAAGATATTGACTATCTAGCTGATCTATGCCCCTCATTATTTCATAGACCTCTATAAGATCACCCCTCAGCCTTCTACGTTCCAGAGAAAAAAGTCCCAGTCAATCCAGCCTCTCCTTATAACTCAAACCATCAAGTCCCAGGAGCATCCTAATAAATCTTTACTGCACTTTTTCTAGTTTAATAATATCCTTTCTATAATAGGGTGACCAGAACTGTGCTCCAAGTGTGGCCTTACCAATATCTTGTACAACTTCAACAAGACGTCCCAACTCCTGTATTCAATGTTCTAACCAATGAAACCAAGCATGCTGAATGCCTTCTTCACCATTCTGTCCACCTGTGACTCCATTTTCAAGGAGCTATGAACATGTACCCCTAGATCTCTTTGTTCTGTAACTTTCCCCAACACCCTTCCATTAACTGAGTAAGTCCTGCCCTGGTTCAATCTACCAAAATGCATTGCCTCGCATTTGTCTAAATTAAACTCCATCCGCCATTTGTCAGCCCACTGGCCCAATTGATCAAGATCCCGTTGCAATCGGAGATAACTTTCTTCACTATCCACTACGCCACCAACTTTGGTGTCATCTGCAAACTTACTAACCATGCCTTCTATATTCTCATTCAAATCATTAATATAAATAACAAATAACAGTGGACCCAGCATTGATCCCTGAGGCACACCGCTGGTCAGAGGCCTCCAGTATGAAAAACAACCCTCTACAGCCACCCTCTGGCTTCTGTCAAGAAGCCAATTTTTTATCCATTTAGATACCTCACCCTGGATCCCGTGAGATTTAACCTTATGCAACAACCTACCATGTGGTATTAGTATACAGTGAAAATAATTGTTTCTTGTGCGCTATACAGACAAAGCATACCATTCTTAGAGAAGGAAATGAGAGTGCAGAATGTAATGTTATAGTCATAGCTAGGGTGTAGAGAAAAATCAACTTAATGCAAGGTAGGTCCATTCAAAAGTCTGACAGCAGCAGGGAAGAAACTGTTCTTGAGTTGGTTGGTACGTGATCTCAGACTTTTGTATCTTTTTCCCAACGGAAGAAGGTGGAAGAGAGAATGTCCGGCGTGCGTGGGGTCCTTAATTAAGCTGGCTGCTTTGCCGAGGCAGTGGGAAGTGTAGACAGTGTCAATGGATGTGAGGCTCGTTTGTGTGATGGATTGGGCTACATTCACGACATTTTGTAGTTCCTTGCGGCCTTGGGCAGAGCAGGAGCCAGACCAAGCTGTGATACAACCAGAAAGAATGCTTTTTATGGTGTATCTGTAAAAGTTGGTGAGAGTCGTAGCTGACATGCCAAATTTCCTTAGTCTTCTGAGAAAGTAGAGGCGTTGGTGGGCTTTCTTAACTATAGTGTCGGCATGGGGGGACCAGGACAGGTTGTTGGTGATCTGGACACCTAAGAATTTGCAGCTCTTGACCCTTTCTACTTCGTCCCCGTTGATATAGACAGGGACATGTTCCGCTTTGCACTTCTTGAAGTCGATGATGATCTCCTTCATTTTGTTGACATTGAGGGAGAGATTATTGTTGCTGCACCAGTTCACCAGATTCTCTATCTCATTCCTGTACTCTGTCTCGTCATTGTTTGAGATTCGACCCACTACGGTGGTATCGTCAGCAAACTTGAAAATCAAATTGGAGGTGAATTTGGGTATGAGTATAGTAGGGGGCTGAGAACACAGCACTGTGGGGCACTAGTGTTGAGGATGATCATGGAGGAGGTGTTGTTGCCTAGCCTTACTGATTGCGGTCTGTGAGTTGGGAAGTCTAGGATCCAGTTGCAGAGAGAAGAGCCACGCCCCAGTCCATGGAGTTTGGAGATGAGTTTTGTGGGAATAATTGTGTTGAAAGCTGAGCTGTAGTCAATAAATAGAAGTCTGACATAGGTGTCTTTGTTACCTAGGTGTTCTAAGGTCGAGTGCAGGGCCAGGGAGATGGTGTCTGCTGTGGACTCATCTGACATCCATAGTGTGCTGCTTCACATTTTCTAATATTGCACTGTATCCGACGCCTCAACTTTTTACAATTGATATCGATGACTTAGATGAGAGGAGTGAAAGACATGGTAGCAGATGACACAAAGATAGATAGGGAAATAAGTTGTTAAGAGGGTGGCATGGTGGCACAATGGTTAGCACTGCTGCCTCACAGCGCCAGGGACCTGGGTTCGATTCCTGGTTTGCACATTCTCCCCGTGTCTGTGTGGGTTTCCTCCGGGTGCTCCGGTTTTCTCCCACAGTCTGAAAGACGTGCTGGTTAGATGCATTGATCCGAACAGGCACTGGAGTATGGCGACTAGAGGAATTTCACAGTAACTTCATTGCAGTGTTAATGTAAGCCTTACTTGTGACTAATAAATAAACTTTAAAGAGGCTGCAGGTGGATATAGTTTGAGGAACTGAGCACAAATCTGGCAGATGGAGCATAATGTGGGAAAATGTGAAGCTGTCAGGAAGAATAAAAAAGCAGAGTATTACTGAAACAGAAAACCGTTGCAGAATTCCGAAATGCAGAGGGATCTGGGTGTTCTCGTGCATGAGTCGCTAAAAGTTAGTAATCAGGCTCAGCAAGTAATTAAGAAGGCTAATGGAATGCTATCCTTTATTACGAGAGGAATTGAACATAAAAGTAAGGATGTTCTGCTTCATTTATACAGGGCATAGGTGAGACCACATCTAGAATACTGTGCGCAATTTTGGTCTCCTTTTTTAAGGAAGGATATAAATGCGTTGGAGGCGGTTCAGAGGCAGTCCAGAGGGGATGGGGTGGAAAAGTCCCAGCCAATGTCTTCTTGCTTTTTCTAAAGCCGAGTGTCAAAAGCTACAGGACAGCTTTTTAAAAATATAAATACCAGTGAATCTGGATTCTCATCCATCAGCATGCTTGTGTGGATGCTTTGCTTCCATTGAATATATCAATGTTGGGTTGCAATAATCAATGCTTAAATTGCACTGTTCCTGAAGAGCTACACGCATTCTCAGTTACAGCTGATCCATCATCCAACTATCTGATGCCTGGTGCCACCAAAGTGTATCACTGACAGCAAAATGAAATGAAGAATAGTTGAGTCGCAGATAATTATCTCTCCTTTATTGAACGATGAAAGGTAATTAGGTTCAAGAAAGGACAAGTAAACGTTGCTTAATTTAGAATTTAGATGAAGACGCTAAAAGCATTCTAATTAAATAGAGGTTTTCTGCTTAAGTCTTGAGGGAGTCAGGGGAACTGATGAATCTATTAACTCAAGGATAATAAATACTCATTGCAATCTTATAAAAAATGTTATATTGCATCAAATTATTTTCATTACTTTTAGGTCTTCTTCAGGAGAGAATCCCAGGATCAGGTGATCTCCGCTTATGTTTGGAACCATTGCGATTGGTGACGATCACTCCTAACTCCATCAGAATAAAGTTTTTCTTAAAGTTTAAAGTTTATTTATCAGTGCTACTGTGAAAATCCCCTAGTCTCCATACTCTGTCGCCTGTTTGGGTACACTGAAGGAGAATTTAGCATGGCCAGCACCTAACCAGCACATCTTTCGGACTATGGGAGGAAACCGGAGGTCTACGAAATGTACTGCAGGAGCTCACCAAGGCTTCTTAGACAGCACCTTCCAAACCCACGACCACTAACATCTAGAAGGACAGGACTGCAGATACCTGGGCACGCCACCACCTGAAAGTTCTCCAAGCCACTCACCAGAGGAAACCCAGGCAGACACGGGGGAGAACGTGCAGACTCCGCACAGGCAGTGACCCAAGCCGGGAATCAAACTCACGTCCCTGGTGCTGTGAGGCAGCAGTGCTAACCGCTGTGCCACTGTAATTGAGTTCCAGAGAGCTTATCACCGGGACTCTCATTGGAGTTACATTGGCAGTCCCCTGGAATGGCTGAACAAATTCAGCTGGGTGTTGGTTGTTTTGTATATGTTCCATATTGATGAGGGCACTAACATTTTGGTCACTGATGTCCCAACCGGTCATTTGTCTGGTCGCTGTGTGCAAAGTCTGCATAACGACAGTGACTACACTTCAGAGAAAGGTAATTCAGTGGCTGTGAGGCACCTTGCATCTTCTTGATAATGTGTAAAGTGCCATACATAAATAATTTTTACCGTGGTTCAGGCATCCCTGTTTTGTTTGTGTCAGGCTTGTGATCTGCACGTGTGAGATGCTGAAGACTAATGAGTTGTATGAGGTTGTGATGAAAAAATGTAACTGTATTGATTCAGGGATTTGCAGAGACTGCCAAAACATTACAGCAGAGCTGTCTAATGTGCCAGAATGAAACAATTATTGGGAAATTAGTGTCACTGTGTTACAAACTGCAGACTGAAAATGAGTGGAATGACCTTTACTCACGTATCAGGCAGGCATCCATGCAATATTTATATTAAACAGTAATAACATTTAAACGTTAAAACAAATACAGCATTAATATTTATGCTTTGGCCGTGGCTCTGTGGCAATATTTTATCACAAATGTATAGATCTTAAATTGTGGCAATCTCATCTAATAATCTGATTTATCACGAGCCCTTTCCCATCTGATGGGACGTGATCTCATGAATAAAGGATTTCTTTTGCACTTTTAGTGCCACCTCTGGGGCAGACATAAAATCAGTCGCAGCCAACATTTATATGGGAACTCCCAGCCTAAAACCACTGGCAGTGCGGCAGACGGGATGTGAAATTAAACGTGACCCAGGCAGGCTTGTTCCTGACCCTACACTATCAGTTTCTATCAGGGCACAATGAGGCAAGAACTCCCTTCGTATGAATCACAGCCCCATTCAGTAAAGGGAACCACATATAGGAGAGGGGGATCCCTGGCGGGAATTTTGTGGAACTTGTTTTCCATACCGCTGGGGCGAGATAGGGGTCGGGGGGGGCGTGCAGATGTTGGGTTAAAAATAGCATCTTAGCTCTCTAAGCATCAGATCATCCAGGACAAAGCAACACTCTTGATTGGCACTTCAAGTATTCGCTCCCTCCACCAGAGGCAGGCATGTATGCCGTCTACGAAATGCACGGCAGGAACTCATCAAGGCTTCTTAGAAAGCACCTTCCAAACCCACGACCGCTACCATCCGGAAGGACAAGGACAGCCGATACCTGGGAACGCCACCAGCTGAAAGTTCCCCTCCAAGCCACTCACCATCCTGATTTTGAAAGATCTCACAGTTTCGTCATTTCACTGGGTCAAAATTCTAGAACTGCCTCCCTAACAGCACTGTGGGAGTACCTACAGCACATGGACTGCAGCGGTTCAAGAAGGCAGCTCAGCATCACCTTCTCAAGGGCTGTTAGGGACTGGCCTAGGCAGAGACATCCCAACGATGAATAAAACAATATACAAATGCAAGTTGCTGTTGTTGACTGCTGTACAGACATATTCTAAATTGTTTTGAAATTGCACTTTGCCAGTTTCTGAAGTTATTTAGAGGTCACACAAAATCAGCAGCTGAACAAAATAGATAAGCGTGATAAGTGAAGTGTGTGTTGCATTTTTGTGTATGTATTCTTGTCTCTCTGTCTCCTGAGACTTTTTAAAGCACTGGCCCCGAATTTGCCAGCGTATTCCATTAAACCTCTCCTCATGTTCCAGCTGAAATGCCTTTGCATTGCAAATTAATAGACGCAGAAGCAGATAATGAGGGCTAAATGCAAAATGCTGCGGATGCTGGAATCTGAAACAGAAACAGAAAATGCTGGAAAATCCCAGCAGGTCTGGCAACATCTGTGGAACAGGGTCATCCAGACTCGAAACGTTGGCTCTATTCTCTCTCCGCAGGTGCTGTCAGACCTGCTGAGATTTTCCAGCATTTTCAGATAATGAGAGCAACAAGGCATCTGGGATCGTGGTGGGTCCAATCTCCTGAACCAATGAGCTTTCAGTTTAGAGAAAGAAACCAATGGAAAGAAATGGGTGAATTGGAGTCAAATCAGGTGTCAAGGATTAAACAGACAATGCACGGTGAGTACTCAAATCTTTTAAGTTTTTTTATCACCTGCTAGCAAGGAGAACAGACACAGTGAGCAGTGAATTTCACTATGGTGTCCTATCAATTCATAGAAACTCTACAGTACAGAAGGAGGCCATTTGGCCCATTGAGAATGCACCGACAATAATCCCACCCCAGGCCCTATCCCCACAACCCCACACATTTACCCCGCTAATCCCTCCAATCTACACATCCTGGGACGCTAAGGAGCAATTTAGTATGGCCAATCAACCTAACCTGCACATCTTTGGATTGTGGGAGGAAACCCACGCAGACACGGGGCGAATGTGCAAAACAGACGTTGACCCAAGCCGGGAATCAAACCCAGGCTCCTGGAGCTGTGAGGCAGCAGTGCTAACCACTGTGCCACCATGCCACCCCATACAGACACTTAGCAGTTAAAGCCCATAAGAGCAAATGAGAAACAGCAACTTTCTAATCCTTCATTTGCATACATAGCCCATCAATCATAGCATAGCTTTTTGCCCTTTCTTTCCAATAGAAAACCGTCTCCTTCGTTAGCGTAACATGTCAACGTATCTTGTTTTTTGGTAATTGTCATGGTAACTTGTCTTTGTTTTCATCCTCTGTCCTAGCTCTGGAATGCAGTGTTTATGAAACTGATGCAAGGTTAGATTAATCTCTTATCCTGAGTACGCAAGCGTTGGCCTCACTGAAGGCCTTGTTTGCTGATCAACATTTTCCATTACTTGACAGAGTTGTTTGTCTTAAAATAATTTCCACAGTTATTGTAACTTAATTTTTCCCTACCAGAATCTGCAGTTTTTAACTGCTTTTACCAATAGTTTCACAAGTTCCAGCAACTCCATGGTGTTTTATTTGAAGTGAGCATCTTTAATCTTGCGGAACAAAATGAATTGAATATTTGGCCATAGCTGGAATTACAACGTAATTTCCACACAGGTAGAGATAAATAGAGGGAAAGAAATATTGGACCGAGAGAGAGAGCGAGGAGAAAAAGAGACAAGAAAGGAAAAGTAAGAAATCTTTTTAAATTTCTCAGAAAAATTCAAGACATGAGTCTCCCCTGCTTCAACTGTTGTATCTCTGATCTGGAACGGTTGAACAGCATTGCATCAACATAAATCTCCCCATTACAAGGGTGCAGGTACTGCCCCCAATTTTCTGCAAAGTTTAATGGTGCATTAATGTCCAAATGCAACAATGTCGTATTGAGGGCAAGCTGGCATTTTCATGAGGTTATTGACAAAACGGCACACCTTTAACTTACGACAGTTCACAACTCATGGTTATCCCTTTCTCTCCACATGCCCCACGAGTTCCACTCTGAAAATGGTATGCGTGTTAAACTCGCTGTTATTTTGTGAGCAAACTCCATCCCAATAGTTACTAGTTGTGTCCTGCTCTTTGAAAATAAATGCAGCACTGAGATGCCCACCTCCCTTGAATGAATAAAAGAAAAGGTGCAATGTTAGAGTGGACACAGTTGGAGATCAAGAGTACCGAACACCAGACCTACAACGCTGCGATGCGGGGGGTATGATATTATTGCTGCTGCACCGCGCATGGAGATGATATCATCATGGACCTCCCATTCACAAGCACGCAACCGCAAAATGCACCAGAACCACCTTTGTTTGTGTATATAAAGCCTCAATTTCAAGTCAAAGCTGATGAGGGCAGCAAACTGCTTTGCTGTTTATCCCCGGATAGTCATTCCCTTTTGGGTTCCTGGGGCCGAATGGTTGCAAAGATAACTTAGCAAAATTACAGGTGTATACCTCTTTAAACAAAACTTGCATTGAGTATATCCGATGGAAAGACATTTTGTACCTGATAGCGGGTAAACTAGACAGTCTTGTATGAAACTAAATGAACAGTCACCCTATAGACCCCATAGTATAGGGTTTAATTAGGGAGCCAAACCTGTGGCCTGACCTAGACCCCTGCCCACATCAATTTGTCTCCATATCACTGAAACCTTTCCTCCAAGTGAGTCGCAATGGGACATCAGGTCTGGTCACAACCAAGGACCAGGAGACTGCACTCATGTCAGAAAGTGGTAGATGCTGTAATGAGGAAACTCCTTCTCTAACAGCACAATGCCTACACCACATGGACTGCAGCGGTTCAAGAAGGCAGCTCACCACTGCCTTCTCCAGTGCAAAACGCTAACCTAGCCAGTGACGCCAATGTTCCAGGAAAGAATTTTAAAAATGGCAGAATTGATATTCAGCAAGGAACAGTTTAAATTGGCCGGCACAGCGGCACAGTGGGTTAGCAATGCTGCCTCACAGCGCCAGAGACCAGGGGTTCGATTCCAGCCTCGGGTCACTCTCTGTGTGGAGTCTGCACATTCTCCCCGTGTCTGCATGGGTTTCCTCCGGGTTCTCCGGTTTCCTCCCACAGTGCGAAGATTGACTGGCCATGCTAAGTTGCACCTTAGTGTCAGAGGTCTAGCAGGATAAATACGTGGGGTTATGGGGATAGGGCTTGGGTGGGATTGTTGTCAGTGCAGGCTCGATGGGCCAAAAGGCCTCCTTCTGAACAGTAGGGATTCTATGATTCTATGCAGTAGTGAGGAAACTCCCTCTGTAACAGCACTGTGGGTGTACCTACAGCACATGGACTGCAGCGATGGTGGCTCACCATCACCTTCTCCAGGGCAATTAGGGTTGGGCAATAAAATTGCTGGGCCTGGCCAGTGATGACCACGTCCTGTGAAAGAATGAAACAAAAGGCAAGATTGATATTCAGCAAGGAATAGTTTAAATGGGCCAACAGGGCTCTCCATGCCACAGCCTACCTCCTTCTGTAGAAACTAACTGCTGGAACAAGTGAGCAGGCTTAATTTAGCTGTCAATTTCTTGAGCCACATTAAACTGATGAACACAACCACAACAGTTAGATTTGGCAGCTTTTGCAAGGTCCAAAACCGCAGAGAGGAGGTAAGAATTCTTGACACAGGCTCCGACTGGGCAAGACCACAGACATTCCACAGAATAAGAATCACGTTTATTACAAAATTTAAAAACTGAACTTGAAATCCAGGAGAAAGAAAAATGAGATCCCTTGCATTTATGTGAAATATTTTTTTTTAAAGTGTGCTGTAACTATAGAGATCCATTACTGTCTGTCAGCTGCTAAATTGGTTAGTTCTGTAACTTAATGGTTTCAATCTGTTTGCAAAAGAAATGTTTGCTTCTGTTGCCCACTTCATTAAAGTAAATTACAAATTTAATTAAGGACCCCACGCACCCCGGACAGTCATAGCTAGGGTGTAGAGAAAGATCAACTAAATGTGAGATAGGTCCATTCAAAAGTCTGATAGCAGCAGGGAAGAAGCTGTTCTTCCACCTTCTTCCGTCGGGAAAAAGATACAAAAGTCTGAGGTCATGTACTAACCAACTTAAGAACAGCTTCTTCCCTGCTGCCATCAGACTTTTGAATGGACCTATCTCACATTTAGTTGATCTTTCTCTACACCCTAGCTATGACTGTAACACTACATTCTGCACACTCTCCTTTCCTTCTCTATGAACGGTATGCTTTGTCTGTACAGCGCGCAAGAATCAATACTTTTCACTGTATACTAATACATGTGACAATAATAAATCAAATCAAATCAAATCAAATTTGAGGTCTGACTACTTGTAATAGGATTTCTTGTTTTTCCAGCTCATGTGGGACCAGGGGCTGAACTGATGACTAGATCCCAGGATGGGACAGACCAGACTCAAACTTGAACACCAATGGGCCCTGTGCCTTTGGAGATTCACTGAAAAATGGGCTGCGTTAAAAATGAAATGAATCAGATCCCTTACATGGGACGGCTGGGACTGACAAAAAGTTGTGTGAGGTAGGGGTTGCGGGGAGGCTGTCCCTGAACAATCACTCCAACATGCCCCCCCCCCCCCCCCCACTGCCCATCCTCACCTGCCTAAAAGGTGACCAGATGCTGGATTTTCCATCTCCCTGGGACACTGTAGCTTGATGGTTCATAAAGTGAAGGCACAAGCAAAGCATGATGGTTAAAAGGGCTAACTCTGTATCAGGCTAGGGACTGCGGGACCAGCAAAGAACAGGACGTGCAGCTACGGAATAAACACAGGAATTGATTGGACAGTGGCTCTTGCTATGGCTTGAACAGCCAGTGATTGAACGCAGATACCTGTGTGTCGCGTCCTCATGAGAATTACAACCCCCTGACAGAGGCACCACTCTTCAATATTTGTGACCAAAAAGACAGTGGTTAATTAGTGCCTGCCCTGTGAACGCATAACTGGAAGCATGGTCAAATGCCAGCAAGATCTGTATGAGCAGGAGAGACAAGGAGACACCGGCAGCAGAAACCAGGGATCCAGACACTGCAAAAGAAGCAGCGAGATGCTGAATCTGGGACTTGGAGACATTGGAACAAAGCTCATCAGGAGGGAATCAGATCAGCCCAGCTCACCATGGGTAGTATCTCTGAATTCAAGTCGTGAATTTGGATATTTTGTGAAGTTTTGATATCTTTTTGTTGTGGGGCTGTTGATGTTTAGCTTGTTACAGACATTGGTCCCTTTAAGTAGCCAGACAAAGAATTTTGGAGTTTAAAAATCAGTTTATTTACTAACTATAGCAAGGGCTCTGGTATGCCATTGTGGCACAGTCTAAAGCACTGGATACAGATTTTACACAAACAGATATACTTCCAGATTCGATTACAAATAACGTAGAGTAATCAGAGATGTATATTTGTATAGAAGTTATCTATGTCCACTCACAGGAATTGATTAGGTTTACATAAGGGCATAGTTGTCCAATTGCAACTTGTGCACATAGAATCATAGAAACCCTACAGTGCAGAAAGAGGCCATCTGGCCCATCGAGTCTGCACCGACCACAATCCCACCCAGGCCCTACCCCCATACCCCTACACATTTATCCACTAATCCCTCTAACCTCTACCAGGATACTAAGGGGCAATTTTTAACCTGGCCAATCAACCTAACCCGCACATCTTTGGACTGTGGGAGGAAACCGGAGCAACCGGAGGAAACCCACGCAGACACGGGGAGAACGTGCAGACTCCACACAGACAATGACTCAGGCCGGGAATCGAACCTGGGTCCCTGGCACTGTGAGGCAGCAGTGCTAACCACTGTGCTACCGTGCCGCCCTGGTGAACCATTGGTGAACCAGATGCGTTTTTACAACAATCAAATTTAATGGTCACCATCACTGAGGGTAGATAGATTTTTGTTTGACATGGGAGATGGTGGGGTGTGGGGCCCAGGCTGAAGGATGCAGTCAGTTCAGCCATAAGCTTAATGAATGCAAGGCTCGAGCAGCTGCATGACCAATTCCTGCTCCGATTTCTAATCATCTTATGACCATATTTATCAGCATGAATGGCACCGTGGTGTGGTTTCCTCCAGGTGCTCCAGTCTCCTCCCACAGTCCAGAGATGTGCAGGTTAGGTGGATTGGCCACGTTAAATTGCCACTTAGTGTCCCAAGGTGTGTAGGTTAGGAGGATTAGTGGGGTAAATACATGGGGTTACTGGGACAGAGTCTGGGTGGGGTACTCTGTCGGAGAGTCGGCAAAGGCTCGACGGATCGAATGGTCTGTAGAGAAACACTGTAGAGATTCTACGAACAGAGGCGATAGGTGAACAGATGGAAGTCTCCTACAGTCCAAACACTAGTGCCTATATTGTGCTGTTCGACATTAGCAGTGACTTAACATTTCCAAAGGTGAAGAAAAGAATCCATTAACTCTGCGGCTTAAACGTGCATTGTGATTATGAATTGCTTGGTACAGACTGAAGAGGACAGACGTCTGAAAGAATAACTATCGAGACAGAATTTGACATTTAAAATCAATACACTTAACCTTAGGAAACACCACCAGCAGGTATTTCATATGAAATACACGGCACACATGTAGTGTCTTTCTATCTCAGAGAACACTTCAATCAATGTTAATATCAGCGGGTTAAGGATAAATAATTAAATGTTAGTGTTGAAATTTTTCATCAACAATAAATCAATTGTATAATAACAAATTGCCCTGCTCTCTAAATGTCACAAAGCATTTCAGATAAAATATGCACCCGCCCCGCACCACCCCCCCCCCCCCCCCCCCCCCCCCGCCCCATCCTCAAAGATTGGGAAGAGGTTGGCTTAAAATGAAGCTGACATTTAATTTGAAAATATTGCATGCCCTTTTGTCTTTGTTCATTTATCTCAGACGCAAGTGCAAAACTTATCTACAGTGATGAAGAGATTTATAAGAGCCGGAATGGTTATAGCACAGAAGGAGGCCATTTGGCCCATTATTTCCATGATAGCTCTCTGCAGCAGAAATTTAACCACCCCTTTCCCCATTGAATCGGATTGTATGAACTGTTAGTGATCTTCTCTCCTGTTCTGATGATCATTCCCCAAGACTGTTGGCAGAGGATATATAAATTTACCAACCCCATTTCTATATCAGTTGGGATTGTCTCCATCATTGAGGAGTTTTTTTTTCATAGAATCGCAGAATGGTTACCACATAGAATCTCTATGGTGCAGAAGGAGGCCATTCAGCCCATTGCATCTTCACTGACTCTCCGACAGAGCATCCCATCCAGGCCCTATCCCCTTAACCCCACATATTTACTCCGCTAATCCCCCTAACATAGGTTTTGGACACTAAGGGGTAATTTAGCACAGCCAGTCCACCTAACCTGCACATCTTTGGGCTATGGGAAGAAACCGGAGCACCCGGAGGAAACCTACGCAGACATGGGGAGAATGTGCAAACTCCACACAGGCAGTCAATCAAGGCTGGAATTGAACCCGGGTCCCTGGCACTGTGAGGCAGCAGTGCTACCACCGTGTTGCCCTGACATAGAAGGAGATTATTTGGCCTGTTGTGTCTCTGCCACTTCTCTCAGACAGCAACTCAACTTGTCCCACAAGCCTTTTCCCCACTCCCCTGTAAATATTTTCTCCTTAGATAACTGAAAGCCTCGCTATAAATCTGCCTCCACTGTGCTCACAGACAGTGCATTCCTGATTCGAACCACTTGCAGCATAAAAACCTATCTCCTCATGGTGTCCCTCAATCTTTTGCCACTAACTGTAAATCGGTGTTCCTGATTTTTCCATGTGTCTTCCAAATGTTATGATTTCTTCTTTGTGCTGTGACAGAACTAAACCTAACCCAGTATGCTTTTATAAAATATATCCTTATTGCTATTTCTTTTTTTTGGCTGAATGGGGGCCATTAAAATGGCTGACCTCTGTCAGTGAGTTATCATCTGTGAGCCTCCTGAACAAAAGAATTCAATGCTCAGTTGCTGGAATGCCACACTTGTGATATGACCATAAGACCATAAGACATAGGAGGAGAGTTAGGCCACTCGGCCCATCGAGTCTGCTCTGCCATTCAATCATGGCTGATATTTTTCTCATCCCCATTCTCCTGCCTTTTCCCCATAACCCCTGATCCCCTTATTAATCAAGAACCTACCTACCTTTGTCTTAAAGACACTCAATGACCTGGCCTCCACAGCCTTCTGCGGTAAAAATTTGCACAAATTCACCAATCTCTGGCTGAAGAAATTCCTCCTCAAATCTGTTTTAACGGATTGTCCCTTTAGCCTGAGGTTGTGCCCTCTGGTTCTAGTTTTTCCTACGAGTGGAAACATCCTCTCCACATCACTCTGTCCAAACCTCGCAGTATTCTGTAAGTTTCAATAATATCCCCCCTCATCCTTCTGAACCCCAAAGAGTACAGACCCAGAGTCCTCAGCCGTTCCTCATACGACAAGCTCTTCATCCCAGGGATCATTCTTGTGGACCTCCTCTGGACCCTTTCCAAGGCCAGCACATCCTTCCTTAGATATGGGGCCCAAAACTGTTCACAATACTCCAAATGGGGTCTGACCAGAGCCCAGATACAGTCTCAGAAGAACATCCCTGCTCTTGTATTCTAGCCCTCTAGACATGAATGCTAACATTGCATTTGCCTTCCTAACTGCCGACTGAACCTGTACGTTAACCTTAAGAGAATCTTGAACAATGACTGCCAAGTCCCTTTGTGTTTCTGATTTCCTGAGCATTTTCCCATTTAGAAAATAGTCTATGCCTCCATTCCTCCTTCCAAAGTGCATGGCCTCACACTTTTCCACATTGTATTCCATCTGCCACTTCTTTGCCCACTCTCCTAACCTGTCCAAACCCTTCTGCAGGCCCCCTGCTGCCTCAATACTACCTGTCACTGTGTCCCTGATGTCAAAGGAGCTTCTGTCAGATCACCTGGGGATAGCACAATCCAACTTCAAAGGGAGCTATTGGATGGCTATTTGCACTTGACAAACCATGGTGTCATGTGAGTCTATGGAGAGACCCTCAACTAATAGCACCTCTTTCAACCCATAATGGTTGGGATGTTATCAGCCTCGAACTCAAAGCCACTTTCCAGGCACTGGATAAACTTCCTTTTTTGAAGACATTGTGGAGAGTTAAAAACACATAACCTAAGCCTCTGGCCTGTTGAACAGGTTAATATTGCCTTTTGATCTGCCAGTCCAGTTGGCTATTTAACATCTGACTGGCAGGCCACACCGAGGGAAGCCCCAGCCAGTCTGAACAATTGTCCCCCATCTAACCTGACTCTGGAGGAGGTTTTGCACCATTGCAGTGAAGGTTTACCAGGCTGATTCCTGGCATGACAGCTCTGTCATATGAGGAGAGACTAAGTTGATTAGGATTATAGTCATCGGAGTTCAGAAAAGTGAAAGGATATCTCATAAAAACTTATAAAATTCCAACTGGGTGAGACAGAGTGGATTCAGAAAGAATGTTCCCGAAGGTGGGGGAGTCCAGAACTAGAGATCATAGTTTGAGGATAAGGGGTAAACCTTTTAGGGCTGAGATGAGAAGAACTTTCTTCACCCAGAGGGTGGTGAATCTGTGGAATTCATTGGCACAGTAAGTAGTTCAGGCCAAGACGTTGTGTGATTTGAAGAAGGAATTAGATATAGCTCTTGGGACTAAAGGTTTCAAGGGGTATGGGTAGAAGGCGGAATCAGGATATTGAATTTGATGAAGAAGGAATTAGATATAGCTCTTGGGACTAAAGGTTTCAAGGGGTATGGGTAGAAGGCGGAATCAGGATATTGAATTCGATGATCAGCCACGATCAAAATGAATATTGGAGCAGGTTCGAAGGACTGACTCCTGTTTCTATGTTTCTATGTAAACTGACTCATCCCTGTGTGCCTGCTACACCTTGTGACAAGAAAAATGAATTTGGCAACATCGGTTTTCAACCCACCATCCTCTGTGAAAGAATTCCTCATGAGAATTTGATTTTGGACCCTGGGGATTCACATGAACAAACATTTATTTTCTCTGTGGTCTCCGCCCTGTAAAACTCTGTCCCTGTTTGACTGTCCGAGTGGGGGGAGGGAAGTTGCAGACCCTCCTTTCCATGGTTTTTTCTGACTGTGTGCAAACCTTCTGAATTAACCTGAGCTCAAATGGATTATTGGTAGAAAACAGAACACACAGAAAGTGAGGGGTTGGGAAATATGCTTATTAAAAAACAATTCAAAACATCTTCTGTTTACACACAAGGTGGGGTCAGAGGAAACATCTGTGCTGTTTGAACTGACCGCCTCCTATCTATAACAATCAAAGAACAAAGAGCAAAGAAAATTACAGCACAGGAACAGGCCCTTCGGTCCTCCAAGCCTGCACCGACCATACTGCCTGACTTAACTAAAACCCCTACCCTTCCGGGGACCATATCCCTCTATTCCCATCCTATTCATGTACTTGTCAAGACGCCCCTTAAATGTCACTACTGTATCCGCTTCCACTACCTCCCCCGGCAACGAGTTCCAGACACCCACTACTCTCTGTGTAAAAAAATCTGCCTTGTACATCTCCTTTAAACCTTGCCCCTCACACCTTAAACCTATGCCCCCTAGTAATTGACTCTTCCACCCGGGAAAAAGCTTCTGACTATTCTCTCTGTCCATGCCTCTCATAATCTTGTAGACTTCTATCAGATCTCCCCTCAACCTCCGTCGCTCCAGTGAGAACAAACCAAGTTTCTCCAATCTCTCCTCATAGCTAATGCCCTCCATACCAGGCAACATCCTGGTAAATCTTTCTTGTATCCTCTCCAAAGCCTCCACATCCTTCTGGTAGTGTGGCGACCAGAATTGAACACTATATTCCAAGTGCGGCTGAACTAAGGTTCTATAAAGCTGCAACATGGCTTGCCAATTTTTAAACTCAATACCCCAGCCGATGAAGGCAAGCATACTGTATGCCTTCTTGACTACCTTCTCCACCTGCATTGCCACTTTCAGTGACCTGTGAACCAGTACACCCAGATTCCTTTGCCTATCAGTACTCTTAAGGGTTCTGCCATGTATATTTCCTATCTGTATTAGACCTTCCAAAATGCATCACCTCACATTTGTTCGGATTAAACTCCATCTGCCATCTCTCTGCCCAAGTCTCCAACTGATCTATATCCCGCTGTATCCTCTGACGGTCCTCATCGCTATCCGCAAATCCACCAACAAACTTACTAATCAATCCAGTTACACTTTCCTCCAAATCATTACATATATATTACAAACAGCAAAAGTCCCAGCACTGATCCCTGAGGAACACCACTTGTCACAGCCCTCCATTCAGAAACGCACCCTTCCACTGTTACCCTCTGTCTTCTTTGACCGAGCCAGTTTTGTATCCACCTTGCCAGCTCACCTCTGATCCCATGGACTTTACCTTCTGCACCAGTCTGCCATGAGGGACCTTGTCAAAGGCCTTACTGAAGTCCATGTAGACAATATCTACTGCCCTACCCGCATCAATCATCTTCGTCACTTCCTCGAAAAACTCGATCAAGTTCGTGAGACACGACCTCCGGTGGGATTTTCTGGCCGTGCCCTCCCTGAGACCAGAAATTCCCGCCCGAGGTCAACGGACCTTTAAATGGTCCGTCAAATTTTCCATCCCACCGCAACAATTCCCGTGGCGGACTGGTCTGGAAAATTTACCCCAGTTCTTTGGATTCTTTTGGTGATATTGTGCCACTGCCAATTTTATTCCTCATTCACTTCTATTTGAACCATTGACCAGCAGGAGGCACTGTGTGGGCTTGAGGTGTTTCTGTTGTCCCTCTCACTCATTGGAACCTTGACAACGTAATTCCCTTTACAGGAGGGAGCCCAAACTAACCTTTGGTCAGCATTTCCCCAGAAATCTGGGCAACAATGTGGCGTTGCGACAACAGGAGGACTGTTCTTTGGGAGTTGCAGTCATCTGTAGTATTATGAGGTGGCCTTGACAGGAGGAAAGATTTTGTGTTCATGCAACACCTTATCAGGACATCATGAAATCAGCACATTACTTTTGAAGCATAGTCGTTGCTGTCTTTTAGGCAAATGTGACAGTCAGAGGGTGCCTGCTTACATACCAGAACAGATGGAAGGCTATTCAGCCTTCCTCAACTGAGATCCAAGGCAAATGTCGCCAAGTCCTCAATAGGGAGTTGCTCCACACCGATGATGCCACGTGAGAATTTCATTCCGAAGAATGTCTTCAGTGGCAAATGGACAGACTCTCTCATACCTGTAAAGGTTTTGTTTGACCATCAATATCAGGAAGACAAATGTCATTGCCCAGGATTTTGCCATCTATCCTTACTGACAATGTGACACAGGAGTTTGATAGTTTCATATATCTGGGCTCCACAATCACCAACAATCTGTCACTTGATGCTGAAATCACACGCATCGCAAAAGCTGCAGCTGTTATGTCCAAGCTGAGTAAGAGAGTGTGGGACAACAACAACCTGACTGAAAACACCAAACCGTGAGTTGACCAAGTCTGCATCCTCAGTGTAATTCCTCTGCAGTAGCAAGACCTGGACAACATACTCCAGGCAAGAGAAAGGGCTGAACAGTTTCTCAGACGTATCCAGCCAGGTCTTAAAGGTACAGATAATGTGGGTGGAGGGAGCATTCAACACAGGTTAAAGAGATGTGTATTGTCTCCAGACAGAACAGCTAGTGAGATTCTGCAAGATCAGGGGGAAAGCTGTGGGGGTTACTGATAATGTGACACAAATCCAACATCACTGACGAAGGAACTGTGCTCCGAAAGCTTATGGTATTTGCTACCAAATAAACCTGTTGGACTTTAACCGGGTGTTGTGAGACTTCTTACTGTGCTTACCCCAGTCCAACGCTGGCATCTCCACATCATATAGTAGCAGAGGCAGTGCCATGTCTCTGTGCTCTCAGAGCACAGAAACCTGCACATACATAATGGCACTCTTTGCTGTGATCTCTGATTCAGAGAGGCAATGTCCACATTTTTACTACATTAGCTGCCGTAAAGCAGCTAAGTTTACATGGCACAGTGAAATTGACAGACCTGGGAGAAAGTAAGTGTCCAAGGTAAGTGGGGGGATTGCAAATCAGGGATCAGGTGTCAGAATGGGGGAATCAGAGGTCAGGGATGGGGGTGGGAGAATTGGGGGTCAGTGGTGGGTGGGGAGGTCGGGGTGGGGTTGTCAGAGGTTGGGAGGTTGAGGGGATTGGAGGGCAGATGTCATTGGGGGGGGTCATGCATATTAGATGAGTTGGTAGGGTCTGGGAGCGGGATCCAGCTAGGTCGTGTCGGTGGGGTTGTGTCAGTGAGGGTCACGTCAGGGGATTGGGTCGAGGGTTGGGAATGAGAGTCGAGTCCAGAGGCTGGGAGGGTGAGTCCCCTGTGCCTGGGTGTCGGGGGATGGGGAATACCATGGAAGGGTGATTAGTCAGGGATGGGATGGGAGTGTCCCCCTGGGGGGGGGTTGAGGGTACGGGGGTGTCCTGTGTGTTGATTGGTCTGGGCATTTAAAGTAAAGCGGTTTCATTTCTTCTAACTTTTTCAGAGTAACTACCAGCGTAACCCTGGCAGAACCATCTGACGTTAACGATTTAAATCGCTTTGTTGGATGGTTCCCAGTGCAACGCACTTGTCCAAGGGAAGTTAGCATTTCTGGACAATTGCCAAGTAAACCCTTATCTGGGAACTGTCATGAAGGATTCCGAGTGCATCCGATGCTGAAGAGCCAGAACATTAGAGCCCATTCATGACCTTGAGTCCTCCACCTTGCTATCGCTCCCAATCCTTGCGTTGCAGCTTCTATCCTGTTCTCTCCCAATGCATTCCCTCCATTTTCATTAACTTGTAGCAGAGTTTCAGCTATCGGAATCTGCACACTGGAATTTCCATCAAACCATGGTTATGGTTTCCTTTCTAATTATTTATTTTCACATCGACTGTTTCCCGGCTACGATCTGCCTGAGGCATTTTCCTGCATTAAAGATGCTACGCCGGTGTCTTTTGTTAAGCACAGAATCATAGAATCCCTACAGTGCAGAAGGAGACTATTCGATCCATTGAGTCTGCACCAACAACAATCCCATCCAGGCCCTATCCCCATAACCTCACATATTTGCCTTGTTAATCCCTCTGGCCTAAGCATCCCAGGACACTAAGGGGCAATTTATCATGGCCAATCAACCTAACCTGCACATCTTTGGACTGTGGGAGGAAGCCGGAGCACCTGGAGGAAACCCACGCAGACACGGGGAGAGTGTGCAGACTCCATACAGACAGTGATCCAAGCCGGGAATCGAACCTGGGTCCCTGGCGCCGTGAGGCAGCAGTGCTAACCACTGTGGTTAACACAGTTCTGAATGACAGAACTCAGAGTCACCCCCGAGTGACCTGAAGTTGCTTTGCTCAAGCAGACGTACCCAAGTGATCCATTTCCACTTCACATTCTCAGGCCGAGTAGAAGCTGGGCAAAACGTCTGGATGGATTTATCAGTATGGTGTATTTAGGACTACAGATTGACACTAACTCCATGGCTGCAATCTCTGACTATCATTCTGAATAAAATATCTAGCTGCATCCACTGGGAATTATGGGTGATATTGACTTTTGGCCTGTGTTTTGATAAAATGTTTGCATTCCAATGAAAACTCAAATTGAGTAATCTGCAGCATGGCACAGGTACTGATAGTATTTTTCTATTCTGTTCATTGTCTTCCTTTAGAAAGTAAATATATTTGTTCGGTAGATGGCAGGATTGTAATGGTGTCCTCTATGATTGCTGATTGGATTCTGGCTGATGAGACTTCTTGAATGAACTACATCAGAGGCTCTCTACCCCGCTGTGGTTTGGGGAAGTGTCAGCCTTTGATTTCTGTGCTCAAGTTCCGATGTGTGACTTGAACTCACAACTACTTGATCCAGCGGCAAGATACTGTCAGCCATCAGCTAACTCAGCAACAGAACATGGGACCTTCCTGACACATTCTTGACTCAATTCAGTTCCATACCCAGTGGCGTAATGTCAGTTTTAAAATTTATTTAATATTGTCACAAGTCGGCTTACATTAACACTGCGATGAAGTTACTACGAAAATCCCATAGTCGTCACACTCCGGCCCCTGTTCGGGTACACTGAGGGAGAATTTAGCATGGCCAATGCACCTAACCAGCACGTCTTTCAGGCTGCGGAAGGAAACAGGAACAGCCAGACGAAACCCACGCAGACAAAGGAAGAACATGCAAACTCCGCACAGACAGCAAACCAAGCTGGGAATCGAACCCGGGTCCCTGAAGTTGTGAGGCAGCAGTGCTAACCACTGTGCCACCATGTACCAATCTCTAAAAAAGTGTCTCTACCAATTAAAAATACCAATTTAACTATCACTCACAAATACAAAAGCCTTTTAAAATTATTTTGCAGGATGTGGGTGTTGCTGGCATTTATTGCCCATCCCTAATTGCTCTTGAGAATGTGGTGGTGGGCCGTCTTCTTGAACTGCTGCAGTCCATGTGGTGTAGGTACACCCACAGTGCTGTTAGGGAAGGAGTTCCGGGATTTTGACCCAGTGACAGTGAAGCAGCGGCGACATATTTCCAAGTCAGGATGGTGTGTGGTTTGGAGGAGAGCCTGCAAAGAACAAAAAACAAAGAAAATTACAGCACAGGAACAGGCCCTTCGGCCCTCCAAGCCCCGACTGAACTAACACCCCCTATCCTTTCGGGGACCATATCCCTCCATGACCATCCTATTATGTATTTGTCAAGACACCCCTTAAAACTCACCATCGCATCTGCTTCCACTACCTCCCCCGGCAGCGAGTTCCAGGCACCCACCACCCTCTGTGTAAAACAATTGCCTCGTACATCTCCTTTAAACCATGCCTCTCACACCTTAAACCTGTGCCCCCTAGTAATTGACTCTTCCACCCCAGGAAAAAGCTTCTGACTATCTAAGTGTCCATGTCCCTCATAATCTTGTAGACTTCTATCAGGTTGCCCCTCAACCTCCGTCGCTCCAGTGAGAACAAACCAAGTTTCTCCAACCTCTCCTCATAGCTGATGCCCTTCGTGCCAGGCAACATCCTGGTAAATCTTTTCTGTACCCTCTCCAAAATCCACATCCTTCAGGTAGTGTGGCGACCAGAATTGATCATTATGGGCCCGATTTTACCATTGCGTCGCGCCCGGAAATGGGCGCGGAAACATGGTAAAGTCAGACGTGAGGCCATTAACGTGATCCACGCCCGCGTCCGTGCAGATGACCACTTTACTGAGGTCTGGGAATGGCTGCGATCTGATTCACGTCCGAAACGGGAGCAACGGTAATTTAAATGTATTTGCATGTATTTAAATTGAATGAATGAACTGCCCGCCCAACTTTATCAGCATTTCCCCCTTTACCATCGCATTTGCACGTCCAGATTCGACGCGAAACAGACCTGCTGGGCAAAAGTCTATTTTGGGCGCTCCAGCTTCTGAAGAGGTAAGTTCAGAACTTCCAACGGCTCTCTGACTCAGATCGATGGTTGGGGGGGGGGGAGGGAGGCCCGATCATTTTCTGGTGGGGGGGGGGGAGGAGGAGGCGGGTCAGGTGCATCTCTGGTTGGGGGGGAGGGCAGAGGGAGGCCAAATCATTCTCTGGTGTGGGGAGGTGGAAGACCCGATCATTCTGGGGGGGGGGGAGGGAGGCCGGATGGACCTCTTGTGGGGGGTGGGGGGAGGGAGGCCAGATCGTTGTTTGGTGGGGGGGGGGGGGGGGGGGGAGGCCAGATGGATCTTAGGGGGGGCAGGGGCAGGGTGGTCCGCTGCCACTCTGCGGGCGATCAGTGGGGAGGGGGAAGACGGTCACGATCGGTCAGGGTAGTTGGGGGGGTGGGTGGATAAGGGGGACAGTTATGTTGTGGGGGTGGAGCGATGTCTGAGGGGGCCATAGCTCCCGCTTTTCGCTCCCGGGCTGCTTTATCCGCTGTTTGTGGCCTGGGAGCGATGTGAGAGTGGCGTGATTTTCAATTTTTTTTTCTAACTGCACATGCGCAGTTCAGAGCACCGATCGTTTCGGGCGTGATATGCCCCGCCCACAGTGCGATTCAGACCCTCGACTTTTTTTTCAGGGCATGGGGGCGCCTTATGGGGGCGCCTGAAAGCAGATTTCCAAGTCGGATCTGAATTGTGCCCAGATTCAGCACTTGGGATGGAAATGGTAACATCAGGCCCGATACTCCAAGTGCGGCCTAATTAAAGTTCTATAAAGCTGCAACATGACTGAATTTTTAAACTCAATGCCCCGGCCGATGAAGGCAAGCATGCCATATGCCTTCTTGATTACCTTCTCCACCTGCGTTGCCACTTTCAGTGACCTGAGTACTTGTACACCCAGATCCCTCTGCCTATCGATACTCTTAAGAGTTCTGCCATTTACTGTATATTTCCTATCTGTATTAGACCTTCCAAAATGCATTACCTCACCTTTGTCCGGATTAAACTCCATCTGCCATCTCTCCGCCCAAGTCTCCAATTGACCTATATCCTGCTGTATCCTCTGATGGTCCTCATCGCTATCCGCAAATCCACCAACCTTTGTGGTCGTCTGCAAACTTACTAATGAAACCAGTTACATTTTCCTCCAAATCATTTATATATATTACAAGCAGGTTTCCATGTGCCCGCTGCCCTTGTCCTTCCAGGTGGTAGAGTTTGCGATTGGAAAGGGGCTGGTGAAGGAGGAGGAAGAGGACAGAAAAGTTGTTAGTATTCTCTGAAACTCCTGTGGTCGTTCCTACCGCATCTTTATGTTGCCCCAGGTATCTGTTGCTGTATTAGGATGGATGAGACATTTCAGCTGACATAAGGCAGAGCGAACCTGAGTTTATTATACTTGGGGGGCCCATCAGAAAAAGGAAGCCATTTATTTAAACCAAGGACCAAAAGTGAAAGAACAGTTTTCTAAGGACTCCACAATAATGATACATGGAGCCTGATGGGAGACTTGAATAAATATGGATGTTATATGCAAAGTTAGAAAGACATTTTACTCCAGGTTTCCAAGGGGAGAATCAAGAGAAGAGGTAGTGAATGCCTGTGAAAAGCCTTTATGTCAGTGCTAAAGGAAACATTGAGAATGACAAATGACAGGTCAAAAAAATACTCTGGTGATTTTATATTTACCACTGAAAGACGAGGCAGCGAAGGAGATTCAATTCATCCCAAATTATTTTTTGTATGCTTTGCCAAAGTTCACTTAGGCAAACAAAGTTTTAAAGTTTATTTATTAGTGTCACAAGTAGGCTTACGTTAACACTGCAATGAAGTTACTGTGAAAGTCCCCGAGTCGCCACATCCTGGCACCTGTTCGGGTACACTGAGGGAGAATTTAGCATGGCCAATGCACCTAACCAGCACGTCTTTTGGACTGTGGGAGGAAGCCGGAGCACCCAGAGGAAACCCACGCAGACTCGAGGAGAACGTGCAAACTCCACCCAGTGACCCAAGCCGGGAATCAAATTCGAGTCCCTGGTGCTGTGAGGCAGCAGTGCTTGCCACTGTGCCACCCTGCCGTCCCAAACAAACGAGCCCTTCCCTTGCACCTAAAGCGCCTGCACACTCACATTGATTTTACCAAAGCGAATGCATGAAATGGAGTGCAGTTTTGTCACACAGTGTGAGTTATTCAACAGAGAGCATCTGAGCTACGGAAGGTTGAAATTGCTATTAATCAATGACTCAAAGGAGCGAGAAACTCTGCAGCTTCATGGTGAACATCAGAGAGGCAGTTCCAACAAAGAACAAAGAACAATACAGCACAGGAACAGGCCCTTCGGCCCTCCAAGCCCGCGCCGCTCCCCGGTCCAGGATTGAATCCTGAATCCAGGATCCCCGCCCAATTTTCCAGCCTATCTACATACCAAAATCCTATCCACCGAGCTGTCCCTCACAGCTACGATGCTTTGTTCATTACAACCTATTAACTCACCCCCACCCCCCCAATTCCAGACCATGTGATCTCCAGGGAGAGGCGAAAACCCAGAGTGAAAAACCCCAGGGCCAATATGGGGAAAAAAATCTGGGAAATTCCTCTCCGACCCCCTGAGGCGATCGAAACGAGTCCAGGAGATCACAATGGCCCTGATCGTTTCCACTTCCACGAACACCATATGAATTCCCTGCCCCCGAGACAGGTTCCCAACTATCCGCAGTCTCGCTCTGTACTGGCACCAGCAAGATGATCATAGAATGAAGTGCCTGTTGGTATGCTAGAAGAAGCTGATCTTTAAAGAAAAGAAATGATGATTGTTAGGAAGCAGGCCAGAAACCACAGGAGCTCCACAGGGGATCGAGACCAACAGGAAGCAGAAGAATGACACAGATATAAATCTGGGGTGAAGTATAAAATAAACGAGGAGTGAATCGACAAGAAACACTGAGCACCTGCTATGAGAAGGAGCCAAGAAATTTAGAATTAATGCGGACGTGTTGTATGCGCGGTTCGCATGGTTTGGCGATGCAGTTGTTTTATTACTTGACTGGAACTCAAAAAAACGCAAGGCCATTTTCATAGAATCCCTACAGTGCAGAAGGAGGCCACAATCCCACCCAGATCCCTATTCCCATAACCCCCACATTTACCCAGCTGATCCCCCGACACTAGGGTCAATTTAGCATGGCCAATCAACATAACCCGCACATCTTTGGACTGTGGGAGGAAACCGGAGCACCCGGAGGAAACCCACACAGACACAGGGAGAATTTGCAAACTCCACGCAGACAGTGACCCAAGCCGGGAATTGAACCCAGATCCCAGGTGCTGTGAGGCAGCAGTGCTAACCACTGTGCCACCCTTCCGCCCAATGTCTTTCTAAGCGGACAAACTGAGAATTTGTTTTTAGTCTGAAAGTGAAAATCTGCATCAGTGATAGTAACTGTGAAGCTGTCAGACTTTCATAGAAACCCAATTGATTTATTAATTTCCTTGGAAAGGAAACCTACCGTCCTTACATGGGTTTGATGTCTCAGTTTTGGACTAAGATCTCTTACTGCCATCAGAGTGTGAATTAAATATATTCGTGCCAGTGCCTTCTGCCTTTCCTGCAGTCAAAACATAGGGCCGGATTCTCCCACCTTGTCAGCAGCAGGAATTCTCCGGTCCCGCTGCAGTGAATGGAGATTTGGCCTTGCTGGCAGCAGGGCGGGGTGAACGAGACTGGAGAATCCCGGCCTTACACAGTTTGATCATCACTGCGTCCTCAGTCTGACATTACTTCCTAGTTTGCTTTGTGGGTGGGGCTACCCTCATGCACTGTCGATGACCCATTGCTAAGTGACCTCTTGTACTTGAGAAATTGGAGACCTCGGAGAGGTTATTTTACAAATGAATATAAATGTCATGGAGAACATTTTAGAATGATATGGAATGATTTTGAGACATCAGGACTAATTTGATAGTTTGGTTAATAACCTATCGACTAGAGCGCTAATCAGATAATCACTTGGTAGTACAGGACTTTAGTACTGTTGAAAAAAGAGACATACTGTCGAAGTTTTTCATCTTGCACTCATCAGGACAGAAGCAAGAATATCAAATTCAAATGGAGCAACAACTTATACTGCATGAGAAAAGCGTGCCTTTTTTGAATTTAAACAATAGCTGGGGGATAACGTTTCCCTTGCACATTCTCCAAGGCAATGCCTCGTTCAATCAGAGTCCACTTGCCAACCAATCGGCACCCTTTTCTCATGCAGTATAAATTGTTGTTCTCCTTCGACCATTTCCAAAATGATAAAATCTAACCATCTCCTCTTGACAGTCAATGGCATCAACATTGCTGAATCTCCCACTATCAACATCCTGGGGGGATTACCATTGTAAGAAGTTTAACAACACCAGGTTAAAGTCCAACAGGTTTATTTGGTAGCAAATAAACCTGTTGGACTTTAACCTGGTGTTGTTAAACTTCTTACTGTGTTTACCCCAGTCCAACGCTGGCATCTCCACATCGGGATTACCATTGACCAGAAACTGAACTGGACTAACCATATAAATTCTGAAGCTACAAGAACTATCTACCCATTTAAATCACGGGTAGATAGTTTTTTGATCGATAAGGGAATTAGGGGATATGGGGATCAGGCGGGTAAGTGGAACTGAATCGCTTCAGATCAGCCATGATCTTGTTGAATGGCGGGGCAGGCTCGAAGGGCCAGATGGCCTACTCCTGCTCCTATTTCTTATGTTCTTATGTTCTAACAGGTCTAGAGGCTGGGATCTGTGGAAAGTAATTCACCTCATGACTCCCCAAATGTTTTCCACCATCTACCAGGCACAAGTCAGGAGTGCAATGGAATGCTCTCCACTTGTCTGGATGAGTGCAGCTGCAACAACACTCAAGAAGCTCAACACCATCAAGGGCAAAGCAGTCTGCTTGACTGGCACCCCAACTAGTACCTAAACATTCACTCCCTCCAGCATCAACACACATTGTGCGTACCATTTACAAGATACACTGCAGCAACTCACCTAGACTCCTTCCAAACCTCTGACACTGAGAAACCTAGAAGGACATCAGATTCATGGGAACACCCACCACCTGCTAGTTATCCTCCAAGCTACTCATCATCCTGACTTGGAAATATATCGGCTGGGTCAAAATCCTGGAACTGCCTCCCTAGCGGCACCGTGGGTGTACCGACACCATATGAACCGCAGTGTTTTAAGAAGGTAGCTCACCACTGCCTTCTGAAGGTACAATTAGTGGTGGGCGATAAATGCCAGTCTAGTCCACATCCCATGAAAGAAGAAATTAAAAAAGGGAAAAATCTAATGACAATTTTTATTTAGTTAACATTAGAAGTGATTCTGTATTCCTGTGCAGCCAATGGGAAGTGTCAATTCCATCTTGGGAAATCCTGAAAACACATTGCAGAGTTATCCCTAATGCAGGTTGAGTATCCTTTATCCATGAATCGAAAATTGAACATTTCCAAAAAACGCATTTTTTTTTAACCTCATCGACCTGTGGCAGGGTAAGTCTCTGAGCCAGGCTGACATTAGTGGAGTCAACACAAACCTTCCTGAAAACACGTCCTTTAGTGCAGGAAATCTAGTTGGTTGTCTGCACTGTTACATCATGAACCCTCTGAGGAGGAAGTTCTTCAACCAGAGGTTGGTGAATCTGGATTTCATTGCCACAGAAGGCTGTGGAGGCCAGGTCATTGAGTGCATTTAAGACAGAGGTAGATAGGTTCTTCACTGGTAAGGAGATCAAGGGTTACGGGGAGAAAGCGGTAGAAGTGTTAAGAAAGTTAACAGCCATGATTGAAGAGCGGAGCAGACTCGATGGGCTGAATGGCCTAATACTGCTCCTATATCTAATGGTCTTATGGTCTCTCCTATCAGCAGAATTACTGTTGCCATCACGGGTGTGAACTTATCCCACTACCCCATATTGACTATTCAGTGACATATCTTACTTTTCTAGCCATTCAATTTACTTTAGACCACAGCTAGCCTAGGCTTCCAACATTGTAAGGTAAGTAGGGCTAGGCCTATGTGTGGTATTACTGCAATTGCGGTTTTACTGCAATTGTATAGGGCATCGGTGAGGCCATGTCTGGAGTATTGTGTGCAGTTTTGGTTTCCTTATCTGAGGAAGGATATCCTTGCTATAGAGGGAGTGCAGCTAAGGTTTACCAGACTGATTCCTGTGATGGCAGGTGTGTCATGTGAGGAAAGACTAAATTGGTTAGGATTATATTCACTGGAGTTTAGAAGAGTGAGAGGGGATCTCATCGAAACCTATAAAATTCTAACAGGATTAGACAGGGTGGATTCAGAAAGAACTAGGGGTCATAATTTGAGGATAAGGGGTAAACCTTTTAGGACTGAGGTGAGGGGAAATTTCTTCACCCAGGGAGTGATGAATCTGTGGAATTCACTACCACATAAAGTAGCTGAGGCCAAAACGTTGTGTGAATTGAAGAAATTATATATAGCTCTTGGGGCTAAAGGGATCAGGATATTGTATTTGATGATCAGCCACGATCATAATGAATGGCAGAACAGGCTCGAAGGGCCGAATGGCCTACTCCTACTTCTAGTTTCCATGTTTCTATACATCGGGAAAGCTAGAATGGTCTGAAATCTGAAAGGAAATCGGGCCCGAGGGTTCCAGATAAAGGACTCTCGACCTGTAATATAATTTCCAGCCTTGTTAATTTCCTATTCATGACAAATCCCCATGCCTGAGTTAATGAATAGTGCAATATCTTAGTCACATCAAAAAAAACCCTGCGAGGCTTTGTGTAGAATTTAAATTTATCTGATCAAATTTTAATTCAAAGTGTTTAACCATGGGGCTGTACGTATCTGGGCATTCTGGTATTTTGGAACTCTAATTGTAAATTATTTACATCACCATTCCGGTTTTGGACAGTTATACACCAGCTTATTTTTTTTATCTGTAAACTGACTAACAGAAATCTTTTGAAAGCATAAACCCAATTTCTGGTCGCATTTCTGTACTCTGTGATGCGTTAGTTCTTAAGATCACAAAATGTTGTTGCATTTTTATCAGCTGTATTATACATGTTATATGCCTGAGAGCAATGCAGAGGTGATGCTAGTTGCTGAGTAGTTTTATTCAAATAATTTTAAAAAAATACCACAGCAATCACTAAATATCTGCATTCATGCTTCCCGTTTAACTTCTAGCAGCTTCTATGATGCTAGTCCAGCCAATCAAGCACAGCGAGTCTGGCCGAAATTCTCCCGTCTTTATTATGTTTATCTTTATGCTATTAAACTGGAGGGAGTGCAGAAGGGATCTACAAGGATGTTGCCAGGATTCAAGGGACTGAGTTATAGGGAGAGATTGGACAAGCTAGGTCTTTCTTCTTTGGAGCGTAGGAGACTAAGGGGTGATTTTATAGAGGAGTATAAGGTCATGAGAGGCATGGATAGGGTGAATGCACTCAGTCTTTTTCTCAGGGTTGATAATCAAGAACTAGAGGACATAGGTTTAAGTTAAGAGGGGAAAGAATTAATGGGAATCTGAGGAGCAACTTTTTTACACAGAGGGTGGCCCATGTGTGGAATGAGCTGCCGGAGGAAGTGGTTGAGGCAGGGACATTGACAACATTTAAGTCACATTTGGACAGATACATGGGTTGGAAAGGTTTAGAGGGATATGGGCCAAATGCAGGCAAATGGACCAATTTGGGCCAAAGGACCTGTCTCCGTGCTGCTGATCGATTCTATGATTCTCTCCTGCTGTGGGAATCGTAGTGGGAGAGACAGACAATTCAGTGGTGCATTTAAATATCTGTTGAGCTCGGGTGGGAATTTCCGGTCTTGGGGCATGCGTGGCTGGAGAATCCCGCCTTGTAGGTCATGGATGGCATCGTGGCACAGTGGTTAGCACTGCTGCCTCACACACCCCAGGGTCCCGGGTTCAATTCCGACCTTGGGGTCACTCTCTGTGTAGAGTCTGAATGTTCTCCCCGTCTCTGCGTGGGTTTCCTCTGGGTGCACCGGTTTCCTCCCACAGTCCAAAAATGTGCGGATTAGGTGGATTGGCCATGATAAACTGACCCTCGTGTCAGAGAATTAATTGTGGTCGGTGCAGACTCAATGGGCCGAATGACTTCCTTCTGCACTGTCTGCCTGGAGTCTGCACATTCTCCCTATGTCTGCATGGATTTTGTTCAGGTGCTCTGGTTTCCTCCCACACTTCAAAGATGAGCAGGTTAGGTGGATTGAGCAACTAAATTGCCCCTTAGTGTCCCAAGATGTGTAGGATAGATGGAGTAACCATGGTAAATGTTTGGGGTTAAGGCGATAGGGCAGGGGAGAGGGCCTGGGTATGATACTCTGTCAGAGAGTTGATGCAGACTTGATGGGCCGAATGGCCCCCATCTGCACTGTTGAGATTCTATGATCAGTTACAAGACTCAAATAATCAAAGGCAGAACAAGTAAACCATTGAGCCTGACAAGTGGTTGCACAAACCTTGATTTTAGCCCTCTACAGGAAGGGAGGAGGCACACAGTTAAGATAGATTTGCAAAAAACTGACCAACGCATTCCGACTCAGTGCCCTGACAGACAAGTCAAAAATTTTGACATATTGGTGAAAATTAATTGTGCACCAGCGAAGCAGTGAGATACTTAATGAGATGTTAAAACTGATATTATAATGATTGGAGAAGGTGGTTGACTGTTTCAGGCAGCTATATTGAACAATTTAAAGTCCCAGGCTGGGATATTCCGGCCGTAAATGCCAACGGGATCTTCTGGTCCCGCCAATGGCACACCCCGAATGCGGGTTTCCGGGCAGTGGGGAGTGCATTCCAGCCAATGGTGAGCTGTCCCCACCACAGCAAAACACGTGGCGGGATGCGCGGAGGATCCCGGCCACATTTGCTCCAATTTCTCCTCTGTAAATTGGCCCAGTAAAAATTAAATTTTTGTCTGGAAACGTCAACAAAGTGAAAAATTAAAATGGTACATAAAGAGTATTTATGTAGGGTCACTGGTATCACAGCTACCTTAACTCAACTGTGCCATTTTGTGTGATCAACAGCAATTGGGGATTATTTCCTCATTTCCATTGTACATAATTCATGAGTTTATTCACAGATCCTCTATGTTAAAAAACAATCCTGTTATTTGCTGCTTAATGGAACTCAGTATGTTTTAATCCCAACATGCCTGGGGCCATTTTAATTAATGAAATCTCATTGGCGACATATGCAGCAATGCAAGCACTAACTAATCTACATTTCGAGAAGTACATTCCCAATTATGTACAGACGTGAAAGTGACAATTGTAAGACGCAGCAGTAGTCTGTACTGAATGAACCGACGATAATTCAACTGCGTATTTTATTGAGAAT
Organism: Mustelus asterias; assembly: GCF_964213995.1. Taxonomy (NCBI): domain Eukaryota; kingdom Metazoa; phylum Chordata; class Chondrichthyes; order Carcharhiniformes; family Triakidae; genus Mustelus; species Mustelus asterias. Next base: position 100,099,300 of record NC_135811.1, read on the forward strand.
TGAGATTTCTATTTGAGAAAGCGTATTTCCAAGTGTGTGGGCGGAATTCTCCTCAAGACCCTGCCGGCAGCTTCGATGGAGGGAGAATATTGCGCGATGCCCAGAAATCGGTTTCAGCCGGTGTGAATTGATAGCAGGATCTTCCTGCTCTGATGAAGAGTCATCCTGGCTCAAAACATTGGCTCTATTCTCTCTCCACAGATGCTGTCAGACCTGCTGGGATTTTCCAGCATTTCCTGTTTTTGTGAGCAGGATCTTCCGCTGGGTCCTGGCACAGTGGGTCGGAAAACCCAATAGAGGCCAGTGTGAGCCTCATTTGCATCCCATTAATGGAATGCTGATGAATGCCGGATCTGTCCATGCCAGATTCACTGCAATATCGATGGGAAAACAAGCTGGCGTGAAACACGTTTGGAGCACGTTGGGCAGTACGGCGGCACAGTGGTTAGCACTGCTGCCTCACAGCGTCCACGACCCGGGTTCAATTCCGGCCACAGGTCACTGTCTGTGCGGAGTCTGCACATTCTCCCTGCATCTGCGTAGGTTTCCTCCGGGTGCTCTGGTTTCCTCCTACAGTCCAAAGATGTGCGGGTTAGATTGATTGGCCATGCTAAATTGCCCCTTAATGTCAGGGGTTAGTAGGGTAAATAAGTAGGGTTATGGGGATAGGGTCTGGATGGGATTGTGGTCAGTGCAGACTCAATGGGCCAAATGGCCTCCTTCTGTACTGTAGGGATTCTATGATTCTAGACCAACACATGCTGGGACTCACCTGAACAACGGCTCCTGAGTTCAGTATGGAAACCTCCCACAACTCTGGGCCCTGGAACTCTGCAGCTATGGGTAGGGGGGTGCATCTGCAGGCGGTTCTTCCAGCTTCGGTTGCCTGCAGGGGGACTATCTCCCAGCCTCAGAATGTTCCTGGAGATCCACCTTCATTCTCAGGAGGTCCATCGTCTGGTCTCAGAGTACTCCTGGAGATCTATCTTCACTTTCAAGTGGTCTATCTCCTTTCCTCAACAGGTGGTCAGTGATGTTTGACGTCTTTTTAATATGGCACCTGGACACAATGGTGGACAACGCACCATCCAGGCCTGCTTCGCCACTGGATTTAGCATAAAACACCTGGGTGCATAATTAAGGTCGGGGCCAGAAGTTTTGCCGTGTTTGCCCACCAGACATGGCAGAGGGAAACACTCCTTCCTGCCCCTGTGAGTTCCTGCAGTGCATTTCGTAGATGGCATACATGGCTGCCTCTGGTGGAGGGAGTGAATACTTGAGGCGCCAATCGAGAGTGCTGCTTTGTCCTGGATGATCTGATGCTTAGAGAACTAAGATACTATTTTTAACCCAACATTTGCACGCTCCCCACCGCGCCCCCCCCCCCCCCCCCCCCGCCCCACACCCCCCGCCACCCCGGTTTCCTTCCCAAAAGTGGGGTGGAGTTTCATTGTATCATTGGTAAATTGTTCAAGTGTCCGTTCTTTGCATGTGAGTGTAAAGGGAACACTTGAGGATCACAGGAAGAAATCTATTCCCGTCTGCATCCAATGCCATGCCCAGTTTGAGTGGGTGTTTTGATAGTAATTAGGATTGCGAAATATGGCCAATATTTTCCTCCCTGAACAAGAGGTACTGAAGTGAATTATGGTATTCCTGCCCCTGTCAGGGGCAGACCAGGGACAGAATCTTAGGCCCTGTTGAGTTCAGCAATGGAGGTAGACGGGGCTCAGAAGTACAGGTGCTGGCCGTCATGCTTGTTTCTTCCATCATTCTAGGTGGGGCTTCATGGCCTGGCAGGGCTGACTACCCCACAAGGAGCACAGCCAATGAGGCTCATTAAGAGCCTCGTTCAGGGCACTAATCAGAAGTCGTTCTGGGATTGCCAGTGAGCTTCCATTTTCCTGATGTGATGGGTGGACAGTTTAACTGCCTGAAGGCGGGCACCCAGTGGCAGGGCCCAGTGGTTGGGGGTTAGCAGGGGCAGCACTCCAGGCAAGCCTACAGGCCTGACATCCCTGCCTGAGCATGTGTGCTGCCAAAGGCTGCCCTTAGAGCGTCTCCACCACACTCTCCCCGCTTCCTCAAAAGTGGAGGCGCGGCTGATTTTTCTGGTTCTAGTTAATATTTTTAAATGAACTGGTGAGAAGGTGCTTCCATGTTGAAGTTTCTTATTCTCTACTGCGAACCTGCTGCTCCTCTCAAGCTGGAAGGCCTCTGAATGTTCCTCCACCTTCGGGAACCCATATAAGGGACTCTTAATTGGATAGAAAACCTGATTCCGTGTCGAAGGTGTAATGATTTCAATGAGGCCCATGAGGTTGGCCTCTTGGAGTATGAGCTCCCTGATTGAGGTAATGATTGCCTGCCCAATCAGGGAGTCTCACCTGTCTATAAATATGGGAATGTCAGGTCTACTGACAGTCTGGATTCTGATTCTGAACCTGAAGAACTCTTAGGAGTGGAATTGGGTTTGTAAATAAAGGGAATCTGGTGAAGGGACACTGGCCTCGGACGAGTTATCTCAGTGGGGGTGCCTCAATCCTTCCCTCGGTGGTGGTGGTGGTGGTGGTGGGGGATGGAAAGAATCCAGTTCCCTGAGCCTAAAGTAAAGGTCCAGTCCCAGAGATGTAACTTTGGTCATTTGTAAACATGTATTTTTGGCATATGGGTGCCGCCCCAGCATTAGTTGCCCATCCTAGTTGCCCTTGCGAAAGTGGTGATGAGTCTCCACTCGAACCCTGATTGCAGTCCATGCAGTGAGGGTTCTCCCACAGCGCTGCTCAGACTGCAGGCATCAGCTACTTATTGGTTTAATCAGCTGAGCCGTTGGGAGAGGCAGATTAATTAATAGTTTGAAAATGTCCAAGGAATTCCTTTATCTCTGCAAAAGCTGCATAAATTTACATATATGATCAAATGAAGCATCAGCTGGCATCACTAACCAGGCTGGTGTTTCAGGAAATCAAAATTTCTTTCTGTAATTTAAAACGATTCATTCTGCGTTTTATCCTTTAAAGAAACAAACCGCTGAAGGTGACCACAGGGTACATTTTCCATTAGAGAAAACAGATAGCAGTGATTAGTACTCCAGCAGTAATTACTTTCAGGTACATTGTCTGGATTATCTTCTTGATGCTAGTCAAGGTGACCCTATGAAGATACAAGAGCTCTCCTACACATAATTAAAGGAGCTCATGATTATAATGTTCGCATCTTCCTTGGTGAATCAGTCTCCGAGGATAATATTTTTACCCCCCTGCAGCTTATGGGAATGAATGATGGTGGGGACGTTTTACAAGGTGACACAAAAGGCAGAGTCTTGTACCCCTGGTGAGTTTGGCAGTGGGATGTTGTGGTGAACCATCGTTGGTTCCCACTAGATAGTACTGAGCCAGGGTCTGGCCAGTACTATGAGTATGTATATATGTTGCTGTTGGGGTTAGGGATGGGTTGTTCTACTTGTTGCTGTTGGGGTTAGGGTTGGGCTGTTACACCTGTATTATAGTTATTATGGTACGTCCCAGTCAGGCTCCGCCTCCTGGGAGAGGTATAAAGGTCACTGCTCTGTCTGGGACCCCTCAGTCTGGGATCGTGTACTATACATGGTAGCTTCGTTGTAACAGTAAATAAAAGCCTTTATTTCCTTGAGCATCTCAAGCCTCGTGTGTGATAACGCGCATCAGATGTGCAATGGGGGGAGAGGGGGGGATCATTCAATCAGGCAGGAAGGTGGCAAGTGGGAACCCCTCAACTTCTTGTCTCCACTCCGATTTAGTCTGCGCTGTGAAGGCCCATGGACAGTTCTCCTGCCCCACTGCCAGCTGAGACCCTTAAATGGGCACTCCAAAAATGTGCGGGTTAGGTGGATTGGCCATGCTAAATTGCCCCTTAGTGTCAGGGGGGCTAGCGAGGGTAAATGCATGGGGTTTTAGTCTAGGGCCTGTGTGGGATTGTGGTCAGTGCAGACTCGATGGGCTGAATGGCCTCCTTCTGCACTATAGGCATTCTATCACTTTACGCATTCCATTCTAAGGTCCACATCAGGTTCTCATCCCACCGTCGCTGGTATTAACCCAGCTGCAGGCAGGATATTTGACAAATGCTTAGCATGATAAATAAACTGGTGACAGGCCTTGGTTGGATATTGTAATGAAGGAAGGCTGTGGCATAGTGGTACTGTCGCTGGACTAGTAATCCAAAAACCCAGGATAATGCTCTGGGGACCCGGATTCGAATCCCACCAGGGCAAATAGTGAAATTTGAATTCAATAAAAAAAATCTGGAATTAACAGTCTAATAATGACCACAAAACCATTGTCAATTGTTGGAAAATCCCATCTGGTTCACCAATGTCCTTTAGGGAAGGAAATCTATCATCCTCACCTGGTCTGGCCTACATGTGACTAGATCCACAGCAATGTGGTTGACTCTTAAGTGTCCTCAGGCATAGGCGATAAATGCAGGCAGTGATGCCAACATACAATGAGTAAATTAAAAAAACAGCAGCAGCCACCATCTCCCCAGTGGTGTGGCTATTCAATAAAACTGCTGGCTTCTGATTGGCCAGCGACTCTTGGTGGGCGGGAAAGGTTCACCGCTGGCCTGTCAAGTTGCTTTCGGAAAAGAGGTGGGACGGGGTTCCCACTGGCTCTCCCGCTGACGACTGAGACCTCCATAAGATTCCTCCCCAGGACCTCGATTTCAAACATTGTCCGGAAATTTCCCGCCCCGTCCATTGGCAGGAAGTTCCAATCCTGCTGAAGTCAATGGACTCTTGGCTGTCTCGCTGCATCCACCAGGGGGAAACCTGCTGCAGCAGGGCTGGAAAATCATATCTCATTCACTCTATTCCCTTGTCCACAGAAACCGCCTGACCTGCTGAGTATTTCTAGCATTTTCTGTTTTTATTTAACATTCAATTGAAGAGTGGAGTTTAAGCAAAAATGATTGCATGTGGCAGCTTGGAACTGGCAGCAACTTTTGTTTCCAACACTGTACTTAAAACTTCTGTAAAATGCACATCATCATTAGTAAAACAGTTACATATTTTTAAGATTCGCTCATGGGATGCGGGGATCGCTGGTTGGGCCAGCATTTATTGCTCATCCCTAACTTAAAAGAGTCAACCGCATGGCTGTGGACCTTGGGTCACATGTATGCCAGACCAGGCAAGGACCTTAGTGAAGCAGATGGGCTTTTAATGATAATCGTTTTAATGTTATCATTTAGATTTTTTAAATTCTAGATTTTTATTGAATTTATTTTCTACCGTGGTGGGATTTGAACCCAAGCCCCTGGAGCATTACCTCGGTCTCTGGATTAATAGTCTAGTGGCAATACCACTGCGTCACCACCTCTCCGGGGTGAATTTTCCCATTCCGCTCGCCACTGGAATCGTAGTGGGCGAGGGGCGGAGCATGGAAAGGTCCATTGACCTTGGGGGGGATTTTCCGGTTGTGGGGCAAGTGGGATTGTAAAATCCCGTCTATCAGCTTCAAATGCTGTCACCTTGGATAATGGCTTAAAGCAAAAACTAGATTTATGGCAGCAATGAAATCTACTGCTGATAATTTGCAATAAGAATTGAATTAATTATTTAATGATTTGAATTAAACAATGTAAAGAGTAAGAGGATGAGAGTACAGAAAATAGGGATTTCGAGGTTATCTCCTCGGAATTGAGAAAAATAGACCATGAAATTCTGCTTTTATTAGAAAGGTTCATGGGTTTTACTGGGCTTTTGAGGATTGCATTTGACATTCTGTCCCCTGACGAGGAGTTATGATTGTAATGACAAGATTAATAAATTCTGATTTTACGACATGGGATTTACAGGGATTTGCAGTGTGACTCAGTCCATTTTTCTGTGGAAACTACAAATCCTCAGTTTTTAGCTAGTGCGACAATAGTCAAGGAATTAGGTACGCCTCGCACTTAGTGAATGAACTCTTGTGTTGCCAGATCACTAGAGATTTTGTTCATCTTCAGTCCATCCACAGGACGGTAACTCTGTCAGCAAGAGTTTATTCAATCATTGGACGGAATTGCTTTTCAATAATCTGTACAGTTTTATAGGTTATTTACCTTTGCTGAGAATTGAATCTGTTTTTTTTTAAACAAGATGTTGCTTCGGAGATAAATATTGGCAAAGCCGATGGGAGAATTCCCCTCCTCCTCTTTCAAATCAGTCCGAAGATTACTTACAACCACCTGGAGTCTTGTTTAATATCTTACCCCAAAGCAGGTAACCCTGCATCGTACTTACGTTTCCAAGTTTATTTATAAGTCACAAGTAGGCTTACATTAACACTGCAATGAAGTTACTGTGGAAATCCCCTAGTCGCCACACTCCGGCGCCTGTTCGGGTACACTGAGGGAGAATCTAGTATGGCCAATGCACCCAACCAGCATGTTTTTTGGACTGTGATGGAAACCAGAGCACCCAGAGGAAACCCACACAGGCATGAGGAGAATGTGCAGTCTCCGCACAGACACTCATGGAAGCTAGGGATTGAACCGGGGTCCCTGGCGCTGTGAGGCTCATGGCTGGACAGGTTGTAGTTATTTTAAGGCCCAGGTGATTAGTTTCTTTAATGTTCCAGCCATCAACCCCTAAGTTTGTCTTTATTTATGTATTTTCAGCCTGTGCAGCAATCACCAAGCCAGGCAATAGCTTCCGCCGTGGCTAAATGGAGCTCTCTAAACCCTCTGCTGAATTGGTTTTCAATGATGTGAGTCATTGATTGGGGTGACCCATATCTGCAGTCAGGGTTCCCTGCATGGCCGCACTTGTGTTGATTTGCTGCGCAAAGGCCTTGGCCAGGGCGGAAATGGTTGAGCAGTGCCCAGTGTTGGCAGGTTTAAGTCGGGTGGGCAGGCTATGGGCTCTGTGATGAGGGAGGAGTTATTAATGGTGGTGTATTGGTTCCATTCTTGCTGCTAGGGGCCTCTGCTGTTATTTCTTGGCATGGTGGCCTTAGCCATACAGGCTGGCGTGATGGGGGGGTTGAGCAGCAAGTGGTTCAGTAAGGTCCTTGTGCAGCGGCAGGCTTGGTTTGATGCAGACCTTCTCCAGGAGCTTTCTTGCTGCAATCGTTCTCCTTATGTGTGCGTATTTGTGTGCGTGTGTGTGTGTGTGTGTGGGGGGGGGGGGCGGGCGAGGGGTGGGGAGGTGGCTGGGGGTGGGTGGGTATGGGGGGAGGGGAGTACAAGGAAGCCAATAATTCGGCAAACAAACCAAATTCAGCAAGCTCGAGTCTTCAAGAATCCCGACATCATCACGTCAAAAATCAATGCCAGCGCCAAGAGGGAACTTGACATCTCTTTAAATGGCAAGAGACACAAACAACATCCTGTTACCCTTGACTGAACACTGACATACAAAAAAACATCTGGACAAGGCAGCAGCAAACAACCCCCTCAGCAAACTTGCTGGCTCTTCATGGGAGCAGATGCTCAAACCCCTAAATGAGCTTCCATCTTGATGAGATAGGAAGATCACCTTCTATATAACCATTGTCCCGCAGACTTTCTGGGCAGGATTTGGACAAGGCCAGGAAATTCCTGCCCAAGGTCAATGGAGATTTTCATTGTCGGATCCTCGCCTGCACCGATTCTGTGGAAGGCGAGGTGGTAGAGTTCCGGCCTCTGTCTATTCTTGAAAGATAGCTTCATAGAAATGTAAAATGGTGAGGGCCAGTACAGTTCAGGTAAATCTTTGAAGTACTTTTTCACATCAGTAGGTTTGAGGTTCTAAGTGAGGTGGCCAAGGCATGTCTTAATTGTAATCCGTACTGGAATCTTCTTGAAACTAGCCAACTTGTAATACCAGACATCAAGTGACATATGGCAGCCATCTTAAGTTGCTGTCTTTGTTAGCTTTTCAAAAGTCCTTTTCATAGAAATCATAGAAACCCTACAGTGCAGAAGGAGGCCATTTGGCCCATCGAGTCTGCACCGACCACAATCCCACCCAGGCCCTACCTCCACATATTTTACCCACTAATCCCTCTAACCTACGCATCCCAGGACTCTAAGGAGCAATTTTTTTAACCTGGCCAATTAACCTAACCCACACATCTTTGGACTGTGGGAGGAAACCGGAGCACCCGGAGGAAACCCACGCAGACACGAGGAGAATGTGCAAACTCCACACAGACAGTGACCCGAGCCGGGAATCGAACCCAGGACCCTGGAGCTGTGAAGCAGCAGTGCTAACCACTGTGCTACCGTGCCGCCCTTAAAGCAGTTCAATGTGTATTTGAAGTTAAAGCCAATGAAGTCAAAGATTAATATCACACACGCACATGTCACATCATTGTGACATTGTTGAAATGTGTTGTATATCTATTATCAGCAACTCCTCATCAAACTACAGAAACCTGAAGCAAAAACAGAAATGCTGAAAAGTCTCAGCAGGTCTGACAGCATCTGTGGAGAGAGAGAATAGAACCAATGGCCACGATTCTCCCATCACGACCCGTAACTTTTCTGGCGGGTCGGGGTGGGAGATGCGCGTCGCCGACCTTGAACAGGAATACCTGCCTGCGCCGGGAACGCATGCGCATCTCCCAAGGCCGGCGAACAGTCGCCGGTCAGACCACGCAGCAAACCGGCGGGAAGGCAGGTAAATAATTTAAATCATTTAAAAATGTATTTTAAATGTTTAGCAGTTCATTATCGGGAAGTTTCAGGTCCTGATTAAATCTCCCACCCCGTCAGGAGTACTTCATTCCGGCAGGGTTCAAACTAGCTCCCCACGTTCAGGGGATCTAGTGGAAGACCCCACTGGAATGAAGGGGGGGCAATCGGGGCCCCCCAGGAGGTAGGGCGGCGGGGAGCGGAGGGGTGGGGGGTGGTGTCCCCAGGGCATGAGCACCCTGGCAGTGCCAATCTGTGCCCCCTGGCAGTGCCCAAGGGGCAAAGTGCCCATGTCCAGTGCCCACCTTGGCACTGCCCATCAGTCATTGGGCAGTGCCAGGGGGGTGGGGCCTATTGTGGGTGGGGCCTAGGGGTGATCGATGGGAGTGGGGGGTTCTGCTGTCACTCTGCATGGCAATCGGTCTGGGACGGAGGGAGGCCAACGATTGGGAAGGGCTGGCGAGAGGGGTGATCTGCCGGGAGGGGGGGCCTGCCTCCGGGGGCGGGGGGGGGGGGGACCTGATCCCAGAGGGGGCCAGCGGGGGGTGGGGGGGAGGAGGGGTCTGCCGGGGTGAGGAAGGTGCGGGGATTGCCACTGTTGGGTGGGGGGGGGGGCTATGCATCAGGGCACTCTGGGACGGTGGGGTGGGGGGGGCGTCAAGGCTGGTCTGGGAATTGCTGTGGGGGCCGCGATCGGGGGGGCTGGAGGGGCAGCACTACGGGGGTCCTGGGCTAGCCAGTGATCGGGCTGGCCAGCAACCAGGGAGTCTGACAGATCGGGGCCACTGTGCATGCGCAGAGTTCCAGAACTGTCAAATTCCGGTGTGAATGAGCCCCGCCCCTCCCTGGATTTTTAATGAGATTCACAACTGGGACCTCTGCAGTGCACAGAGTGTGGAGATTCAGGTGAGAAGCTGAACTGACAAAATAGTCGGGATTTGGAACAGCTTTCCCGCCAATTCAGCACTTTTGGGAGAATTGCCCCCAATGTTCCCAGTCTGAATGACCAGGTATACTGTGTAAGTTCTCCCATACTGATTTTGCTGTTACATTTACAACTAAGTATGGAACTAAGCCATCGGGCTGAATTTTCCAGATGGGTTGCGATCCCAATGTGGGTCTCAATTCCGGGTGGGGGACCTGGTGGAATATCAATCATCATCTTATCAGAGGTAACCAATGAAGCTCCCTTTGGGATCCCTGTCCAATTAAAGATGGCAGGTGGACCAGGGAAGCAGGAGGCCCAATAGGAGTGATGGCCAAGAGAGGTGGATCTTGGTGAGACAGACAGAAGACCTCAAGAGGACTTCAAAATGGAGGCATTAAAATAAAAGATATGGCTCCAGCTGTCAGGCTATCTTTGTGGAAGGAGAAACGCTCGCTGGTCGTTGCAATACAAATACGTCTGGGGTGATAGAGACGAGGCTTTGATGGCCTCTTGACCATGCCGTGTCCAGTTAAATACAGGGCTCCGGCCTCAGCAGGGGTACGTCCGACATCAGGAAGATCCAATGGCACCATCACCTTTCCCCCAATGGACTCATTAATCAGTAGTCTCTGCCTTTCGATCCCACAAGATTCCTCAGAGGTGGCAATAAACTGACATGCTATTTCAACACTTTGCCCCTAGTTCCACTCGTAACCCGCTGCTGGGTTATCCATTTTATACAGGGTGTAAAATGTTAGTTTGTCAGTGCTTTGGGGCGGCACGGTGGCACAGTGGGTAGCACTGCTTCCTTGCAGCACCAGGGAAACGGGTTGGATTCTGGTCTTGGGGTGACTGTCTGTGTGGAGTTTGCAAGTTCTCCCCGTGTGTGCGTAGGATTCCTCTGGATGCTCCGGTTTCCTCCCACAGTCCGAAGATGTGAGGTTAGGTGGATTGGCCATGCTAAATTGCCCCTTAACGTCCCAAGATGTATAGGTTAGGGGGATTAGTAGAGTGTATACATAGGGTTATGGGAATAGGGCCTGGGTAAGATGCTCTGTTTGAGAGTTGGTGTAGACACGATGAGCCTCCTTCGGCACTGTAGGTGTTCTCTGATTGATTCTATGATGCTGAGACAGCAGTGTCCACCAGCCTGGAAGAGTCGATGCCACAATTGTGATCGGAGCCCAGAGATACGGGAGAGGAAGAATCAGCTTGGTGTCCAATGAATGTCCACTGAGGACAAACTTGTGTGCGGCAATGATGCTTCGATGGTCAAATAACCATCACATCATTATCTAAGCTGACCTAGGAGTGAAAACCTTGAGGCAAATGTACTACAAGGACAGGCAGTACTTGTGAAATTGTAACTCAGCTTGCAATCAGTGCCTTGAGGACAAGATGAAGTAAAAAAAAGGAAAAGGTATTAAAATGACCAATCAATTAGTGGAAAATAAACTCTGTGCGATGTGCAGAATGAATAGCCCATTCAACAAATACCTCATTCAGTGGGTTTACTATATTTCAGATAAATTACCATTCAGAATTGTCTGGCTATAGAATGAGAGCATACAATGGAAATATATATACAACAGATGTCTGTCTACATAGATCAGAATCTAGTTTTGATCAGTCACTTGTTTAATTGGACTCCATCATGCTTTTAGCTGGAGGTAATTGCTCCAAAACAAGACAGAATAAAAGCTATTGCTATCAACTTGATGCAAAAGCATTCCAAAAGCAGCCCAATCTTTATAACCTGCAATTTCATTCAAAGGCATGCTTCCCTTCGGCTTCTCCCAGCCCTATCTGCTGCTGCTTGACTGAGTTGGAACTCAACTGCTGTCATTAACTGTCACTTTTCACCCCCCCCCCCCCGCCGACAGGTTCCATCCACCAGTGAACAAGGACATTTTTAAAAATCCCCACCAAATCAAGCAATTTGCCGGAGGCAATTCACCTCGCGCTCTGCACCTCAGCAGAAACTATTTTTAAAATGCTCTTAACATAAATTATCTTCATGAATTTACAATGCTGTCTTTTCAATCTTCAGACTGACTGATCTGGAAGGAGGTGATGTGAGTTAACCTTACATGTCCTCTGTGTCCTCTCTTTGGGGTGAAATCATTCTTTGTACACATGCAGTTTAGTAAGTGGCCATTTTAAGACTTGCCCTTTGCAAATGCGCTGGTTGGAATACCCAACGTCACTCAGTATGCTTTTAGAATGTTAGGATTCTTAAAATAAAAATGTGCAAAGAATATGCCAAGCGGTAAGTGCAATAATTCCTCAGAGGCTGGTGTCCCTTCACCAGATTTCCTCTATTTATAAACTCTATTCCACTCCTAAGAATGTCTCAGGTACAAAGTCAGAATCCGGAGTGTAGGTAGCCCTGACTCCTCATTATATCCACAGGTGAGGCCCCCTGATTGGGCAGGGGAGGCAATGGCCTAGTGGTATTATCGCTAGACTATTAATCCAGAAATTCAGCTAATGTTCTGGGGACCCGGGTTCGAATCCTACGGCAGATGGTGGAATTTGAATTCAATAAAGAATGTCTGGAATTAAGAATCTAATGATGACCACGAAACCATTGTCGATTGTCGGAAAAACCCATCTGGGTACACTAATGTCCCTTAGGGAAGGAAATCTGCTGTCCTTACCTTGTCTGGCCCACATGTGACTCCAGAACCACAGCAATGTGGTTGACTCTCGACTGCCCTCAGGCAACTAGGAATGGGCAATAAATACTGGCCAGCCAGCGATGCCCAAGTCCCATAAATGAATACAAAAAAGACAATCATCACCTCAATCAGGGAGCTCATACTCCAAGAGGCCAACCTCATGGGTCTCGTTGAGGTCATTTACAGTAAGTACCTGCTAGGACGTTGCAAAATTGTTGTGAGAAATTGCACAAAGGCAGAAAACAAAATTTAGGGAGGGAAATCTGTTGTTCAAGGTGGGAAGTGGAAAGTCACAGCCACGTGTGGAGCAGTGAAGAGACAAAGCAAATGTGGTGGCCCTCCACACAGGGCGGCCAATGGCTGGAATTCTCTGGTCTCATTCGTCCCGCCACCGCTGTCAGTGAGAATGGGGAATTTGGCGTTCAGCCAAATCTCCAATCACAGCAGCGGGACTGGAGATTCCCAGTTGTAGTGAGTTTGAGGAATTGCAGCCAATATGTGGCTGCCAGGCAGGAGAGGATGGAAGGATATCCAAGATTTAAAAAAAACAGCAAACACCCATTATAAGTTTCCCTTTTAAAGTGGTTTCATTTAATGCCTGGGTCCCACTTAAAGGGCAACATTTCCCATTTTAAAGTGTACAAGCAGTGTGAAGACATCTTAAAATCACGAGTCTGGTTTGTGGTCAGCGTCACTTTATCCTTTCTTTCTGTTTGAGGGTTTTTTTGCTGCATTTTCAGATACCCCTCTCCCTGTGCTAAACTAAACTTCATGTTCAAACTTGGAGCGTGAGAAGGTAAAATCCAATCCCAGTGTCTTGTGCTTAAACAAAGGAAACTACAAAGGAATGAGGGAGGCATTGGCTAAGGTAGACTGGGAGCAAAAACTTTATGGTGGGACAATTGAGGAACAGTGGAGGACTTTCAAAGCGATCTTTCACAGTGCTCAGCAAAAGTATATACCAGTGATAAAGAAGGACTGCAGAAAAAGAGATAATCAGCCATGGATATCTAAGGAAATAAAGGAGGGTATCAAATTGAAAGAAAATGCATACAAAGTGGCAAAGATTAGTGGGAACTTTGGGGATTGGGAAATCTTTAAGGGTCAGCAGACTTGATTACCTGTAAAGACTCGCATTCCAACCATTATCTTGTAAATTGAGTTTGTGTCTGTATATGCCCTGTTTGTGAACACAGCTCTTCACTCACCTGATGAAGGACCCTGAGACTCCGAAAGCTTGTGCTGCCAAATATACCTGTTGGACTTTAACCTGGTGTTGTGAGACTTCTTACTGTGCTTACCCCAGTCCAACGCCGGCATCTCCGCGCCCTTGGTAAGACGCAGCATGGGTTCATGAAGGGAAGGTCATGTTTGACTAATTTGGTGGAATTCTTTGAGAACATTACATGTGCAGTGGACAATAGGGAACCTGTGGATGTGGTGCATCTGGATTTCCAGAAGGCATTTGATAAGGTGCCGCACCAAAGACTGCTACATAAGATAAAGGTGCACGGTGTTACGGGTAATGTATTAGCATGAATAGAGGATTGGCTAACTAACAGAAAGCAAAGAGTGGGGGTAAATGGGTGTTTTTCTGGTTGGCGATCAGTGACTAGTGGTGTGCCTCAGGGATCAGTGTTGGGACTGCAATTGTTTACAATTTACATAGATGATTTGGAGTTGGGGACCAAGTGTAGTGTGTCAAAATTTGCAGATGACACTAAGATGAGTGGCAGAGCAAAGTGTGCATAGGATGCTGAAAGTCTGCAAAGGGATATAGATGAGTCTAAGTGAGTGGGCGAGGGTCTGGTAGATGGAGTACAATGTTGGTAAATGTGAGGTCATCTATTTTGGTAGGAATAACAGCAAAATGGACGATTATTTAAATGGTAAAAACTGCAGCATGCTACTGTGCAGAGGGACCTGGGTGTCCTTGTGCAAGAATCACAAGGAGTTGGTTTGCAGGTGCAGCAGGTAATTAAGAAGGCAAATGAAATTTGGTCCTTCATTGCCAGAAGGATGGAGTTTAAAAACAGCGAGATTATGTTGTATAAGGTGTTGGTGAGGCCACACCTGGAGTACTGTGCAGAGTTTTGGTCTCCTTACTTGAGAAAGGATATACTGGCACTGGAGGGGGTGCAGAGGAGATTCACTAGGTTGATTCCGGAGTTGAGAGGGTTGGCTTATGAGGAGAGACTGAGTGTGCGTGTATGTTTTTGTGTGCGTGTGTGTTTTTGTGTGCGTATGTGTGCATGTGTGTGTGTTTTTGTGTGTGTGTGCATGTGTGTGTGTGTTTTTGTGTGTGTGTGTGTTTTTGTGTGCGTGTGTGTTTTTGCGTGTTTTTGTGTGCATGTGTGTGTGTTTTTGTGTGTGTGTGTTTTTGTGTGTGTGTGCATGTGTGTGTGTGCTTTTGTGTGCGTATGTGTGCATGTGTGTGTGTTTTTGTGTGCGTGTGCGTTTTTGTGTGCATGTGTGTGTGTTTTTGTGTGCTTGTGCGCGTTTTTGTGTGTGTGTGTTTGTGCGTGTGTATGTGTGCTTTTATGTGCGTGTGTGTATGCGTGTGTGTGTGCGTGTGTGCGTGTGTGTGTGCGTGTGTGTATGCGTGTGTGTGTGCGTGTGTGCGTGTGTGTGTGCGTGAGACATCATAGTGTAGAAGAAATTTACATGTCACTGTTTAAAGCAACAGAAAACTTTGAATCAAGAAAGATTCTTCCCCCAGATATCCTTTCTCTTTTAAATGCTAAAATATTCCATGCCACTTAGTCACGAGTACATTTCCACTGGCAGGTCACAGGCTAAGGATGACTGTGTTACTAAATGATGCAATAAAAATACATCCTTTGAAACACATTTTCCATTTTGTCAGTTGCTGTAGAAATACACAGAATCTGCCAGTCAGTGCGCTTCTCCCTTCCCTCACAGCCTCTTTGTACTGAAATCGACTAATTTCAGACCTAGCCTGGTTCACTGAAACTGCGCAGTTTAAAAATGTTAAACCTCTTGCTGCCAGAAACCCTGGGCTCCAACAGGCCGAAGTAAATGCCATTCTGCATTCTGTCCATGACCTGGAGTGATACAGAAATGAGGGAGGCCATTCAGTCCATCTTGTCTCGTTGAAGCAACTCTCCAGTTAGTCAGGAGGAGGGCAATCAGCAGAACACATACACTCTGTTACTCAACTTTATTACAATGACATAGCTTTCGGGGCGGCACATTGGCACAGTGGTTAGCACAGCTGCCTCACAGCACCAGGGCTCCGGGTTCGATTCCCGGCTTGGGTCACTGTCTGTGTGGAGTTTGCACATTCGCCCCGTGTCTGCGTGGGTTTTCTCTGGGTGCTCCGGTTTCCTCTCACAGTTCAAAAGATGTGCGGGTTAGGTGGATTGGCCGTGCTAAATTGCCCCTTAGTGTCAGGGGGACTAGCTAGGGTAAATGCATGGGGTAACGGGGATAGGGCCTGGGTGGGATTGTGGTCGGTGCTGACTTGATGGGCCCAATGGCCTCCTTCTGCACTGTAGGATTCTATGATTCTAGTCCTACATGCTTACTCTTTCACCAATGCTTTTCAGTGATTTATCCTTTCACAATTTGCTGTTGAATTGCTTCCACCAGCCTTTTAGGCAGTGCACGCTAGATTGTAACAAATAGCTGCATAAAGCTTCTCCCCTCATGTCACCTCTGGTTCATTTCTCAATTGCCTTAAATCTGTATCCTTTTGTTATTGGATCTTTTAGCATTGGAAACAGTTTCTCCATAGAATCATAAAATTATTATGGTGTAGAAGAAGGCCATTCGGCCCATCATGTCTGCACCAGCTCTCCAAATGAGCATCATGACTTGATGTCATTCCCTGCCTTTTCCCCATACCTCTCACCTTGTTTCTATTCAAATAATCATCTGATGTCCTCTTGAATGCTTCAATTGAACCTGCCTCCGCCACACTTCCAGGCAGTGCATTCCAGACCATTCACTGTGGGAATAAGTTTTTTCTCACATCACATCTGCTTCCTTGCAAATCACTTTAAGTCTGTGCCCTCTCATTCTTGATCCTTTTACAAGGAGAAACAGCTTCTCGCTATCCACTCTGTCCAGCCCCTTCATGATTTTTGAACATCTCTATCAGATTCCCTCTTAGCCTTCTCCTCTCCATGGAGAACAGCCCCAACCTCTCCAGTTATTTACTCAATCAAGACCCTTTGTGGTTTTGGACACCTCTGTCAAATAATAGAATCAGAGTCATACAGTGCAGAAGAGGCCCTTTGGCCCATTGAGTCTGCACCGACACGTGTGAAACACCTGACCTCCCACCTAATCCCATTTACCAGCACTTGGCCCATAGCCTTGAATGTTATGACGTGCCAAGTGTTCATCCAGGTACTTTTTAAAGGACGTGAGGCAACCAGTGCTGGATTTAGGCATAAGCTAAACAAGCTACAGCTCAGGGCCTCACAATCTGCAGGGGCCTCACAAAATTTCAGAAGGTTTACAATGAAGAGAACATTTAAGAGCGGATACCAGAAAAGAAAAAGAAAGCACCAGCTTGAAGAGCAACTCAAAAAATTACCAAAATTACCAAAATCTATGAGAGAGATCAAGCCAGCCAAATGATAAATATGTAATCAGTAAATGCATTCATTTGAAAATAATTTGTATTTTTCACTTTAAATACCTTGCTATTAAATAATTAAAAGGCATAATTATGTTTTCAATTTTTTTGTGGCGACCCAAGGTCCTGTTTTGGTACGCACCTTTCATAGAATCATAGAAACCCTACAGTGCAGAAGGAGGCCATTCGGCCCATCGAGTCTGCACCGAGCACAATCCCACCCAGGCCCTACCCCCACATATTTACCCGCTAATCCCTCTAACCTACGAATCTCAGGGGCAATTTTAACCTGGCCAATCAACCTAACCCGCAGATCTTTTGGTGTAACTTTTTAACAAAGGGCCTCCAAGCTTTATATAGCCTAGGGCCTCACCAAGTCTAAATCCGGCACTGGAGGCAACCCGCCTCCACCACCCCCCCAGTTCTCACTTAGCTATTTCTGCTTGAAGAAGAATTCTGTTGAAATTTGTGTGGCAAAGGGTAAGTGATTCTATTTAAATATCTCGGACAGTGCCTGAGGCACTTTAGTTGCATCTTGGGTGCCTGCCAGAGCAGAAGGGTCTAGTGATAATACCACTAGACCATTGAATCCCCCATATGTTTCGATAAGATCACCACTTGGTCGGTGTGCTGTGGAGGCCCATTGATTTGCAATCCTCCCCCATCCATCTGACAATCTACATGTTTTCAGAACCCAAACTCGGAAGGCCAAGAACGCTATTTTCTCTTCATTCATCTTGTTCTCTGCTCTTCTCGACCTTGGCAATGTGCTGACTTTGACGCATCACCTTGGTTTTTCAATACAAGAGTTTTAAAAAGGGTGAATGCCTTGAGGCAGACAGGCATGGGTTCCTGCAAATTTTGAGCAGGCTACCTCATGGGAAAGAAATGTCTTGAATTTCACAGCAATACTGCAGCAACCTATAGCAGAAAAATAAATATAACTTCCATACAAAAAATGAGACTGTAAGAGCTTGCTCTTCCAACTGTGAGCACAATTTAGAAGTAGTTAATTGGCCGTAAAGTTCTTTGTGAGATCGGTGGCCATGAAAGGTGCTATAAATGCAAACCTTTCTTTTTTATTTCTTTCAACTCTGAGATTAATAAGATATGACTGACCTTAGCTCCACTTCCCCACCCTATCCCCACATCCTGTGATCCCAAAAATCTATCGATCCCAATCTTAAGGAGCATCCAGAGCTCTCAAGGTAAAGAATTCCAAAGATGCTCAGTCGTCTGAGTGAGGGCATCCTCAGGACCAGAATTTCATTCCCAGTTCGGAAGCTCAGAGACGGGAGAACTCCCGGCTTTGCAAACTCAAGCTTTAAAATGGGCGCCCACTTTGTTTTATTCATGGTGGGGAGGGGGTGTAAATATGAGGATAGGATGCTTTGCTCCAGGAGTAATTCCCCTGAAAAATTAGGGATGTTTTATCAAAACAAGTTTTATTCATTACACAGTTTAAGTATAACCCTAACAAAACTAAGCAGCTTAACTCTTAATAGTTGAACACTCTTTAAACATGAAAGAAACAACTCTCACTTCTAATGTATCACTATTTCAGTTCCAAATAAGCAACATTCTTCTCATAGACTTAAAAAACACTTTAAATACAGATGGCAATCACAAATATACTTGCTATAATGAGTGCAGACAGACTTGGGAGTTTTCAGAGAGATATAGAGCTTTCAGGAGCCTGAAAGATTATTCTAATTTCAACCCAAATAGCCAAACTGCAACTCTTTCTGCAAAAATCTGTTTCTTCTCTGCTACAAATCCAGGACTGCTCACAAACCACAACATCACATAACCCTGTCAATCATCTCATCTGAAATCCCAGGGGAACTTATGTCTATTAACCCGACTTAACATAACCACTTGCAAGACTGTAACGAGTAAATATCCTTCTGTCCCAGCATCTGAGCTGTATTCCCTCCAGACATACTGACTACCTGTACCATAAAGCTGAATTTTAAAAAACATTCTCCTGAAACATAAAAAAACATAAAATATACATGAATATAATTCGCACACTTTCATCACAGGCTCTGCTCCTACTTTACTGCACCAGGCCTGAGTTCTGCATTTCTGACCGAGACTTCCAATCCCGGATTCTCCAGAAATGTGGAGCATGCCTGAAATGCAATTGCTTCTCTCTCGCACTGGAGTGTCAGGGAAGAATAGCCTAGTCCCGTTTTCTAGTACTGGCTCCATATTCTGGTAAGAGTTCACGAACACATAGAGACATTTAAACAGCTCTCTAGTCAGTGGAACTTTCCACTCCCACCAGTGGCAGGAATCGTGGCGGGGGGAGGGGCACTGAATTTGGTATGATGGGAAATGTCAGTTTCTTGCTGACGGGAAGTCAGTATGGAATTTTGAGCTCCCAATGGGTTAAAGGCAGGTCGAGTTTTCCGCGGATCAATGTCGGGAATCATAATCTTGGGGGTGGAGTCCTTTTCTGGGTTCGATGTAGCTACACAGCGGGGTATGTGGTTGGTGATTGAAACAGAGACCTCAGTGTGAATGAGGTCACCCAGGTAGTAGACAGTGGAAGCGCACTCTGTAAGCCAGTCACCATTCATTAAGCACAGTGGGGATGACAGATGTCTTTCTCCAGACTTGGTGGAGCTTAATGGGGTCCAGGTGGGCTTGATGGAGTCACTGATCACATTGCTCTTATGAATGCTCATTAAAAAACCAACTCGCCTGAACCACTTCCCACTCCAAATTAAGTGTCCCACCAGCAGATAGCAAGAACAACCTGTTTCACAGATGTAAACAAGTGCCGTGCATCAACAATGCTAAGATACGTAAATGCTGCTTTCGCCTACCTTTACCAGTGTTGTTGTGAGATTTCAAGTGCCTTGTCACAAGTTGGGTCAAGGATGGACATGGGAGGCAATAGCAGCAGCGAGGGGGCAGACAGAGGCAGGGCTGGAGGTGACAGTATGGGAGGAGAAGGGGAGTCAAGGGATTCAGTGATATGAGTGACTGGGGCGGGTGGTTGGTGACTGGGGAGAGTCAGTTGTACACTTACCTAGACATTAGACTAGGATTTTTCTATCTAACATTTCCTGAGTAGCTGTTCAGGTAGGTAAATTGGAACTGTCCAAAGTCTCTGGGCGGAATTTTCTCATTCCGCCCTCCAAGAGAATCATAGTGGGCGGGACATGGACCATGCAAAGGTTCGTTGATGTCGGACGGGACTTTCCAACTTTGGGTGAGTACAGCTGGAAAACCCTGCCCTCCGCCAAGTTCTGCACACACGAGGACGGCCTCAACCGGGATATTGGGTTCATGGCACACTATTTGTAACCCCCACAGAGTTTCACTGGCTGTCTTGTCTGGAGACAATACACATCTTTTTAGCCTGTCTTGATGCTCTCTCCACTCACATTGTTTTGTTTCTTAAAGACTTGATTAGTTGTAAGTATTCGCATTCCAACCATTATTCATGTAAATTGAGTTTGTGCAGCTCCGAAAGCTTGTGTGGCTTTTGCTACCAAATAAACCTGTTGGACTTTAACCTGGTGTTGTTAAACTTCTTACTCCGACTCTAACTCAGGGTTGTAGACCTTTTTGGAGGGTTCTCTGGAGCTGCAGAATTGCCCATCGGAAGTTCAAACTTCCCGGGCAGTTCCCACAGAGACTGTTGAGGTATTTTGTAGGGGAGCGGGGGGTGAGAATGGGTACATCTAATATCTGATAATCCGGAGTTTGGAAGATCTGGGCCAATATTCCTTCAGTGCCAAATGTAAAAGACCAGCTGTTTGATACTTTCACCTTGAAACCTGATTTTTGTTCTGATGAGATTTACATGTAAAGCTGTTTTTTTTTTGCCCTGCATGAGATTGCCGGAAAATCCTCCTACCTTGGCTTGAGATTCGAATCTGTTTTAGCATAAAATGTCAGATCCGAATAAATAAAACATTAGCAGCAAAGTGTGATCTTGCCACTCCCACCACTCTGTTTACAGGCTTGCCCAGGGTGTCTCCCTCGATGCTAAATGTATATTTAGATTTTACACTTAGATGACAATTAGAACGATTTCACCATCAACAACCCGAAGGGAAGCAGTCAGAATGTATCTGTGATTTTTGGTGTGCTGGTGGAATCTAAAGAGGATTCATTTGTAAATTAGTGTACTGGTCTAAACAAGACAGGGTGGAGTTTCCTCTTCACTGTCATTGAGGTAGATCAACGTATTGAAGGGGAAAAAAGAGACTGATTGCTGTGGCTCTTGCACCAGAATTGCCTCTGGGCTTCCGCAGTGAGTTGGTGGTTAGAAAGGCAAATGCAATGTTAGCATTCATTTCGAGGGGACTAGAATACAAAAGCAGGGATGTACTGCTTTATTCGTCTATGGGATGTGGGTGTCGCTGGCTGGGCCAGCGTTTGGTGCCCATCCCTGAGGTCATTTAAGAGTCAACCACATTGCTGTGGCTCTGGAGTCACATGTAGGCCAGACCAGGAAAGGACAACAGATTTCCTTCCCTAAAGGACATTCATAGAATCACAGAATCCTACAGTGCCGAAGAGGCCCTTCGGCCCATCGAGTCTGCACTAACGCATGAAAGGTCCTGCCCATCTAATCCCACTTGTCAACACTTGGCCCATAGCCTTGAATGTTATGGCATGCCAAGTACTCATCCAGGTACTGTTTAAAGTATGTGAGGCATCCCGCCTCCACCGCCCTCCCAGGCAGCGCATTCCAGACCGTCACCACACTCTGAGTAAAATTAGTGAGTCAGATGGGTTTTTACAACAAATGACAATGGTTTCATGGTCATCACGAGAAACTTAATTCCAGATTTTCTTATTGAATTCAACTTCCACCATTTGCCATGGTGGGATTCAAACTCAGGTCTGCTAGAACATTACCCTCGGTCTCTGGATTACTAGTCCAGCGTTGTCACCACTTGTATCAAATAGCACGTTCCTTCAGCTGTTTGCAATCGGCAAAACACTGACTGTATTCAAACAACTGATGCTTACTACGCTCAGAGCATAGTGTCCAACATTAGATGTGATTCTTACACTTACTAAACAATCCTGATTATGCTAAGGATTACACTAACTGCCAGTTTAATATTATCAATCGGGCTCACAGTGTGGCTCTCCTATGTATACTAGAAGCTATATATATTCACACACATGGCCATAGCCCTTGCAAACACAAAGAACATGTGCATGTATTGCAGCTTTTTCACTTTACAAAATCCAAGGTACAGCCATTCCCTGGCTCATTCCCCATAGCATTGAATAATGCCTGGTTTGAATTGAAACAAAAGCTCGGCAGCTAACTGTTCCCTAGTGCATTCTCCAGAGCAACACCCCTACCAATCAGAATCAACTTGACAACCAATCAGCACTCTCTTCTCATGCAGTATAAAATCCCTTTGAGATTTGGTATTCTTGCGTCTGCCCTGGTGAGTACAAAGCGAGGAGCTTTGACAACATGTCTCTTTTTTCAGCTGATAATCTCATTGAGGGAGATTGTGGAATGTTTTCTCCATCTTGAACGATGTTGTGTGACCGGAGGAGTGTGTCATAGTTTCATAGAGATTAACAGCACCGAAAGAGGCCCTTCAGCCCATCGTGTCTGTGCCGGCCATCAAGCACCTATCTACTCTAATCCCATTTTCCAGCACTTGGCCCGTAGCCTTGTCTGCTATGGTGTTTCAGGTGCTCATCTAAATGCTTCGTAAATGTTGTGAGGGTTCCCACCTCTCCCACCCTTTCAGGTAGTGAGATCCAGACTCCTACCATCCTCGGGTGAAAGCTTTTTCCTCAAATCCCTTCTAAATCTCCTGTCCATTATCCTCAATCTATGCCCCCTGGTTATTGAATCCTAAATTAAGGGGAAAGTTTCTTCCTCTCTACCCTATCTATATCCTTCATAATTTTGTACACTTCAGTCAGGTCCCAACAACCCCAGCCTAACCAGCCTATCTTCCATCCCAGGCAATATCCTGGTGAAACACCTCTGCACCCTCTCTAGTACAATCACATCCTTCCTATTATATGGTGACTAGAACGGTACACACAGTACTCTAGCTGTGGCCTAACGAGTGTTTTATACAGCTCCATCATAACCTCCCTGCTCTTATATTCTATCCTTTGGTTAATAAAGGCAAGTGCAACACCTTAACTACCTGTTTTGCTGCCTCCAGGGACCAATGAACATGTACCCCAAGGTCCCTCTGTACTTCCTAGTGTCCTACCGTTCATTGTGTATTCCCTTGCCTTGTTCATCCTCCCAAAATGCATCACCTCACACTCACAGGGTTAAATTCCATTTGCCATTGTTCTGCCCATCTGACCAGTCTGTCTGTATCGCCTTGTAATCTAAGGCTTTCCTCCTTGATATTTAGCACACCACCAATTTTTGTGTCACCTGCGAACTTACTGTTCACACCCCCCACAATCCCATCTGTATCATTAGTGTAGACTACAAATAGCAAGGGACCCAGCTCCAATCCCTGCTGTACAGCACTGGACACAGGCTTCCAGTCACAAAAATAACCTTGTCTGAGGTTAGAGTGAGGCCCATTGCTGGAGTACAGAATAGAGAGATGTGCTTTGCTATACATGACCTTGGAGTGACAGCTACTGACATTTGGATCTCTGAAATGGGGAGAGATTCATTTCCAGCACAGACATCTTTCATCATTTTAAACAAATCTATTTAAAGAACAAGATAATACTATCTTTTATCCATTGTTTCCTTGTCTTCTTCAGGTTCTGAATGAACATTTATCTATACCTTCCCCTCCAGTTCATAGAATCACCATCATGGAATCCCTAAAGTGCAGTAGAGGCCATTCAGCCCATCGAGTTTGCAGAGACTCTCTGACAGAGCATCTTGCCCAGATCCTCTCCCTGTTCTATCTCTGTAACCCCATATATTTCCCATGGCTAATCCATCAAACCTACACATCTTGGGATACTGAGTGGCAATTTAGTATGGCCAATCCACCTAACCTGCACATCTTTGGACTGTGGGAGGAAAGCAGAGCACCTGGAGGAAACCTGCACAGACAGTGTGCAAACTCCACACAGACCAGCCACCCATTGAATTGAACCCGGGTCCCTGGTGCTGTGAGGCAGCAGTGCTGACCACTGTGCCACCATGCCGCCCACTAGTCTAGTTCCAGCCTCAAGTTCCAGATTGTCTCAGTTCAGTATAGTCAGAGAAAGGGTACCTTTTCTCAAGCTCGCTGGATTTACTAGTGTGAAAGATATTCTAATGTTATGCATTACCCAGTAAAACAGCAGTAAGGTACCACATCCTATTTGTGTGAGTTGTAATAATCTCTCAACAGTAATCTCTCCTTCAATGTCAACAAAACAAATGAGATTGTCATCAACATCAGGAAGTGTAGTGGAGAACACTATGTCTAATCAATGGGGATGAAGTAGAAATGGTCGAGAGCTTCAGGTTTTTCGCTGTCCAGATCACCAACAACTTGTCCTGGTCCCCCCATGCTGACACTATAGTTAAGAAAGCCCACCAATGTCTCTACTTTCTCAGAAGACTAAGGAAATTTGGCATGTCCGCTACGACTCTCACCAACTTGTACAGATGCACCATAGAAAGCATTCTTTCTGGTTGCTTCACAGCTTGGTATGGCTCCTGCTCTGCCCAAGACTGCAAGAAACTACAAAGGGCTGTGAATGAAGCCCAGTCCATCACGTAAACCAGCCTCCCATCCATTGACTCTGTCTACACTTCCCGCTGCCTTGGAAAAGCAGCCAGCATAATTAAGGACCCCCCACGCACCCTGGACATTCTCTCTTCCACCTTCTTCCGTCGGGAAAAATTTACAAAAGTCTGAGGTCATGTACCAAGCGACCCAAGAACAGCTCCTTCCCTACTGCCATCAGACTTTTGAATGGACCTATCCTTCATTAAGTTGATCTTTCTCTACACCCTAGCTATGACTATAACACTACATTCTGCACTCACCCCTTTCCTTCTTTATGAACGGTATGCTTTGTCTGTATAGCGCGCAAGAAACAATACTTTTCACTGTATGTTAATACATGTGACAATAATAAATCAAATCAAATCAAATATTGAGACTCAGATTCACAGCTGGAGGTCCTGCTCTTTAATGCTCTTTAGTCATCTGTAGTCATCTGGACTAAACTGCATTGTAACTGATTATCTCAAGATTAAGGCATCTGAGAGCATTTTACAAGGCTGTCCATTGTTGCGACGTTGGTTTTATATAGATTAGCCCAGCTCCAAAAATAGGTGAATTATAATCAACTTACATCCAAACGGATCCTGGTATTAAAATGGAACATGAGATTCATTTGTAATGAAGACAGCGAACACGATGAGCTGACTTAGCTCATTTCACGAATGATTAATGGTACTTCAGATTCCCCCAACCACTCTAATTTTTCAAGACTGCAGCCGTGCATCAGCTGAAGATGCTTGCGTAGCAACCAACCTCTGTGCTCCATTAATCAGATTTTATTAGTACACAGTCAGGGCAAAGTTTTATGCACTCTAAAATATTTCAAATTGCAATTATTTTCTTCTCTAAAATTTTGGTTAAGTTTGTTTTTGTGTTCATTAAATGTGGGGGATATCAGTGTGATGGTGAATATGTCTTACATCTTGCATGTTCCTTGTTAACATCCCTGGCTGAGTGACACTACATTATTTTTATTTCATTTGAGGGACATGGGCGTCGCTGGCTGGCCAGCATTTATGGACCTTCCCTAGTTGCCCAAGGGCAGTTGAGAGTCAACCACATTGCTGTGGCTCTGGAGTCACATGTAGACCAGACCGGGTAAGGACGTCAGATTTCCTTCCCTAAAGGGCATTGGTGAACCAGATGGGTTTTTCCGACAATCGACAACGGTTTCACGGTCATCAGTAGATTCTTAATTCCAGATCTATTTAACTGAATTCAAATTCCACCATCTGCCGTGGCGGGAATCGAACCTGGGTCCCCAGACTATTAGCTGAGTTTCTGGATTAATAGTCTAGTGATAATGCCACTAATACCATTGCCTTCTCGTGCAGATACAGAGTAAGGCTGCGACTAATCTATTCCAACAATGTGCAGGAGTCCATGAGAAATGCACTCCCTGGTGCAGATATTTTCACATCGCGTATTAGCTAGTCCGTGTGGCCACCATCAGTGAAGCTGCCAATTTTGGTATAAACCTGTGTTGAAGCAGTTGTGTGCCCTGATAGCAGCTGGGTTAAGACTGTTAAACTCACTTCACATACGGTGCTTAAAGACAGAACAGACCACGCCATTCCATCCGTGTGGATTGAATGTAAATCGCTGCACTGCATTTGATTTGATTTGATGTATTATTGTCACATGTATTAACATACAGTGAAAAGTATTGTTTTTTGCACACTGTACAGACAAAGCATACCATTCATAGAGAAGGAAACGAGAGTGTGCAGAATGTAGTATTACAGTCATAGCTAGGGTATAGAGAAAAATCAAATTCATGCAAGGTCGGTCCATTCAAAAGTCTGACAGTATCAGGGAAGAAGCTGTTCTTGAGTTGGTTGGCACGTGACCTCAGACTTTGTAAATTTTTCCCGATGGAAGAAGGTGGAAGAGAGAATGTCCAGGGTGCATGGGATCCTTAATTATGCTGGCTGCTTTTTCAAGGCAGTGGGAAGTGTAGACAAAGTCAATGGATGGGAGGCTGATTTGAGTGATGGATTGGGCTTTGTTCACAACTCTTTGTCGTTTCTTGCAGTCTTGGCAAAGCAGGAGCCATACCGAGCTGTGATACAACCAGAAAGAATGCTTTTATTTTCAAAGAGCAAGACATGGGGAAATTACTAATAACGATTGGGGTAGAGTTTGCTGATGAAATATGGAACTCGTGGGGCAGGCTTTAGAGAGGAAAGGATAACCATCGGTTGTGAATTGTCGTGAGTTAAATTTGTGCCATTTTGTCATTAACCTCATGAAAATGCCAGCTTCAACACGAGTTTCAAGAAATTTTTGCATTTGCACCTTTGTGAACAATTAAACTTACTGCAGAAAGGTGGGGGTAGGACTCACATCCTTTTAATGAGAAGATTTATGTTGATGCAACACCGTTTAACCTCTCCAGATCAGAGAGGGAACAGTTGGAGCATGAGAGACTCATTCCTGCAGGTTGTGAAGTTTTTCTAGAAATTTATAAATATTTCAATTTTTAATTTTTCTTATTTTCCCTTTCTTGTCTCTTTTTGTTCCCACTCTCTCTCTTTTAAACTAAATACCTTTTCCAGTAAGACAGAGACTATCCACCTGCCTTATCATTCAATGGCATTACCTTTGCTGAATCCTCCACCATCAACATCCTGGGGGCCAACACTGTCAAGAAACTTGACTTAACAAAGCCACATAAACTTCACAGTGACCAGAGCAAGTCAGTGACAAGGTATTCTGTGGTGAGAGGCTTACATTCTAACCTCAGATCTGCTTCACTCCCTGCAGGGCATTAATCAGAAGTGATGGAATGCTTTTCATTTCTCTGGATCATGTTGCTTCTTGATCAGTAATTCATCCATTTCAAGGATGTGCGAGTTAGGTTGATTGGTCATGCTAAATTGATCCTAGTGTCAGGGGAATCAGCAGGGTAAATATGTGGGGTTGTGGGAATAGGGTCTGGGTGGGATTGTGGTTGGTGCAGGCTCGATGGGCCGCATGGCGTCCTTCTACACTGCAGGGATTCTATGATTCTAACATCCACCATATCCACAACCAGTGGCTGCAGGGTGCACTATCCAAAAGATGCACTGCAACAACTTGCAAAAACATCTTCAACAGCACCTCCCAAAACCATGGCTTTCCCCTCTAAAGGAACAAAGGCAGCAGGTGTATGGGGACAGGATCCTGTACAAGTCATACATCATCCTGACTTGATGGATATGAATGCCAATCCTTCATCATTGCTGGGTCAAAATCTTGAAATTCCCAACTGGACAGCATTATAGGTGCATCCTTACCCTATACACCACATGATACCACAAAGGATAAAGGCCCTGGCAATATTCTGTGATTTTACTGAAGATCTGGGCTCCCGAACTAGCCTTCCCCAGTACAGCTACAACACTGGCATCTACCTGGAAATGTGGAAAATTGACACGGAATGTCCTGGTAACAAAATTCAGGAGAAATCCAACCTGGCAACTACCACCACATAAGTCTACTCTCGATCATCAGCAAAGTGATGGAAAGTGTTATCGACAGTGCTATCAACACTGGGCGGCACGGTGGCATAGTTGTTAGCACTGTTGCCTCACAGCGCCAGGAACCCGGGTTCAATTCCGGCCTCGGGTGACTGCCTGTGTGGAGTTTGCACATTCTCCCCATGTCTGCGTGGGCTTCCTCCAGGTGCTCCAGTTTCCTTTCACACTCCAAAGATGTGCAGGTTAGGTTAATTGGACATGCTAAATTGCCTGTTAGTGTCAATGGGATTAGCAGGATAAATATGTGGGGTTACAGGGATAGGGCCTGGGTGTGACTGTTGTTGGTGCAGGCTCGATGGGCCAAATGGCCTCCTTCTGCACTGTAGGGATTCTATGAACAGGTCCTTACACAGCAATAACCTGCTGATTGATGCTCAGCTTGGGTTCCGCCAGGGCCACTCAACTTCTGACCACATTGCAGCCTTGGTTCAAATATGGACAAAAGAACTAAATGCAAGAGGTGAGATGAGAGTGACTGTCCTTGACATCAAGGCAGCATTCGATTGAGTGAGACACCAAGGAGCCCTAGCAATACTGGAGTGACCCTCCTTCATCTTATTGTTCACAAGGTTGAAATCAGGCTTGTTCACGAGCCCTGACCCTGTGAATAAGATTAAATATATTTAATACACTCCGAATATTTCATAACGCGTTATAGAAAATGCTCAATCATTTATATATTCATAGAACTCCCAACAACTTCAAATGGTAAAAACCAAGGAAATATTTACACTTTGGATAAGGAGGCACCCTCAATCAATGTTGTGAGCAATCAGCACTCACCTCACTTCACTTGCCCCTGCTCTACGTGCGTATCTCTTCAGCCACATCGGTGGGAAAAAAAAATCTACGCTGTTGGAAATAAGCGGGATGTGGCAACTCTGCGCGTGGGCAATGGCCAACAAAATGTCTCGTGGGGCCGCACTCAGGAGCGAGATGGGCCGCATGTGGCCCCCAGGCTGCAGGTTGTCCACCAGCGGGTTATGGATTTTCAATGTTACGTTTGGCCTGACCTACAAGACAGGCAGAAACTTCATTACCATTGCAGTGGAAGGAAGTCAGTAAGCAATAAGATTGAATGGGTTTGTATATTATGAAATTTCATGGCGCAAACATGTTTCAGTTCAGAGTTCATGTCTGCTCAATTGGCAAACCCTGAACAGCCATTTGCTTTTTTTGTGATTGTTATCGACTAGCTGCTTTCAGTTTGAAGATTAGACACTCACCAGGGATGTCAATTAATGCTGTTTGACATATACTATTGCCGAGCAATCATTTCAAACTGTGTTAGAATCGTTCATACAATAGGAAAACAAAACTCTAGGATAATGAGTGTCGCCACAAGCTGCTCACGTTTTGTTGACGTCTTAATAATAACATTTCACAATGCAGTTGGTATGGTGCCGCGTCTTAAGAATGGCTTCTCCAATAGACACAAAACTCAACAAGCCTCCTTAGGCAGCACCAAAACCCATGACCGCTACCATCTAGTAGGACCAGGATAGCATTCGGGTTAGTACTGCTACCTCACAGCGCCAGGGACTCAGGTTCGATTCCCGGCTTGGATCACTGTCTGTGTGGAGTCTGCACATTCTCCCCGTGTCTGCGTGGGTTTCCTCCGGGTGCTCCGGTTTCCTCCCATAGTCTGAAAGATGTGCTGGTTAGGTGCATTGGCCATGCTAAGTTCTCCCTCAGTGTACCCGAACAGGCACCGGAGTGTGGCGACTAGGGGATTTTCACAGTAACTTCATTGCAGTATTAATGTAAGCCTACTTTTGACACTAATAAATAAACTTAAACTTAAAAAACATGGGAACGTAGCCATCTGTAAGTTCCCCTCCAAGTCACTTGCCAACATGACTTGGAAATTGTGATAACCTCCAGGACTTGCATGGGCAATCGCTGATTGACCTCCCTGTAAGACTCATTGAGTACGAGCTCCCTGAGGATTGGTAATTAACCAAACAGGTGTACCAAGCCCTGCATAAAGCAAGCCCCTGAATGGGTCCATGATTAATTTTGTCCTGGTTGGGACCAGTTGTGTGGTTTTTTGTTTTACTTTATTTTGTGTAATAAAAGCACTGTTCCTTTACAGCCAACCCCTGGAGTTATTATCGAAATATCTTGCCGTTTCTTCACTGCTGCTGGGTCAAAACCCTGGAACTCCCTCCCTAACAGCACTGTGGGTGTACCTACACTCCACACATTGCAGGGGGTCAAGAAGACAGCTCACCACCACCTTCTCAAGAGCAATTAGGGATGGGCAATAAATGTTGGCTTGGCCAGCAACGCCCACATCCCATGAATGAACTAAAAGGAATGTGGCCATGGAAATCTGGGCGTCATTGTGCCATTCTGCTTTGGATACAGAATCAACTCAGCCGCAGCACACATGGTCAATAACCAAAGTCACAAATGGATGTGAGCTGCCAGTTTGATCAAAATGTAGGTGAACCGCTGAACTTCCATGTTGTGGAAACAGGGAGAACTGATGTCCATCATTTTGGTCCTTTATTTCCTTGTTGATGTGGAAATGCTGGTGTTGGACTGGGGTGGGCACAGTCAGAAGTCTCACAACATCAGGTTACAGTCTAACAGGTTCATTTGGAATCATGGGCGTTTGGAGTGCTGCTCCTTCATCAGGTGAGTGAAGAGGTAGGTTTCATAAACCAAAAATATATGCCATGTTTGTGAAACCTACCTCTCCACTCACCTGACGAAGGAGCAGTACTCTGAAAGCTCGTAATTCCAAATACACATATTGGGCTTTAATCTGGTGTTGTGAGACTTCTTACTCTTTCCCTGTTGCCTGATATCACTTCCAACCAATATCCATCCAGGGAACAGAACCCTTCAGAAAATTTCCTTCATTTAATAGAATCATATTCTTCAAGAATGTTCACCAGCTGGGCAGCCAGGATTTCACAATTATGGATAGAAGATGTTGGAATTACTCGGCAGGTCGGGCAGCATCTGTGGGAAGATATCCGAGCTAATGTTTCAGGTTGATGACCTTTCATCATGTAAGGTCGCGAAGTGAAGTCAGATTAAACTGTAACATTTAAAATGGAGCTGGATAATTATTTGAAAAAGAAACATTTGCTGGACAATGGGGAAAGGGCAGGAGAGTGCACCGAATTGAATCGTTTTTCCAAAGAGTTGGCACTGGCTTGATGGACTGAATGAAATCATAATTTCAAATAACCATTCTGAGTATTATAAAAATATCAAGGTATAGATCTGCAGAATTATCTTACTGGTGTAAATATTTGATGAGATTTTAATATATTTTGAATTTTGTTCATGGGATGTGGGCATTTATTGCCCATTCCTGATGGCAGATTTCCTTCCCTAACATCCAAACTACTGAGTCATTCATGTATTTTTTTGTCAACAATTAATTACAGATTTTTTGTATTGAATTTGTGTTTCGCCATCTGCCATGGTGGGATTTAGAACCCAGGCATTACCCTGGGTCTCTGGATTACTAGCCCAGTGACAATACCCCAACGCCATGGCCTCCCCTTTGGTCGCGTTGTAGCTCTAACTCAGGGACAGAGATGAGGAGGAATTTATTTAGCCAGAGAGTGCTGAATCTGTGGAACTCTTTGCCGCAGAAGGCTGTGGAGGCCAAGCCATTGAGTGTCTTTAAGACAGAGATAGATAGGTTCTTGATTAATGAGGGGATCAGGGGTTATGGGGAAAAGGCAGGAGGATGGGGATGAGAAAAATATCAGCCATGATTCAATGGTGGAGCAGATGGGCCGAGTGGCCTATTTCTGCCCCTATGTCTAATGGTCTTATGGTCTTATAGGTAAACAAACAATCGCTTGGTAGCACAGAACTTGAAAATTGCTGAAAAAAAGAAACATGTTGCTGAAACTTTTGCACTCATCAGGACAAATGCAGGAATGCCAAATTTCAAATGATCACAGAAATTTACACTGCAGGAGAAAAGGTTGCTGATTAATGAGTTCAATTAATGATCTTAAATTAGGTGTTGGTGTAGATATTGGCAAACTCAGGATTATTCAGCAAGTGCTGCCCATTTGTGGAGTCACATCCATCAGTAGGCGTTTTTTATATTTAGTGCATTTCTGCAAACAGAGAATGATAATGGAGAGATTTTAAATTGATTTAATTTAATGTATTCAAGAGGCGGCTGGATATAGCACTCGAGGCAAATGGGATCAAAGGTTATGGGGAGAAAGCAGGATTAGGCTATTGAGTTGGATGATCTGCCATGATCATAATGAATGATGGAGCAGGTTCGAAAGGCAAAATGGCTTCCTCCTGCTCCAATCTTCTATGTTTCTATCAGAATAACAAAGTAAGATGTGGCTGGATTTTCCTCTGCAGGGCAGGAATTGTGAGTTGGATGATTTCCCAATGTCACAATTCTGCTGCCTGCCCACTCCTGCTATCTTCAGTGTGGGGTGATGGCATGGGGGGGGTGGGGGGGGGGGGGGGGGGAGGGGGAGGGGGGAGAGTGCGGGGGGAGAGAGCGGTTGCTGGTCAAGGCTGTTGCTTTCCAAACTAGGCCCGACGCAGAGCTGATGGCAGGATGATGTTGAGGCAGGCAGGCTGAAAGGCCTGTCTCCATTCACTGGAACATCAACCCAGTTTGGCAGATGAGTGTGATATAGGAACATAGGAATTAGGAGCAGAAGTAGGCAAATTCAGCCCTTCGAGCCTGCTCCGCCATTCAATTAGTTCATGGCTGATCTCTCCCTGGTCTCAAATCCACCTCTCCAACTGTTCCTCATATCCCCTTATCTCTTTTTTATTAGAAATATATCTAACTCTTCCTTGAAACGATTCAATGATTCAGACTCCACCGCGCTATGGTGCGGCAAGTTCCACAAATTCACCACCCTCTGCGAGAAATAGTTCCTCCTCATCTTAGTTTTCAATCTATCTCAACCTAGACCTGTGACCTCTTGTTTGAGATTGCCCCATAAGAGGAAACATTTGGTGTACATTTATTTAATCAATCCCTTTTAGTATTTTATATTCTTCAATCAGATCCTCTCTCATCTTTCTAAACTCCAGCGAGTATAAGCCCAAATCATTTGATCTGTCCTCCAACATCAAACTTTTCATCCCCGGAATCAATCTGGTGAACCTGCTCTGAACTGCCTCCAGTGCCACCACATCCTTTCTCAAATAAGGAGACCAAAACTGGACACAATACTCCAGATGTGGTCTCAGCAACACCCTATATAATTGCAACAACACTTCTCTATTTTTATAAATGCCAACAAATGATGCCCCCCAACTCTTGCCCCCTTACCCCTGAATTCACCCTAACCTCTCCACACCTTTTATGCTTCTCATATACGTCACACACTCATACTTCCCCATATCCCATATTCCCATTTGGCTTCATGACCCCATACCCATCCATGCCCTTCTATATCCCTCCATATTCCCTCTCCCTCTACGCACCCCTCATATCTCAACTCAATTCCCCAACCTGTTCACTTACTACCCACAATGTACAGAGCTCTTGAACCTATGATAACATTGGGCAGTCTTTGAGATGCTCATAAAACTGTCAAAGTAAACACCCACTGTTGTAATGCAGGAAACATGTCAGCTCTTTAGCACACAGCTAGCTCCCAAGTAATGTGTTAATGACCATGTAATCTCTTCTTTTGATTTTGATTGAGGAATAAATATTGGTCATAAATCCAGAGATTGTGCCCTTGCTCTTCTTCAAAAGAGTGCCATGGGGTCATTCTCACCCATTTGAAAGGGCAGACAGGGCCTCAGCTCAAAAGAATGTTTGGGTACATTGAGGGGGAATTCACCATGGCCATTGCATCTAACCAGCACGTCTTTCAGACTGCGGGAGGAAACTGGAGCACCCAGAGGAAACCCACACAGACACAGGAAGAATGTGTAGGCTCCGCACAGGCAGTGACCCAAGCATGTAATTGAACCTGAGGGTCCCTGGCGCTGTGAGGCAGCAGCGCAACCAAAAGACAGCACATCTGCCAATGTAATACTTTCTCAGTCCTACACCAGAGTTTCAGCCTTTGAGTTTTGTGCTCAAGTCATGAGGTTGGACCTGAATTCACAACTTTCTGATTCAGAGGCAAGAGTGCTACCAACTGAACCATATTCCCTTCCTGCGGGATGCAAGCCTGTCTCATGTTTCGACAACCACCCAGTGTTCGAATATTTGCCAAAGACAGCTGAGAGGCCTCATATCTTTTCACACCAGACTGTTACTTCCTATTATTGCTCTCCTAAACCATGGCACCGTTGCAAACAATCCTCTGATGTATGCACTCAGAACATTCCCTGCTGTGAGAAAAGCCTGTGTGTCAAAAGCTTTTCTTATCAGCCAGTATCGAGTAGGGTTTTAGAAAACATGACAGGAAAAGAGAGGCTTTTTCAGAACATGATTTAATCAGAGGCGTCACTTATTTTAGATTTGTCACTCTTAAGAATAAAAGCAATGAAAAAATGACATTTTGATAGTCTTATAGTGAACAGGATGGTGTTTAGGTTGGCGCAGTTGTTTGGAGGCAACACCTCTCAACTGTGCCCAGCCTGACTGCAGCAGAGAGATACAGTCTCTCGACCATTTAGAAAGATGCGGATTAATCCGAGATAGTCAGCACGGATTCGTGAAGGGCAAGTCGTGCCTCACAAATTTGATTGAATTTTTTGAGGAGTTAACTAAGTGTGTTGATGAAGGTAGGGCAGTTGATGTCATATACATGGATTTTAGTAAGGCGTTTGATAAGGTCCCCCATGGTTGGCTTATGATGAAAGTAAGGAGGTGTGGGATAGAGGGAAAGTTGGCCGATTGGATAGGTAACTGGCTATCTGATCGAAGACAGAGGGTGGTGGTGGATGGAAAATTTTCGGACTGGAGGCAGGTTGCTAGCGGAGTGCCACAGGGATCAGTGCTTGGTCCTCTGCTCTTTGTGATTTTTATTAATGACTTAGAGGAGGGGGCTGAAGGGTGGATCAGTAAATTTGCTGATGACACCAAGATTGGTGGAGTAGTGGATGAGGTGGAGGGCTGTTGTAGGCTGCAAAGAGACATAGATAGGATGCAAAGCTGGGCTGAAAAATGGCAAATGGAGTTTAACCCTGATAAATGTGAGGTGATTCATTTTGGTAGGACAAATTTAAATGTCGATTACAGGGTCAAAGGTAGGGTTCTGAAGACTGTGGAGGAACAGAGAGATCTTGGGGTCCATATCCACAGATCTCTAAAGGTTGCCAGTCAAGTGGATAGAGCTGTGAAGAAGGCCTATAGTGTGTTAGCTTTTATTAACAAGGGTTGGAGTTTAAGAGCCGTGGGGTTATGCTGCAACTGTACAGGACCTTGGTGAGACCACATTTGGAATATTGTGTGCAGTTCTGGTCACCTCACTATAAGAAGGATGTGGAAGCGCTGGAAAGAGTGCAGAGGAGATTTACCAGGATGCTGCCTGGTTTGGAGGGTAGGTCTTATGAGGAAAGGTTGAGGGAGCGAGGGCTGTTCTCTCTGGAGCGGAGGAGGCTGAGGGGAGACTTAATAGAGGTTTATAAAATGATGAAGGGGATAGATAGAGTGAACG
This sequence comes from Mustelus asterias, assembly GCF_964213995.1. NCBI lineage: Eukaryota > Metazoa > Chordata > Chondrichthyes > Carcharhiniformes > Triakidae > Mustelus > Mustelus asterias. Next base: position 100,134,974 of record NC_135811.1, read on the forward strand.
TTCAAAGACTATTTCCTCGGGTGGATGGAGCTATTACAAGGGGGCATAATTATATGGTTCATGGTGGGAGATATAGGAAGGATATCAGAGGTAGGTTCTTTACGCAGAGAGTGGTTGGTGTGTGGAATGGACTGCCTGCAGTGAAAGTGGAGTCAGACACTTTAGGAACATTTAAGCGGTTATTGGATAGGCACATGGAGCACACCAGGATGATAGGGAGTGGGATAGCTTGATCTTGGTTTCAGATAAAGCTCGGCACAACACCGTGGGCCAAAGGGCCTGTCCTGTGCTGTACTGTTCTATGTTCTATTCTCTGTGCACCAATTTTATAACGGATACAGATGTTAGGGATTTCTGTGTACCTCTGCCATCACTCTCCACCCTCCCCTCCGCAACGTTTGTTCATTGCGTTTGACGACCGGCATGGTGGCGTAGTGGTCAGCACTGCTGCCTCATAGCGCCATGGACCCAGGTTCAATTCCGGCATCGGGCGATTGCCTGTGTGGAGTTGGCACGTTCTCCCCGTGTCTGCGTAGGTTTCCTCTGGGTGCTCTGGTTTCCTCCCACAGTCCAAAGATGTGTGGGTTAGGTGGATTGGCCATGCTAAATTGCCCCTTGGTGTCAGAGGGATTAACAGGGTAAATATGTGAGGTCACGGGGATGGGTGGGATTGTTATCAGTGCAGATTTGATGAGCCAAATGGCCCACTTCTCTACTGTAGGGATTCTATAAGAGATACTGAGCCACATTCCTGATGTTTTGCAAACAAGATTTGCATAAATCTATGGTGTAAAGGATAAAAACAAAGGCCAGGATTCTCCAGCGGGATTCTCTGGTCCCACTGCAATGAATGGAGATTTACCTGAGCACCAAATTCTCTGTCCTTGCTTGCAGTGGCGACGGGGCGTGTATGGCTGGAGAATTCCGGCCAAAGATTTTCTTGGTAACTCCAATCGTGCTACATCTTTGGGATAAAAGCAAATTACTGCGGGATGCTGGAATCTGAAACCAAAAGAGAAAATGCTGGAAAATCTCAGCAGGTCTGGCAGCATCTGTAAGGAGAGAAAAGAGCTGACGTTTCGAGTCCAGAGCTGCCAGTCCAGTTTTGACAAAGGGTCATCTGGATTTGAAATGTCAACTCTCCTTGTGGGTGGCATGGTGGCACAGTGGTTAGCACTGGTGCTTCACAGCCCCAGGGACCGGGTTCGATTCCAGCCTTGGGTCACTGTCTGTGTGGAGTTTGCACGTTCTCCCCGTGTCTGTGTGGGTTTCCTCCGGGTGCTCCGGTTTCCTCCCGCATTCTGAAAGACGTGCTGGTTAGGTGCATTGACCCGAACAGGCACCGTCGGCTAGGGGAATTTCACAGTAACTTCATTGCAGTGTTAACGTGAGCCTTACTTGTGACTAATAAATAAACTTTAATTTAACTTCTCCTTACAGATGAGGTCAGACATGCTGAGATTTTTCAGCATTTCTCGTTTTGGTTACATCTTTAGGATACTACGCACTAAAGATGTAACTGGAGCCGTGCTCAGTTATTATCACTCTGGCTCCTTAGTCAGGCGGTTGTGGCTTCAAGCACAAAAATCAAAACTGATACCCCAGTGCAGTGTTCAGGGAGTACTGCACTGTCAGAGGTACCGTCCATTGAGTGAGGCCCTACTACCCTCTCTGGTGGTTTTAGAAGATCCCACGACACTACTTCCTCGAAGAACTGGGAAATGATCCCCACTGTCCTGTCCACCATTCATCCCTCTAATCAACATTTTAAAAAACAGATTATCTGGTCATGATCAGATTGTTGTTTGTGGGATCTTGCTGTGTGAAAATCACCTGCAGTCTTTCCTGTATTACAACGGTGACCTCTCTTAAAAATGTCCTTCATTGGTCATAAAGAGCTTATGCGTATCCTGTGGCTGCAAAAGGCACGACATTAATGCAAGCTGTTCCAAATACAGGGCAGTGGTTTTCAATTTTCATAATGAAACAGATGAAATCATAGAATACAATCCCCAAAATGCAGATTTAAAAATTCCCTATGCAACAAAAAATGCAAATGATTCATTCAATCAACTTGAATAGTTCTGTGAAGGAGCAGCCCTTTGTTGTGTGTTTTTGGCAAGTTGATGGGTTTTCACAGTTTAAGAGGGAAGTTTTGCATTCAGACATCACTTTACCAGATCTCTTAGGGCATCTTAAAGCCCTTCACGTATAATGAATCATCTTGAAGTCTAATCAATCACTCTCAGTATACCGATCAGCCACATTGCATACAGCTATGAGATCAGTGAGTGATTCATGGAATCATTGAATCCCTACAGTGCAGAAGGAGGCCATTCAACCCATCAAGCCTGCACCGACCACAATCCCACCCAGGCCCTATCCCCATAACCCCACTTTGCTAATCTCCCTGACATTAAGGGGCAATTTGGCATGGCCAATCCACCTAACCCGCACATCTTTGGACTGTGGGAGGAAACCAGAGCACCTGGAGGAAACCCACACAGATATGGGGAGAATGTGCAAACTCCACACAGACACTGACCGAAGGCCGGAATTGAACCTGGGTCCCTGGCGCTGTGAGGTTGCAGTGCTCGCTACTGTGCCACTGTGCCGCCTGATTGCTAAGAGAAGAATACTATCCAGGCCACAATGTTGTGAAATCCATCTTGGATGATAGCGAGCGACAGGCAATTGTGAATGGCAGTTTTACGCACATCATGATTTTCTTCTTCATTGAAGAGTGCTGACCTGCGGTTGCAATTTTGGCCTACTGCCCAAGATGACTTTCACCCAGAAACTTCCTAATCTTCTTCAAATCTTCAGTGGGTACCTAATGGGGCACGGTGGCACAGTGGTTAGCACTGCTGCCTCACAGCACCAGGGACCTGGTTTCAATTCCAGCGTTGGGTGACTTTGTGTGTGAAGTTTGCATGAAGGTGATTGATGAGGGTAGAGCAGTGGATGTTGTCTACATGGACTTCAGTAAGGCCTTTGACAAGGTCCCTCATGGCAGACTGGTGCAGAAGGTGAAGTTGCATGAGATCAGAGATGAGCTGGCAAGGTGGATACAAAACTGGCTCGGTCAAAGAAGTGAAGATGCCGGCGTTGGACTGGGGCAAACACAGTAAGAGTTAACAACACCTGGTGTTGTTAAAACTCTTACTCGGTCAAAGAAGACAGAGGGTAGCAGTGGAAGGGTGCGTTTCTGAATGGAGGGCTGTGACAAGTAGCGTTCCTCAGGGATCAGTGCTGGGACCTTTGCTGTTTGTGATATATATAAATGATTTGGAGGAAAATGTAACTAGTTTGATTAGTAAGTTTGCGGTCGACACAAAGGTTGGTGGATTTGCGGATAGCGATGAGGACCATCAGAGGATACAGCAGCATAAGAACAGAAGAACATAAGAACATAAGAAATAGGAGCACGAGTAGGCCACCTAGCCCCTCGAGCCTGCCCCGCCATTCAATAAGATCATGGCTGATCTGAAGTGGATCAATTCCACTTACCCACCTGATCCCTATAACCCCTAATTCCCTTACCGATCAGGAATCCATCTATCCGTGATTTAAACATATTCAACGAAGTAGCCTCCACCACTTCAGTGAGCAGAGAATTCCAGAGATTCACCACCCTTTGAGAGAATAAGTTCCTCCTCAACTCTGTCCTAAACCGACCCCCCCTTTATTTTGAGGCTGTGCCCTCTAGTTCTAGTTTCCTTTCTAAGTGGAAAGAAACTCTCCACCTCTACCCTATCCAGCCCCTTCATTATCTTATAGGTCTCTATAAGATCCCCCCTCAGCCTTCTAAATTCCAACGAATACAAACCCAATCTACTCAGTCTCTCCTCATAATCAACACCCCTCATCTCTGGTATCAACCTGGTGAACCTTCTCTGTACTCCCTCCAAGGCCAATATATCCTTCCGCAAATAAGGGGACCAATACTGCACACAGTATTCCAGCTGCGGCCTCACCAATGCCCTGTACAGATGCAGCAAGACATCTCTGCTTTTCTATTCTATCCCCCTTGCGATGTAGGCCAACATCCCATTTGCCTTCTTGATCACCTGTTGCACCTGCAGACTGGGTTTTTGTGTCTCATGCACAAGGACCCTCAGGTCCCTCTGCACAGCAGCATGTTGTAATTTCTTTCCATTTAGATAATAATCCAATTTGCTATTATTTCCTCCAAAGTGAATAACCTCGCATTTGTTAACGTTATACTCTATCTGCCAGATCCTCGCCCACTCACTCAGCCTGTCCAAATCTCTCTGCAGACCTTCTACGCCCTCCACATGATTCACTTTTCCACTTATCTTTGTGTCGTCTGCAACCTTTGTTACCCTACACTCAGTCCCGTCCTCCAGATCGTCTATATAAATGGTAAATAGTTGAGGCCCCAGTACCGATCCCTGCGGCACGCCACTAGTTACTATCCGCCAACCAGAAAAACACCCATTCATTCCGACTCTCTGCTTCCTGTCGGATAGCCAATCCCCAATCCACGCTAACACCCTACCCCCAACTCAGTGTGACCCAATCTTCTTCAGCAACCTTTTGTGAGGCACCTTATCAAACGCCTTTTGGAAATCCAAAAACACCGCATCCACCGGTTCCCCTCCGTCAACCGCACTAGTCACATCTTCATAAAAATCCAACAAGTTCGTCAAGCACGACTTTCCCCTCATGAATCCATGCTGCGTCTGCTTAATCGAACCATTCTTATCCAGATGGCCTGCTATTTCTTCTTTAATGATGGATTCCAGCATTTTCCCAACTACAGACGTTAAGCTAACCGGCCTGAAGTTACCTGCCTTTTGTCTATTTCCTTTTTTAAACAGTGGCATATAAAGATCAATTGGAGACTTGGGCAGAGAGATGGCAGATGGAGTTTAATCCGGACAAATGTGAGGTAATGCATTTTGGAAGGTCTAATACAGATAGGAAATATACAGTAAATAGCAGAACCCATAAGAGTATTGATAGGCAAAGGGATCTGGGTGTACAGGTACACAGGTCTCTGAAAGTGGCAATGTGGGTGGAGAAGGTAGTCAAGAAGGCATATGGCATGCTTGCCTTCATCGGCCGGGGCATTGAGTTTAAAAATTGGCAAGTCATGTTGCAGCTTGATAGAACCTTAGTTAGGCCGCACTTGGAATATAGTGTTCAATTCTGGTCGCCACACTACCAGAAGGATGTGGAGGCTTTGGAGAGGGTACAGAAAAGATTTACCAGGATGTTGCCTGGTATGGAGGGCATTAGCTATGAGGAGAGGTTGGAGAAACTTGGTTTGTTCTCACTGGAACGACGGAGGTTGAGGGGGCGACCTGATAGAAGTCTACAAGATTATGAGGGGCATGGACAGAGTGGATAGTCAGAAGCTTTTTCCCAGGGTGGAAGAGTCAATTACTCGGGGGCATAGGTTTAAGGTGCGAGGGGCAAGGTTTAAAGGAGATGTACGAGGCAGACGTTTTACACAGAGAGTAGTGGGTGCCTGGAACTCGTTGCCGTGGGAGGTAGTGGAAGCGGATACGGTAGTGACTTTTAAGGGGTGTCTGGACCAATACATGAATAGGATGGGAATAGAGGGATGTGGTCCCCGGAAGGGTAGGGAGTTTTAGTTCGGGCAGCATGGTTGGTGCAGGCTTGGAGGGCTGAAGGGCCTGTTCCTGTGCTGTAATTTTCTTTGTTCTTTGTTCTTTGTTCTCCCCGTGACTGCGTGGGTTTCCTCCGGGTGCTCCGGTTTCCTCCCACAGTCCAAAGATGTGCAGGCTAGGTGCATTGGTCATGTTAAATTGCTCCTTAGTGTCTCAAGATTTGCAGATTAAGTTTAAACTTATTTATTGGGCACCACAGTGGTTAGCACTGCTGCCTCACAGCGCCAGGGACCCGGGTTCGATTCTTGGCTTCGGTCACTGCCTGTGTGGAGTTTGCACATTCTCCCTATGTCTGCGTGGGTTTCCTCCGGGTGCTCTGATTTCCTCCCACAGTGCAAAGATGTCTGCGTTAGGTGGATTGGCCATGCTAAATTGCCCCTTAGTGTCAGGGGGATAAGCGGGGTAAATACGTGGGGTTATGGGGATAGGGCCTGGGTGGGATTGTGGCCGGTACAGACTCAATGGGCTGAATGGCCTCCTTCTGCACTGTAGGATTCTTGGGCCTATCTTCTCCAAAGGGCACGTCACCTGATAGTGCAGCAACTCTCTTATCCAGCACTGACATGTCCACCAAGGTTATGTGCTCAAATTCTGAACTTGGGTCTTGAACACACAACCTATTAATCAAGGTCTGAGTGTGGCACCAGTCAAGCTAAGCTCACTCAAATGAAATTCAGTGTAGTTCTTTTATCCCTGCTTCAATATTTTTATAACTGGCACTGAGAAATGTTTAAAGAGAATGACAATATTTGTTAATGTCTATGATATTTCACCAGGTTTACACACAGCAGTGTCCTCGACACTGATCATCAATTCCAGGCTGACCCTGTTGGCAACCCTAAATTGGATTTGTTTAGCTTCCAATCTCTTCTTTCCCATTATCTCACCTTATACACTCTTTCGCTACTGATTACACTTCAGCTTCTTTCAAACAACATGCTCCCAATGTTCACTGTCTCTTAATCTTCTCAGCAGCTGAATCACTGTGGTATCGTCTAGATCCTGTTGTGTTGATTTTAAAATGGTTGGACAAATTAAAGTTAATTTTATTAGTCACAAGTAGGCTTACATTAACACTGCAATGAAGTTACTGTGAAAATACCCTCGTCGCCACACTCCGGTGCCTGTTCGGATACACTGAGGGAGAATTTAGCATGGACAACGCACCTAACCAGCACGTCTTTGGAGTGTGGGAGGAAACGAGAGCGACCGGAGGAAGTCCCTTGCAGACACGGTGAGAACGTGCAGACTCCGCACAGGCAGTGACCCAAGTCAGAATTGAACCCGGGTCCCTGGTGCCGTGAGGCAGCAGTGCTAACCACTGTGCCACCATGCTGTCCAAACGAGAAGTTCATTGACTTGTCAAAAATCATTAGGGGTGACCTAATAGAGGTGTATAAAATTATGAAAGGCATAGATAGGGTGAACGGTGGGAAGCTTTTTCCCAGGTCGGTGGTGACGTTCACGAGGGGTCATAGGTTCAAGGTGAGGGGGGGGGAGGTTTAACACGGATATCAGAAGGACGTATTTTACACAGAGGGTGGTGGGGGCCTGGAATGTGCTGCCGGGCAAGGTGGTGGAGGCGGATACACTGGGAACGTTTAAGACTTATCTCGATAGCCACATGAACGGAGTGAGAATAGAGGGATACAAAAGAATGGTCTAGTTTGGACCAGGGAGCGGCGCGGGCTTGGAGGGCCGAAGGGCCTGTTCCTGTGCTGTATCGTTCTTTGTTCTTTGTATTGTTAGGCCAACAGGGGGAATAAAATCATACAAGAAATTTTCTTTTCTTTTTAAAAAAAAATTGACGGAAGCTTATCAGCAAAATAAAATTCAAGGCAGTGGTTAAATTAAACATTGGAGCAAAATTTATCCTCAGGAAAGGATAAGAATATCATATTCAAAGAGTTACATTTGAAAGAGTTAATGAAAAGTAATTTAAAGTATACTAATGGAAAATATGATTGCAAAATAAGCCTATAAATCCAAACTCTGCTGTGTCACAAGAAATTATTAGAATAGGTGGAACATGAAAGAGTCTCGAGTTTAATTTAAACTGAGTGGAATGGGAGATAATATGGAAAGTTCCAAAAGTAATCTTCAGCTCCCATTTCATTGTGGAAATTTGTTCAGGTTTATCTTACTCAAACAAAAGTGATGTATCTCTCTTTTCAATTTGCTGAGTTTCTGAGTGTTTTTGAAAGTTTTGGCAGCTGCCATTAACTCCCAATTACTCGCCACATTGAACATTCAGGTTCATTTCATTAACATTGTACAGCTATTTCCCTTGTTACTCATCTCTAGAACTCTAATCTCAAGCAGTTTTGTGAATCATCTGTCATTGCTTTGGGTTCCTCAAAAGCCTTTAATAGAAGTTGGCGCTGCCCATTTCTAATCGTGTTATTGTGCCATCAAAACTATTACTTTCCTCTCATATTGCTTCGTCTGGGCTATAGCAGGTGTTTTGCTTTTAGATTATTCTCCCATCAACTTAGAGGCGTCTCTAGAGTTGCCAACTGCAATTAAATATATTCCTAAAAGATTCATCCAGTCTCATCCCCCACACTCCAGCCATAGTCACCCAGCACATCCATCCTTGCGACATACCGCCTTCCAATGCCAACTGGAAAGCAAAAAGACTCATCAACCAATTGGCCAACCCTCCCCCACCATTTTCAATAACTTTATTTCTGGCAATGAGAAATGTTTAAAGAAAATGGCAAAAAGAAAATAATCTTTTTAATGTCCCTGTGGTATTTATCCAGGTTCACACACAAGAAGTATCCTGGAGATTGTTCTTCAATTCCCAGAGGGTTGGTAACCCCAGGCGTCACTGGGATTTGTTTATCTTCCATTCTCTCCCTTCCATCGATCTGGTTTATTATCTCCCTCACCTTATCCGCTCTTTTGTCACTGATTACACTAAGAAGCTAATGTTATAGAAGCAAAACAATGCTGGAAATCTGAGGTAAAAACAAAAAGCAGGTCTAACAGCATCTGAGGAGAGAAATGTAAATGTTTTGAGTCCAATATGACTCCGATCCAAAGAGGGTCACATTGAACTCTTGTCTCCACAAATGTTGCCAGACCAGCTGAGCTTTTCCATCACTTTCTGCCTTTATTATTGCCTTCAATGTTCGCAGTTTCCTAATCTCGGTGCAGGAGCTGGGTCACTGTGGTATCCCCTCGATCCCGCTGTGTCAATTTTTTCCTTTGCTTTGTAGCCAATTTATGATGTGGAGATGCCGGAGTTGGACTGGGGTAAGCACAGTGAGAAGTCTCACAATACCAGTGATGCGCGATTAATCCACTCGGGAGGCTAGATCGTACCCGGGAATAAAGGCTTTTATTCGCAACAAGAATAGAGCATACTGCTTAACAATACAATCCTAGACTAAGGGTCACTAGGAAGTGCAGTGACCTTTATACTCCTATAGGAAGGCGGAGCCAACCGGGGTGTACCACAGAGCAATGCCAACAGGTGGAACACCCCAACCCTAACCCCAACAGTAACAAGAGTAACATATGTACAAGTATCCATAGTGGTAACCATCTATGGTTCACCACAACCAGGTTAAGGTCCAACAGGTTTATTTGGCATCACAAGCTTTTGGAGCGCTGCTCCTTCATCAGGTGAGTGATGAAGGAGCAGCGCTCCGAAAACTCGTGATACCAAATAAACCTGTTGGACTTTAATCTGGTGTTGTGAGACTTCTTACTAGCCAATCTAACCAGCAAATCTCACCTCTTACCAATATAGGCCCAGGTTTAATTTGACTGGGACAGAAACATCACCGGTTTCACTTACCAGCTGAAGTCCCATGTTTTCTTCCCACGGGTTCATCTTTTAACCAGCTCTTTCTGACTGGGCAGGAAGGGGACAAGCCAGAAACCACCAGGATCCTTCTTGAAAAAAGCACATCAGGCTGCGATGACAGTCTTAGGGGAGTTGATGGCCCAGTGGTATTATCACTAGACTATTAATCCAGAAGCGCAGCTAATGTTCTGAGGACCCGGGTTCGAATCCTGCCACGGCAGATGGTGGAATTTGAATTCAATAAAAAATATCTCAATTAAGAATCTACTGATGACCATGAAGCCATTGTCGGAAAACCCATCTGGTTCACTAATGTCCTTTTGGGAAGGAAATCTGCCGTCCTTACCTGGTCTGGCCTACGTATGACTCTAGAGCCACAGCAATAGGGTTGACTCTCAATTGCCCTCTGAAATGGCCTAGCAAGCTGCTCAGTTCAAAGGCAACTATGCATGGGCAATAAATTCTGGCCTAGCCAGGAACGCCCATGTCCCACGAATGAATTTTAAAAAATCAGGGGCCTGTTTGGGGAAACCATTGTGGCTTTCTCACCAGGACAACCTACTGGAATTAGATGTTGAGACTGGAATAGATCCAATAATGTACGTCAAAAAAATGCTGGGGCTGCAGGTGCCTCCTCTAGACCCTGGGGGACAGTTTAGTTCTGACCTGCCCAGGCTTCACCATTCCACCACCAACACCCACCACAACCAGAATCTAAGAATAAAGCACAAAGAACAAAGAAAATTACAGCACAGGAAGAGGCCCTTCGGCCCTCCAAGCCTGCAGCGACCATGCTGCCCAACAATCACGAGCCCCTCCCCAACCATGTCCCAGCAACTTGCCCAAGCTCTGGAACTGCCCCGAATTCAACTTCCAATTGTTGGCCAAGTGTCACTTTGCAGTTCTGTAGAAGGGCGGCACGGACTCGAAGCATTAACTCTGTTTTTCTCTCCACAAATGCTGCCAGACCTGCAGAGTTTGTCCAGCATTTTCTGTTTTGATTTTAGGTTTCCAGCATCCACAGTGTTTTGATTTAATCTGAGTGTCACTTTGCAGTTGTTTGTTTGAGGGGACCTGACTCGGCTTTACTTGGCTGAGGCTGAAGTGTAATGCCTCACACGTCATGGCACTGGGGTCAGGGCACTTTGCCATTCACTACTGTCCCTGCCAGCATACCTGCCAGCATCGGGCGGCACGGTAGCACAGTGGTTAGCACTGCTGCTTCACAGCTCCAGGGTCCCGGGTTCGATTCCCGGCTCGGGTCACTGTCTGTGTGGAGTTTGCACATTCTCCTCGTGTCTGCGTGGGTTTCCTCCGGGTGCTCCGGTTTCCTCCCACAGTCCAAAGATGTGCGGGTTAGGTTGATTGGCCAGGTTAACAAAAAAAATTGCCCCTTAGAGTCCTGAGATGCGTAGGTTAGAGGGATTAGCGGGTAAAATATGTGGGGGTAGGGCCTGGGTGGGATTGTGGTCGGTGCAGACTCGATGGGCCGAATGGCCTCCTTCTGCACTGTAGGGTTTCTATGATTTCTATGATTCTGTCACTCCGCATTATAACTGGGGCTCCATTTCACCTCCTCCATTGTTAAAGCTACACCTGAGAAAATGTTTCCTCTCTTATGAAGTCCACATCCAAATGTTCTGTTCACTTTTTGCCTTCCACCATCATAGGGCGGCATGGACAAGTTGGGCTGAAGGGCCTGTTTCCATGCTGTAAACCTCTATGACACTCTATCATCGCTTCCGTCATTTTATTTCCCTTGTCTTCCATCCCTGCACAGACCATTCCTTTCATTCTATCCCCTCTTCCCGCTTTCTCTGCCTCTGTATTTGTCTTAAACCTGACAGGTCAAAATACAAAAGTCTGAGGTCACATACCAACCAACTCAAGAACAGCTTCTTCCCCGCTGCCATCAGACTTTTGAATAGATCTACCTCGCATTAAGCTGATCTTTCTCTACACCCTAGCTATGACTGTAACACTACATTCTGCACTCTCTTGTTTCCCTCTCTATGTACGGTATGCTTTGTCTGTATGGCGCGCAAGAAACGATACTTTTCACTGTATGTTTCACATGTGACAGTAATAAATAAAATCAAATCAAAAAAGGTCACTAACTTTTTCCAGTTCTGATGAAACGTTATTGACCTGAAATGGTACCTCCCTTTCCTTCTCCATTGCTGCTCTCAGACCGGCTGAGTATTTCTAACACTTTATTGCTAATTTCCAACATTGATGCGCTATCAATAAGGCGAAAGACTACCTGTGATCCAATACAAGTGTAGGCTTTTATTCACAACAGAATCAGGAGCACATCCCAACAAATAACCAACCTGGACTGAACAAGGAGGAGGAGACAGCCACCTTTATACTAGGTGCCGAGGGGAGGAACCGAACCGGGAGGGGATGTGTCCAGGTATGACAAACACACAACGGTGGTCCATATAGGACAAAGGCACAACTGAGGTCCACCACAAACATCATCAGTATTTTGCCTTTTGTTGTGGAACCCCAGACATAGACTGGGACCTTTTGTACAAAAATGTTCTTAACAGAGATCTCTGACTGCAGGAAACATTCCAAAGTACGTACTTTGTTCAAGTGACTTAACAAGTCAACTGCATCTCAGGTTAGATGCTGAGCACATTCCTCTCTCTAAGTTTCCAAAGCATAGCTGACATTAGTCCATGAGGTGGAGATGCCGGCGTTGGACTGGGATGGGCACAGTAATAAGTCTCACAACGCCAGGTTAAAGTCCAAAAGGTTTACTTGGAATCACGAGCTTTCAGAGCACTGCTCCTTCATCAGGTGAGTGAAGGCTAGTTCACAAACACGGCATTTATAGGCAAAGACACAATTGCAAGATAGTTACAGGTTGGAATGTGAAGAATAGTTGGAATGAGAGGTAATCAACTCTTTACAGGTACAGACAGTGCGAGTGGAGAGAGGGATAATCACAGGTTAAAGAGGTGTGAATTGTCTCAAGCCAGGACAGTTAGTAGGATTTCGCAAAACCAGGCAGTATGGTGGGGGTTACAAGTAGTGTGACATGAACCCAAGATCCCGGTTGAGGCCGTCCTCATGAGTGAGGAACTTGGCTATCTGTTTCTGCTCGGCGATTCTGCGTTGTCGTGTGCTTTGAAGGCCATCTTGGAGAACGCTTACCCTATGATCGGAGGCTGAATGCCCTTGACTGCTGAAGTGCTCCCCTTAATTTAGCTGAGTTTCTGGATTAATAGTCGAGCGATAATACCACGAGGCCTTTGCCTCCCAAAGTTTATGCTGTCCACAAGCCTCCCCACCACCTCCCTTCATCTAACCCCATTAGCACAAACCTTTTATCCCTTTCTTCCTTATATGTGTACCAGTTTTAGCTTTAATGCATCAGAAGGGGACTAACTTCATAGAATTAATGCTGAGCCACTTGCATCTCATTTCCAGCCTCATTGATTTTATTAGCACAGGGAAGGGGGTGGAAAAATCAAACCAAACCAGATATTAACATGTGGTCTGGGCTTTCAGATTGTAATGATGGCAGTGGCCTATTAAAATGAATGAGTTTCAGTTGTAACTGGGGAGCCGAGCTCTTATATAAGTTTCCTTTCTTAATCTTGCAATTGGACCATTTGACGTCTGGGAATAATGTGATTTATTATGCTGATTATAGTAAACAGAGAAAAATAACCAGGGCAAAACAAAACAGGAGACTGTGTTCAGTGAAATTTCATATACTATTTGATTGTTTATGGTAGGCTTGTCCGATGTGTGGGTTGTGGGCTGCATGTGCCCAGCGAACTCCCCCAAAATGGCCCCCGGAGAGAGTTTTCAAAATGGCGGTTAGTGGAATGGAAGATTCTGAAAGAAACTGCTCCTCCAGTCACAGACCATTCCTTCCCCGCATTTAAAGTTTATTAGTGTCACAACTAGGCTTACATTAACACTGCAATGAAGTTACTGTGAAAATTCCCTAGTCGCACACTGAGGGAGAATTTAGCATGGCCAATGCACCTAACCAGCACGTGTTTCGGACTGTGGGAGGAAACTGGAGCACCCGGAGGAAACCCATGCAGACACGGGGAGAACGTGCAAACTGCACACAGACAGTGACCCAACCCTGGTGCTGTGAGGCAGCAGTGCTAACCACAGTGCCACCGTGCCGCCCATGTTGCTGATAGGTTCACTCACTCACCCTCTTCATCTACCCTGCGGCTTGTCTCCAAGGCACCTGTCTAGTTCCACTCACCATACACGTGTGCCAGGCATCCTTATATCTGCCCTGACATGGGTCCTGCTTACACTCTCTCTCATCCATGACGAGCTGGGACATAAGAAGAGGGAAAGGTCCCAGCTGGGTGGTAGGGGCTGATCCACATGCAGGGGATGAACCCCCAGAGAGCCGTCACTCATAGGCGCCTCAGTAGACTCCGAGGAGAGAGCCATTCGGTGGGCCAATGAGGACATGAACCATTTTGATGGGTGAGATTGGCAGTGCTCAGCTGAGCTTAACCTGCACTGCAGCATCCATCAGACAACCATGCTGTGAGCCATGTCTCCTGTTTCTCAGGCTCCTGACAATGCGACAATGACTTCCCCTTTCTTTTGCAGGCACATCTAAGATACAGATGAGGGGATCAACGAGCCAAGGCCTTGACTCCAGCCCCGACAGAAGAATCAATACAATTCACAGAATGCGACATTGAAGATCTGTCACTGCGCTCACCCATGCCCTCCGCCATTGCAGACACTCACCTCTTGGTGGGGACCTAGCTCTCGAGCAGCCTCAGGGTCACAATCTGTGAGTACATCACAATGTCCGGTCCACAGCAGGCGGAGGCAGCGGCACCCAAGGATGCTGGGACTTGGAAGATAACTGGAGGCCAGGAATTTGCTGACTACTAGTCAGATGACGGAACTGCCCTGAATTCTGCTCCCAACTGCTGGCCAGCTGACACTTTGCAGCTCTGTAGAAGAGTCACACAGATGCAGAGCATTAACTCTGTTTCTCCCTCCACAGATGCTGCCAGTCCTGCTGAGGTTATCCAGCATTTTCCCTGTTTATTTCAGGTTTCCGGCATCCACAGTATTTAGCTTTTATCTGAGTGTTACTTTGCAGTAGCTTGTTTGATGGGACCTGACTGAGCTTCACATAGATGATGAGCCTCTGGACTCGGTCATGCCTCAGGTGGTGATCCAAAGGCAAGGTCGGGAAATCAGAAAGGGATGTCTTTCCTCAGATTGCAAGGCTCCATGGAGGAATCTCTCCGCCTTCAGTCTGAGGCGATTGCGTCAATGGATCATTGCACCAAGGTCAGCGCTGGTAGGGTGGTGGCCGCTGTGGAGACCTTCATCCAAGACTCCTGCCCTGCACTGCTGCAGAGCTCACGCATGGCAGAGGCACTTGCTGGCATCCACCAGTGTCAATACCGGGATGGGAAGGGGGTTCCCGAGCTCACTCCAGCTGCCCCTCCCTCTCAAGGGGACAGCCGGGGCCCTCAGATACCCACAGGATGGAGGATCAGTTGGTGCACACCCCAGGGTCATCCACCCAGGTGACTCAGGGAGTATCCATGCAACTGCATTCCCTCTTCTTGTGATCACATCAGCTCCAGGTTCACAGGCTGAGGAAGGTGGCACTGCCCTGCCACAGGACCCAAAAGCAGGCCGGGGTCCTCCAGCTCTTGGCTGTCCAGAGGATACCTGTCAAAGTCTTCACCGTGTGTAGCAGGCAGCGAGTGGGCTGCCTCCACCTCCACTGTGGATGTTGGGGATGCACCAACACGTAACGACAGGGTAAGGAAGATTAAGAAGTCGTAGTTACACAGTGTGGGCACGGGTGTTAATCATTTGTACATAATGTTCACTTCTGTAAATAAACTCCCACTGATTTCACCTTATATTCTGAAAAGGTTAAAAATCACACAAGTTTACAAATCACATAAGCTGCAAGCTGAACCTCAGTCACACAGGGAAAGCTATGTACAAACAACAGCTCTTAATTAAAGTAAACCCAGATAAGAGTCAAGGACCATTTAATTGAATGATGTGCATTTATAGCTCAATGGAAAGGGAGGTTGAGATACCATTGGTCAGAGATATAGCTATCATTGCTTGATGATATTATATGTACAAGTTATAATTGGACACTATACCCTTATGTATGCAGGAGGTGACCTTAATCATTAACCGCAAGTGGATAGAGATAATTTATATGCCTTGATTGGTATATGCTAATTACTTGTAATCAAATTTGAAACTATAACTGCTTGTGTATTTCTGAATTCTGTACCCCGACTGGCTTTGGTGACCTAAGTCGGAGTCCTATAGCTAAAGTCTCTAATAAATCATCTGAAACCATTCCATGACTTTGTCTGACTACTTGAGGAGAACAATAGTTTTAACTACAACAAGAAAAAACATTGTGACAGCCCCGTAACAAATTGTCATAAAGCAGAGGTTGATTCACCCTCAGAACTAACACCGAAACATCCAGAGAGGAGTACCTCGCCCTATAATCTGTAAAAAGTGTGTGTGAAGTGGTGTGACCTGTTCTTCAGCAACTTCCAGTGGTTAAATAAAAATAAATCCCTGACCCTCTGTCTAAAATCAACACGTAACAATTTATTTATCTAGCTAACAGTGAGCAAATTAACTAAACTATTAACAAACCAAATAAATCCCTTCTAACTATTAACTATTCCCGAATAAAACAAGATTCTAATGGAATGCTGTTCCAAGAAATACAATTCCCACTCATTTAAAAAAAAAAAGAATTTAGACACTCTCTAAATTACAACCAGGTTTGGTGTCTTCCGACTTATTCTCGGCTATCTCTGTTGATTTTTCTGTTGGGAACTTCTTTCTTCTTTGGCATTTAGATGGTGTTTTCTCTAAAACATAGATGCAGCTATGAAAGCCAGCGATTCTCTCGCACGGTAGCACAGTGGTTAGCACTGCTGCTTCACAGCTCCAGGGACCTGTGTTCGATTCTCGGCTTGGGTCACTGTCTGTGTGGAGTTTGCACATTCTCCTCGTGTCTGCGAGGGTTTCCTCCGGGTGCTCCGGTTTCCTCCCACAGTCCAAAGATGTGCGGGTTAGGTTGATCGGCCATGCTAAAATTGCCCCTTAGTGTCCTGGGATGCGTAGATTAGAGGGACTAGCGGGTAAAAGATGTAGGGATATGGGGGTAGGGCCTGGGTAGGATTGTGGTCGGTGCAGACTCGATGGGCCGAATGGCCTCTTTCTGTACTGTAGGGTTTCTATGATTTCTATGATTCTCTCTCTCTCAAGAGGGAGAGTTGAGAGCCCAGAGTTGTGAGCTCTGGCAGGTGGCAGTTACTCTCTCCTCTTTGTCCCACTGCTCCCTTCTTTTATACCTGTGATGACATATCAATATTTCCCACAATAGGATTAGTTCTAGGTTGTCAAAACCATCAGATTTAAGTTTAATAGCTTTTTGGTATCTAAGTGCTTGATTCAAATTGATTGGCTAAATCCCAAAACCTGTTGTCTTGGTTAAAAACTACTGCTTGGCCTTTTGATACCAATGTTTCAGTTTGGGCTGTCTATGTTTTAAATCTCTAAGCAGAGAAAAAGCACCAACTTTTAACAGGACCACGCAATGCATTCCCCCCTCCGCCCCCCGTATTTTACAATTTTATTAACATCAAATTCTAACTTCCTACTTCCCAATCTACTCTACTCAATTACTCTATCCAACTTCACAACAATATTCTATGGCATGAGGTTCCTGGCTGTGCATGAGCAGAATCTTGGGGTAAATCAAAGTAGCATTCATTCATTTCCTTTCTACGAGTACAGAGAATTCCGCAGCCACATGAAAGAACCTTGCAGCATCCAGAGCAGTTAACTTGCTCATCAGGGATATGAAAGGATCATTACTGCAGCAACATTGACTGATGTTTTTGTAATGTGTAATAGAATTGCATAAGCGCATATTTCAAAAGAGCACACGTACCCTGAAGACTTTGATGGCAGATCATTTATAAACAATAATCACTTTGCTCAATTTTCTCAAACAAAAATAAGAATATTGGCATTGGCTATGTTGCTGATGCATTTCCTGTTGTTTCCCTGCTGTGGACAATCTCCTGTGCTGCAAATTTAATAACTGCATTAAAAGCATGGCCCGCGCTGATTTTTTCCTGTCACCGTGCTACAGGCAATCCTTGATTCCACTTCTTAAAGTGGTAAACTTAAATTATTTCGACTAATTTTTGAATAAATAGCTTGCAAGTATTCTGACTTTCGTGCAACTCTCGAATCCTATGCCTGGTTTGCCATCAAGGATATCTTTTTCTACCTCGATGTGATTGCACATTTCTCCATTGCTTACGGGCGGCACGGTGGCACAGTGGTCAGCACTGCTGCCTCACAGCGCCGGGGATCCGGGTTCGATTCCCAGCTCCGGTCACTATCTGTGTGGAATTTGCACATTCTCCCCGTGTCTGCATGGGTTTCCTCCGGGTGCTCCGGTTTCCTCCCACAGTCTGAAAGACTTGCTGGTTAGGTGCATTGACCATGCTAAATTCTCCCTCAGTGTACTGCTTCATAAAATGCCTTGGTGTGCTTTACCTCATTAGAAGCGCTAATAAATGTATTATTTTGATGCTAACTTCGCAAGCGGGATATTCTGACCCCGCAGCGTGTTTTGTAGTGACAGAGGCGATCGACTATTGTCCTGTCTTTGTCAATGAGTTTTCCCATTGTTCGTACCCTCTGTCTTCAGTGAACCCATGGTGGGGGGAAGGGGGCAGTTGCCATTGGCGGGAAGATCCCGCTGACAGGAACAGCTGGAAAGTTTTGGTGAACATGTTCACAGTGGGTGGGATTTTCCGCTCCCCCTGCGGTGTTTTTCATGGAGGAGGAAGGGCTACCATTTGCCAGTTGTGGGATCTTCCAGTCCCGCTGCTGTCAACCAGGTTCCCCATTGATTTTTGATATTATTTGATTTGATTTGATTAATTATTGTCATATGTATTAGTATACAGTGAAAAGTATTGTTTCTTGCGCACTATACAGACAAAGCATACCGTTCACAGAAAAGGAAATGAGAGAGTGCAGAATGTAGTGTTACAGTCAGAGCTAGGGTGTAGAGAAAGAACAATTTAATGCAAGGTAGGTCCATTCAAAAGTCTGACAGCAGCAGGGAAGAAGCTGTTCTTGAGTCAGTTGGTACCTGACCTCAGACTTTTGTATCTTTTTCCCAGCGGAAGAAGGTGGAAGAGAGAATGTCCGGGGTGCGTGGGGTCCTTAATTATGCTGCCTGCTTTGCTGAAGCAGCCAACTGCCATTGTTGGGAAATCTGCAGTGGGGGCAGCAGGGGGTGGGGGTGTCACCAGCGGGTCCGGAAGATCCTGTCGCAGGAACGGCTGGAAAATCCCACCCAGAGTCTTCACACCCCTTGCTTCCATGAGTAATGGACTCAAAGCTTGAATCGACAAACCAGAACAGAACTGAACTCAGTCCTCTGCATAACTTACCGGAAACCCATCATGTTCACTAACACCAAAAATGCTTGGAGTTTTTATTCCAGACATCTATTGCTTATACCACATGCTCCTCAGATCCTCACCCATCCTACTGCCTTTAGCTGACGCCATTGTCACACAAGAACACCATAAGGTTGTCCTTCAATCCAAATCAAAAAATGCCTTTTGTTTTTAATGTTCAAGTGAGGATTGGTAATCAAGAAATGATATCCATCAGAATGAACTGTTCTTTTAATTAATTAGAATTAATTAGATAAGCAATTAATTAATTAGTAATTAGAATTAATTTAATTTGATTTGGTTTGATTTATTATTGTCACATGTATTGGGATACAGTGAAAAGTATTGTTTCTTGCATGCTCTCCAGACACAACACACCATTCATAGAGTACATAGAGGAGAAGGAAAGGAGATGGTGCAAAATGTAGTGTTACAGTCATAGCTAGGGTGTAGAGAAAGATTAGCTTAATGCAAGGTAAGCCCATTCAAAAGTCTAATGGCAGCAGGGAAGAAGCTGTTTTTGAGTCAATTGGTACGCGACCTCAGACTTCTGTATCTTCTTCCCAACGGAAGAAGGTAGACCACAGGCGGCACGGTGGCACAGTAGTTAGCACTGCTGCCCCACTGCTGACTTCAGGTCACTGTCTGTGTGGAGTTTGCACATGCTCCCCGTGTCTGCGTGGGTTTCCTCCGGGTGCCCCGGTTTCCTCCCACAGCCCAAAGATGTGTGGGTTAGGTTGATTGGCCATGCTAAATTGACCCTAGTGTTTGATGGGGCAAATGTGTGGGGTTGCGGGGATAAGGCCTGGGTGGGATTGTGGTTGGCGCAGACTCGATGGGCTGAATGGCTTCCTTCTGTACTGTAGGGATTCTATGATAAAGAATGCAGGTAAGGTTCAAGGATCTATTTATTCACCAGGAGATGAATTCTCTTTTATTAGATATGACTAGTCACTTGTTTAAAAAACTGAGCCATAAAATTGGGAAAATAAAGACCAGACACACTCTCATCTTATCGTGCTGTATTTGCAAAAGGGATCCCAATGGAATTTAATCAACTCCTTGTCATTATAACATTTTAATTGGTTCCATGTGGAGAATTTCGAACACTCTCACTCAATACCCTGCATGGTTCAGTAAATTTCATTTATTTCTGATATGCTTAATTATTTGTAATTCACAAAAATATCTGGTTCGGCATCATAGACAGCAATTAACACTGGCTCCGACTGTTGTGATAGTGCCTTCTCATGACTTTGATTAGATACGTTTTATATTTTCGGACGGTAATGATGCTCTGTCGTGGCAACAAAAGTAACTCTGCAATTTGCTGAACTTCATGAAGTTTTAATAAATTAACTCTAAGTGGTGACCAAGATTAAAAAGGCATTTGAAATTACATCAGGCCTTTGCATTCATTTCAAAGAAAGGCAGTCATGTTCAGTGGGGCAACCAACTCGGTTAATATGGTTTAGCCAGTGCGGTGAGGACCAATTGGTGAAATGAATTTCTGACAGGGGGAAGAATTACAGGGCGTGGGAGAGAGTTCCAACCCAAACCGCTGTTATTCTTTAGCAGTTTGAAAGGTGGATTTAGCCCCCTGGCTAAATCTGGGTTTTCACAAGGACCTGGATGAAGGTGGCACAGTGGCACTGCTGCCTCACAGTGCCAGGGAACCAGGTTCAATCTGTCTGTGTGGAATTTACATGTTCTCCCCGTGTCTATGTGGGTTTCTTCCAGGTGCTCCGGTTTCTTCCCACAGTCCAAGGATGTGCAGGTTAGGTGGATTGGCCATGCTAAATTGCCCCTTAATGTCCAAAGATGGGCAGGTTAGTTGATTGGCTATGCTAAATTGCCCCTTAATGTCCAAAGATGGGCAGGTTGGTTGATTGGCTATGCTAAATTGCCCCTTAGTGTCAGAGGGATTAGTAGGGTAAATATATGAATAGGAGGATGGGAACCGGGTGAGGTTGCTGTCAATGCAGGCTCAATGGGCTGAATGGCCTCCTTCTGCACTGCAGGGATTCTATGATACTATGATGAAAAAGTGCTATACGATTTGTGAATTCATTGTCACCGCTCTGCTGATGCCCCACACGGCCTTGTGGGTCAGATAAGGACTGAGCAAAAAATAGGAAAGGGAAAAGAAACTCTAAAGTGCTCGGAGCATTCAAATCAAAATGGATGAATTAGTTGCACAGATAGATGTAAAGGGGTATGATATAGTTGGCATTACGGAGTCGTGGCTCCAAGGTGAGCAAGGATGGAATTAAACATTGAGGGCTATTCAGTGTTTGGGAAGGACAGACGGAAAGAAAAAGGTGGTGGTGTTGCATTGTTAATTAAATCAACCTAACCTGTGCATCTTTGGAGTGTGGGAGGAAACCAGATCATTGGCAGGAAACCCATGCAGACACAGGGAGAATGTGCAAACTCCAGGCAAACAGGTCACCCGAGGCCGGAATTGAACCCAGGCCCCTGGCACTGTGTGGCAGCAGTCCTAGTCACTGTGCCGCCGTGCTGCCCACTTCCATCCAGCAGGAATTGCTCACATCTTCAGATTTTATAATCATCAACATCTGTCAATTGCCCTCTTGAGGAAGGGTGAGATAAAGGGAATAGCCAGTTTGCAGACTCTCTGCTCTGTTGGCTTCGAAATTGCCATTTCCAACCATGGAAATCATAGAATCCCTACAGTGCAGAAGGAGGCCATTTGGTCCATCGAGTCTGCATCAACCACAATCTCACGCAGGTCCTATTCCCATAACATTTACCCTGCTAATCCCCCTGACACTTAGAGACAATTTTAGCATGGCCAATCAACCTAACCTACACACCTTTGGGCTGTGGGAGGAAATTGGAGCACCCGGAGGTAACCTGCGCAGACGCGAGGAGAATGTGCAAACTACACACAGACAGTGACCCGAGGCCAGAATCGAACCCAGGTCCCTGGTGCAGTGAGGCAGCAGTGCTCTTCACTGTGCCACCAAGATGACATCTGTGGCAGCCACTTGACTCTGAGGGACAGGATCCCTTCACTCATTGTTTAACCCTGCAAACTAATGCCCTGATGGCGGCTGGCAGGAAAGCAGGACGCCTCCATGATCTTAACTCGTTCAGCTTGAGGATTCCCCCAGCACGCGATTGAGGAGGTCCGCACCTCAACTCTTGGCAACCTGCGCCTAAGATATCTGTGTTTAGGAAAATGATGTGTATCCCTCCAGGAAGGGCATGCCAATACCATCTGAGGCAAACATGTGGAATCCATGTGGAATTTTCAGCAGTTGGATATGGGAGCCTTGGTGCTTAGAATCAAAATACCTCCAAAGCAAACCAGCCCTGCAGTCAAAAAACTTAGCATTTTGGAGATAATTCACTAGGTGGCAACCTTCAACTATTAAGGAAAATACTGATAACTGTTTACTTGGCATCAGAGTCTGTTACAACATACTGACCAATCTAGGAATCAGTTGAAGCCTCCAGGCCACTAAATTGTTGCCAATATTTCAACTTGATGTGATTCTGGCAAAGCCACAACATAGCATGACTGCACTCCTATTTAGCTTAATTGCACTTGCATTGGTATTAGATTTTCAAATGACTACTTACTCTCATCCCATTTCCCACCATCATTTTGTACTCTTGCTATTTTTTTTGTACTCGTCCAATTCTCCTTTGAACGCTTTCGTAATCTCTACTTCAATGAGCACTTTTGCATTGAAGCAATCTGTGTCCAAATGAACCTGTGTGGAGAAAAACCCTCCACCTTCCCCTCTCATTCTTCCAGCAGTGATCTTTTGTTTCCCTGGGGGTGATTTTCAGCCTGCGTTAGTTGTCAGCAAGAATGGCAACACGGCAGAATTGGGTTGAAAATGGATTGCATTTCCAACATTTTCCCACCCCGCCTCCATCAGTGCCATGACAAGAATTCCGCCAGAGGAACCTCACTCAAGTACGTCAACATATCATTAGATATAGAAACATATAAGATTATGAAGGGAATAGATAAGATAGAAGCAGGGAAGTTGTTTCCACTGGCGGGTGAAACTGGAACTAGGGGGCATGGCCTCAAAATAAGGGGGAACAGATTTAGGACTGAGTTGAGGAGGAACTTCTTCACACAAAGGGTTGTGAATCTGTGGAATTCCCTGCCCAGGGAAGCAGTTAGGGCTGCCTCATGGAATGTTTTTAAGGCAAGGATAGATACATTTTTGAACAGTAAAGGAATTAAGGGTTATGGTGAGCGGGTGGGTAAGTGGAGCTGAGTCCACAAAAAGATCAGCCATGATCTTATTGAATGGCGGAGCAGGCTCGAGGGGCCAGATGGCCTACTCCTGCTCCTAGTTCTTATGTTCTTATTAATGAGCCCTTCCACAGGGACTTTATCCCTCACTGAGGCGTGATTTATAACAGCCATTTTGAAGTGATCTTGCCTCCGAAGGGGATATCAAAGGTAAACGCTCAAGTCACCATCACCCTCCAGGGTGCCAATCACAGAGGGGGCACCGAAGAGGACGGGTGGGGGAGGGACCCAGATAAATGCAACTCGGTGCCAGATGACAGTGGCATTCGGCCTTGGCACCTTGGCAAGAGGGGGGGAGGGTTGGGGGAAACCGCTCCAATACCTTGGCGGCCCTTTATGGCTGTGAGCCTCCGGGATTAAAGGGGTCTGACAGCTGACTTGCGGCATCACTTCCCGTGTCCTCCTTTTGCTGGGCTTGTGACGATATCACCGCTGAGGGATTGCCCTTCGAGTTGGAAGACTTGTTTAATCCACAGCCCATGAGAGCCAGTGGAATGAGGGTGCCAGCTAAGGATAAAGTTGAACGCAAATTGCAATCGTCTCATGAATCAGGTGTGCCTCTCTTGCCACAAGGGGAAGCCAGTTCCCTGATTAACTCCCCGACCCTTCCTTGATTAGTCAATTGTGCCACTTTAGTCAACATTACAATACATGAGTGTGCCACTGACAAGTGTTGGGAGTCCATGAGGTGGCTGGGAGAGAGATCACCATGGCGGTGTGATGGGTGTGTGAAGGGGTGCAGCAGGAGATATGAAGAGACAGATTTACTCTGGCTGCATGAAGATGGTTACTCATCTTCTTTTGGCACTGTAGCCCCGTCCTCTTATGGAGTGAGCTGACACTCACTATCATGGCCACAGCCTACCAGGTGGGGTTGGTGACCTTGCTTGCTGCCCTTCTGGCCAAACACTGGTACAGGATATTCACATCTCTTCTGGACACCATCCAAGCATTTGATGAGGGCTCTCTCCATGGTGCTGCTTCCCTGAACGGACTTGGAACGAGTGCTGGGGAGGCATTTTAAAGGAGCACCCACTGATTGCCAAGATTAAGGTAACTCGGGGTGAGCGAATCAGAGGCAAGCCACCACGAACACGGCGTGAAACACATAGAAACATTTTTTTTGTTGAAGAGGCTGAATATACGGAAATCCCACCAGCGCCGATGGGATTCTTCCCAGTTTTCTTGCCAGGACCGATACTTCGAAAAAATATTGGAAAATTCCGCCCTTAGTTACCAATTTTCCAGCCAGAGGAAACAACCTGTTATTTCAGAATTTTGAAAAAGACTCTCCATTTCAGTCAAAAGAGCTAGTCCAAGATTTCTCACCTTTCTTATAACTAGAAACATTCAATTTCTGGTATCACTCCAGTGAAACTTCTCTGTCAACTATCTGTGGCATTACTTTTTTTACATGAGAACACCGTGAACATGTCAGTCACTGACCTTTCCCCTTTGGGCTCTGACTGTTGGCTAAAAAGTTCCCAATCAGGTCAGAGGCTGGGAATCCTGTGGTGAGTAACTTGCCGACTGGCTCCCAGAGCCTGGCCCAAGGCTCGAGTCAGGAATGTGATGGGACGCTCCCCACTTGCCTGGATGAGTGCAGCTCCACCAACAATTAAGCAGCTCAACACCATCCAGGACAAAGCAGCCCTCTTGATTAGCACCCCATTCACCACCTCCAACATTCACTGCCTCCGCCGCAGATGCACAGTGGCAGCAGTGTGTAGCAACTACATGACACACTGCAGCAACTCAGCAAGACTCCTTTGACAGCACCTTCCAAACCTCTGGCAGCCAAAAGGGCAATAGATCCATGGCAGCACCACAATCTTTAAGTTCCCCTCCAAGTTACACACCATCCTGACTTGGAAAAGAAATTTGGTACTCTCCATCTGATTAGTGGACGGGCTGTGGATGTTGGAGGAGCAATGGGTGGTCCTCCAGCTCAGAGGGCGCTGCAGCCTGCTGTTGCAGGTAAGGGAAAAGAGAGGCTCCCTCCACCTTGAGGTCCCCTCTCAGCACTTTAAAAATATTTGAAGTACAATAATGATCACAGCTGCCAGACTATCATTGTAGGGAGGAAACACCATGACAGGGCTGCCCATAGCCACAATCGTGGTCAAGTGTTGGGGGAAAGGGGGAACTCGATTTATGCTAGAATGTTGGCCACTTGGTTTGCTCCTAAGAGGCTGTGTCCAAGGACTTGACGCTGTAGGGGTGTCCCCACAGGCTAACTGGAATTTTCAAGTCAGTCTCCGATTCAGTCAAATTCTGCTCCATCTCCATCTTCAAGTTTGCTGATGACACCACCGTAGTGGGTCGGATCTCAAACAACGACAAGACGGAGTGCAGGAAAGAGACAGAGAATCTGGTGAACTGGTGCAACAACAATAATATCTCCCTCAATGTCAGTAAAATGAAGGAGGTAGACATTGGCTTTGGGAAGCGTGGTGGAGAACATGCCCCTGTCTATGTCAATGTGAAGTGTAAATGAGCGAGAGCTTCAAGTTTCTATGTATCCAGATCACCAACAAACTGTTCTGGTCCCTCCACGCTGATGCTATAGTTAAGAAAGCCCACCAATGCCTCTACTTTCTCAGAAGGCTAAGGAAATTCGGCATGTCTGCTATGACTCTCACCAATTTTTACAGATGTACCGTAGAAACCATCCCTTCCAGATGTATCACAGCTTGGCATGGCTCCTGCTCTGACTAAGACCGCAAGAAACTACAAAGGATTGTGAACATAGTTGAGTCCATCACGCAAACCAGCCTCCCACTCATTGACTCTGTCTACTCTCCCCACTGTCTTGGAAAAGCAACCTGTATAATCGAGGACCCTACACACCCAGGATATACTTACTATCTTCCATCTTCTTCTGTCGGGAAAAAGATACAAAGGGTCTGAGATTGAGTACCAACCGACTCAAGGACAGCTTCTTCTCTGCTACCATCAGACTTTTGAATGGACCTCCCTCGCACTAAGTTGGTCTTTCTCTACATCTTAGCTATGACTGTAACACTACATTCTGCACTCTCTCCTTTCCTTCTCCCCTGTGTACTCTATGAACGGTATGCTTTGTCTGTATAGTGTACAAGAAACAATACTTTTCACTGTATACCAAAACATGTAGCCGGGGATAATGATGCAGCTATATAAGACCCTCGTCAGACCCCAGTTGGAGTACTGTGCTCAGTTCTCGTCGCCTCACTTTGGGAAGGATGTGGAAAAGATTGAAAGGGTGCAGAGGAGATTTACAAGGATGTTGCCTGGATTGAGTGGCATGCCTTATGAGGATAGGCTGAGGGAGCTTGGTCTTTTCTCCTTGGAGAGACGAAGGATGAGAGGAGACCTAATAGAGGTGTATAAGATGTTGAGAGGCATAGATCGGGTGGACTCTCAGAGGCTTTTTCCCAGGGTGGAAATGTCTGCTACGAGAGGACACAGGTTTAAGGTGCTGGGGGGTAGGTACAGGGGAGATGTTAGGGGTAAGTTTTTCACACAGAGGGTGGTGGGCGAGTGGAATCGGCTGCCGTCAGTGGTGGTGGAGGCGAACTCAATAGGGTCTTTTAAGAGACTCCTGGATGAGTACATGGAGCTTAATAGGTTGGAGGGTTATAGGTAGGTCTAGAAGATAGGGATGTGTTCGGCACAACTTGTGGGCCGAAGGGCCTGTTTGTGCTGTAGTTTTTCTATGTTTCTATGTGACAAAAATGAATCAAATCAAATCAAATCAATGGCCTTGAAATTAGTTTAACAAACTGCCCCCTGCTGGTGAGTGGGTAACCACTCAACCCCGATCTGGCCTTCAGGAAAATGGCTCAGGGGATTATACTGACAAAGTGGTCTGGCGGTGTGAAACTATGCATCCCCCTGCCTCAGTTCCTGCCCCATTGGCTTCTGAAATTCCTGCCCAATGTTTCCGGCCTCAACTTCGCTTCATTACGTTGTCAGTTAGAGACAGGAAACCCACACGCACCACTGTGTATGACTGCATAGTAATTAGGGTGGATGTTTTATTCTGCAATTCTAATATCAAGTTGGTTTACCATCTGCCAACACTCTGCAGCCTTTGTGACATCCCATCAGTACAGCAGCAAACTGCTCATGGACAGGGGGGGGTGCAGGTTTCAGCATCTAAATTGATTTTCAAATTGTTTTTCAATGTAAGGTTAAAAAAAAAGAGCAGATTTGAATTTGCCTTCAAGCTGCTTAGAACCATTTCGCTAACTCAAGAAAAGAACCTTCCAAAGTATTGTCCAAGTGGAGGGATAATAACAAAAGCGACAAGAGAAAAAGTAGTATTAATTGCTAATATTGATCACACACAAAGAATGAAAAGAATGAGCAATTTATTCCATTGGTCACGCACTCTCATGCTGTTAAATTCATTTCTTGAACAATTACAGAATCAATTCAGACTGGAGATCTCGGGGATGTTTTTATGCTCAGTGATTACCGTGCAGTGGAATTGTACATCCACCCCTTTCAGGCTAACCCTCACCTTTTAAAAACCGAATTGGAGAAATCGTGCACAAGGAAGGCAATATGGGTCCATACTGCAGAACAGCTGCAAGTTAAGGGGAGGTGATGGCCTAGTGGTATTATCACTAGACAATTCATCCAGAAACTCAACTAATGTCCTGAGGACCCGGGTACGTAATCCCATCCATGGCAGATGATGGAATTTGAATTCAATAAAAATCTAGAATTAAGAATCTACTGATGACCATTAAACCATTGCCGATTGTTGGGAAAACCCATCTGGTTCATTAATGTCCTTTAGGGAAGGAAATCTGCCGTCCTTACCTGGTCTGGTCTACATGTGACTCCAGAGCCACAGCAATCATAGATCATAGAAACCCTACAATGCAGAAGGAGGCCATTCGGCCCATCGAGTCTGCACCGACCACAATCCCACCCAGGACCTACCCCCACATATTTACCCGCTAATCCCTCTAACCTACGCATCTCAGGACTCTAAGGGGCAATTTTTAACCTGGCCAATCAACCTAACCTGCACATCTTTGGACTGTGGGAGGAAACTGGAGCACCCGGAGGAAACCCACGCAGACACGAGGAGAATGTGCAAACTCCACACAGACAGTGACGCAAGCCGGGAATCGAACCCAGGTCCCTGGAGCTGTGAAGCAGCAGTGCTAACCACTGTGCTACCGTGCCGCCCCTGTGGTTGACTCCCAACTGCCCTCGGGTATCTAGGGATGGGCAATAAATGCTGGCCAGCCAGTGACGTCCATGATTGAAAGCTGTCAATTACTTGTAATTTACTGTTTATATTAGTCAGTTACATATAATTATTATTCCATCTGCAACATTCCAACAGATGTGTTCCCCACTGATGGATCTATGTTGCAGTAATAGATCTACCCTTGCAATCTGCTACTGACTTAGTGCCAGACTTAACTTCATTTGTGAAGATAGATTGGAGAGGTTGGGACTGTTTCCCTTGGAGCAAAGAAGGCTAAGAGATTTTATATTCAAAATTATGAGGAGGCTGGCCAGTGTAGGTAGGAAGAAACTGTTCCCCTTGTAAAAGGATCAAGGACGAGAGGGCACAGGTTTAAAGTGATTTGCAAAAGAAGCAAATGTGATGTGAAGGAAAACTTTTTCACCCAACGAATGATTGGGGTCTGGAATGCACTGCCTGGAAGTGTGATGGAGACAGGTTCAATTGGAGGTACTTAACAGGGCATTAGATGATTTTTTGAATAGAAACAATGTGCAGGGGCATGGGGAAAAGGCAGGAGAATGGCACTAAATAGTGATGCTTGGTTGGAGAGCCAGTGCAGACACGATGGGCTGAATGGCCTCCTTCTGCACCGAGACAATCCCATGATTCTGAGTAACGTAGAATATTACTCGTGGTAGCTCTTAAACAAACAAGGGGGTACATTTTACATAGACTTGTGAACTTAGGGTTGTTAGCAACCAGATCAGTAACTCCAAGATATATTATGCAGTTAGCCTAGACCCTAACTTTTACATTTGCTTTTGGCATTAGGGTGAGCATAAGAAGTTTCACTCCAGGTATGATTCTAGTGACCCACTAGGAAGCTTTTATCAAAACAACTTTATTTAAGAACACAGGTAGAATATACCAAAAAATAGCATAACTTCTGCCAATTAAAATACTTAAACATGACAAAGTATAATTCTTAACAGCTAGCTATCTCTATAGTTCCAATTTAAAGCAATACCACATAGATATACACACTTCCTCAGAATTAGTTAGCACCAAAACAAGAATGCTCACATTGTGCTAGATTTTCAGCTTTTTAACACTTCTGGACAGAGATCCAGACATCAGTTTCAAGAGAAGGACATGCCCCCAAAACAGCAAAACTTCAGGGAAGTAATCCTAGTCTCTGGCAGCTCCCAGCCTCCAGAGAGAGAAGGGGATACCTCTCTCTCTGTGCTTCCAAAACAGCAACTCTCAAAGAAAGATCCACTCTCATACAGCAGAATCTCTGAAAAAGATTTGATTGATTTATTATTGTCACATGTATTGGTATACAGTGAAAAGTATTGTTTCTTGCATGCTATCCAGAAAAGCATACTGTTCATAGAGAAGAAAAGAAGAGAGTGCAGAATGTAGTGTTACAGTCATAGCTAGGGTGTAGAGAAAGATCAACTTAGTGCGAGATAGAAAGAGACTTAACTCCTGGGCAGATTCCCATTTCCAACTTCAGAGAGGGGAAAAGAGGCACGCCTCTCTCTCAACTCAAAAGCTGTATCTAAACTTGAATATTCTGTGTAAGCCTAGCTTCACCCAGTCATATGACTTTACCTGTCAATGAACCTATTCAAGCCCTACTCTGCAAAATCCCAGGGGAAAACACCCATAACAGCATTAGTTCAGATTAAAACAAACATTCTATCAATTAGAACCAATTATGCTGCTGCAGTAACAATACAGGATGCAGGTAGACAGAACGGCTCCGAATGCATAAAACCGCTACAATAGATCCTGCACAAGAACATAACACTAATACATTTCTTAAAGGCACAATGTCATCACAGGGTACAGAGGTCATTTTACTCTGATGTACCCAACATTCAGCAATGCATTTGCAAGGGATTGGGAAGAAAACTATGATAAATTCTGCAATTTCTTTGGTTGCAATTCTGACCTGTGGCAAATTAGGGAAGAAACCAAAATAATTAAACAAAATAATATATTTGTTTGTTTGGACTTGTATATATTTCACATTTCTGTTCAATTGTTTGATATGTTGAAAGGTTTATTACAATGATACCAGAGATGAGAGATTATACCCAACAGAGAAGATTAAACTGATTGGAGCCCTTTTCTTTAGAAAAGAGAAGACTGAGGGTGACCTAATAGAGGCTTTGGAAATTATGACAGGGCTTTTTCAGGCAAGATCAGAACAAGGTACCACAAATAAAACCCTACTCTCCAGCATGAGAAAAGTCATTGCAAGAATCCTCCTCAACGACAGCCTCCTAGTGACTGAACATCTCCTGCCTGATTCTCGGCCCATAAGACAGAATCTTCAGCATGCAGCAAATCCTTGAAAGGTGCAGAGAACAGAATCAACCTCTATTTTTGATTTGATTTATTTTGTATTCGTATAGAGTGAAAAGTATTGTTTCTTGCACGCTATACAGACAAAACATACCGTACCTAGAGAAGGAAAGCAGAGGGTGCAGAATGTAGTGCTAGTCATTGCTAGGGTGTAGAGAGAAAGATCAACTTAATGTAAGGTAGGTCCATTCAAAAGTCTGATGGCAGCAGGGAAGAAGCTGTCTTGAGTCAGTTGGTACGTGTCCTTTATATCTTTTTCCCGACAGAGGCAGGTGGAAGAGAGAATGTCTGGGGTGCGTGGGGTCTTTGATTATGCTGGCTGTTTTGATCATAGAATCATAGAATCCCTACAGTACAGAAAGAGGCCATTCGGCCCATCGAGTCTGCACCGACCACAATCCCACCCAGGCCCTACCCCCAGATCCCTACATATTTTATCCACTAATCCCTCTAACCGATGCATCTCAGGACACTAAGGGCAATTTTTTTAACCTGGCCAATCAACCTAACCCGCACATCTTTGGATTGTGGGTGGAAACCAGAGCACCCGGAGGAAACCCACGCAGACACAGGGAGAATGTGCAGACTCTGCACAGACAGTGACCCGAGCCGGAATCGAAACCGGGTCCCTGGATTCCATGATTCTATGATAATGCTGCTTCTGATGGTGTTTCCATTGCTGGGATAAGTTGTGTAGCATAGAGGAAGCCACGAGGGTAATGGACACCCCTTGCCCTGGCTTTGTTGCAGGAGAGCGAGGCCATAAAATCCTGCCCTCTGCCTTTGACTATCCATGAGTTAAGACAGGTTTTAGAAGTAGCAGGCACGAAAGGAGGCAAAAAATGCATTCATCTCCCAAGTATGCCATTGGACTCCATTGTAATATAGTCATTAGTTCCCCTGCAGTTTGGGTGCCTAAATGGATGCTTGCCAGAAGAACGCAATGGCTGGCGTTAAATCAGTAATTTATTTATTTTACTATTTTCTGTGTCCGTTCAGGATTAAATAAGAAGGGCAGGACACAAAGGTAAATTGGCCCCTTGGCTTGCGGTGCAAACCTTTGCAAGCTAGCTGGTTGCCATCCAGGACGTATAAATAAAGCTGACATTAATGCTACCATTGTGTTAATTGTCACACAGTAACATGAACTTCCCATCAAACAGTTGCCTTCGGAACCTCATTTGCTGAACCCAACGGTTGCTTTTCCTTGCACTGCATGCATCTTGTACAGAAAATGAGGAGTGTTCCGCTCTGAATTGAATTCTCAATTACGTGACCCAATTCCGTGTCTCCCTAATTGCTGAGATAAGAAAGCGTTGCTACATACTCAGGTATCCTGCGGAAAGGGCTCCCTCAGGCAACACAGCGCATTGGAGGAAGCCGCAATTCACACAGTGGAGTTATGACGGAATAGCTGTCAGTTGAAGAGAGGCAGCCAAAGTCATTAAAATAAATAGTTAGATTCTGCCAAAGAAATTCCTTTGACAAGGTGGTGACTGTTGTGTATGAGATCAGAACTAACAGAATGGAAGAAATGATAGGAGCTGCAAAGTTTGATTCTCTATTTCTGTCCCTGGCAATGTGTTACATGTCAGACTGTATTTCAGCATCTTAAAAAATTCAACAGGAAATGTAATGCATCAACCATAATTTTCTGTGCTTCAAATGCAAGATGCTTTTGATCGCCCGACCTAATTTGTCCTTCTTTGGTATCGTGCCCCTGTGAAGCAAGCGTTTTATGTTTAAAAACTGCACACAAGTGCTATGCTACGGGTCGGGCTGAAGAACCTTCACGTTCATGTAAACTATATAATAAAAACAACTTGCATTTATGTGGTGCCTGTGACTGAGATAAAACATTCCCAAGACACAGAGGAGTAATGAGCCAAAGTTAGAACTGAGCTAAAGAAGGAGATATTGGAAGGGGAATGAGAAAAGCCTGGTCAAAGAGATGAGCATTGAGGTGGATCTAAAAGCAGGTGAGGCAGAGAGGTGTTGGGAGAAAATTCCAGAAAGGCTCTGCTGTTATCTTTGTTATTGGTCTTAGATGAGGTTGTTCTCAGTGGGACTGGGGAATGGCACTACTGATGGTATGATGCACAGAGTCACATGGTAATAGACTGAGAGTACGATCTAGGAGAGAACACTCTGAAAGCAGCCTACATGCATGGCAGCAGTGCCATGCCTTGTTATAGATTGGTATAGCTCCTGCTCTACCCAAGACGCTAAGAAACTACAAAGTGTCATGAACGAAGCCCAATCCATCACACAAACCAGCCTCCCATTCATTGACTCTGTCTACACTTCCCGCTGCCTCGGAAAAGCAGCTAGCATAGTCAAGGACCCCTCGCACCCCGGACATTCTCTCTTCCACCTTCTTCTGTTGGGAAAAAGATACAAAAGTCTGAGGTCACACACCCACCAACTCAAGAACAGCTTCTTCCCTGCTGCCATCAGGCTTTTGAATGGACCTGCCTCGCATTAAGTTGATCTTTCTCTACACCCTAGCTATGACTACATTCAGCACTCTCCCCTTTCCTTCTCTATGAACAGTATGCTTTGTCTATATAGTGCAAAACAAACAATACTTTCCACTGTATACTAATACATGTGACAATAATAAATCAAATCAAATCAAAGATAGTAACTTGTGATCTGTAAATCGTTAAAGACTACCAATGTTCATGTTCAAGTATACAAGTCTCAAAATCTCCTTACTGAGGCATCCAAAGAGCAAATATTACAACATGGTGGCAGCGGGATCGGCGGTGATGACCAACAGTGATAGTACCATGGTGAACTGCAGTGGTGATCAACAGCAGTAAGAAATGTGGCAGCTCAAAACAGTATCCCAAGCTTTGAGAAAATGAAGCCGGACTAGAGGGAAATGTGCAGCTAAGAAGAAAACTTGAAGAAAAAGTTGAAGCAGCTTAACTCCAGAATTGGAAAGGAGGAATCCATCAGAGTGATTGGACATCCGCTGAGAGACCTCTGAGTGATGAAGAGTTAGAAACTGCTCTGATCACAGAGCAACACTACAGAAAACTGCAAAAACCCGACTGACACAGTTTACCAGATGGTGACCTAAAATACAAAGAAAAGCTGTATTTACATTTTAGAATAGGTGGAAGTCCCAAGGTCTCAGCATCCAGAAGGAAGCCAGCAGAGAGCTGGAGTAATAAAAAACAGTCGGCTGACAGTTTTCATAGAATCCCTACAGTGCAGCAGGAGGCCATTTGGCCCATCGGGCCTGCACCGACAACAATCCCACCCAGGCCCTATCCCCTTCACTGCATGCATTTACCCTGCTAATCCCCCTGACACTAAGGGGCAATTAATTTAGCATGGCCAATCAACCTAACCTGGACATCTTTGGAGTGTGGGAGGAAACCGGAGCACCCAGATGAAACCCATGCAGACATGAAGAGAACGTGCAAACTCCGCACAGTTACCCAAGCCAGGAATCGAACCTGGGTCCCTGATGCTGCGAGGCAGCAGTGCTAAAAAAAGAAAGGGGCTTGCAAAGGTTAGAAAATGGACAGAATCAGCCAGAAATACGGTGGCACGATGGCACAGTGGTCAGCACTGCTGCCTCACAACCCCAGGGACCTGGGCTCAATTCCGGCCTCGGGTCACTGTCTGTGTTGGATTTGCACATTCTCCCCGTGTCTGCGTGGGTTTCCTCTGGGTGCTCCCGTTTCCTCCCACAGTCTGAAAAATCTGAGGATTAGCCGTGCTAAATTGCCCCTTAGTGTCAGGGGGATTAGCAGGGTAAATATGTAGGGTTACGGGGATAGTGCCTGGGTGGGATAGTTGTCGGTGCAGGCTCGATGGGCCGAATGGCCTCCTTCTGCACTGTAGGGATTCTGTGAAATGATGTGCTGCAGTTTAGAAAGTTTTTAGCAAGTTATAAAGAAGCAGCCACAACCGCGGAGATTCCAGAAAAGCGCAGCAACATCAAAACATGAAACTGACAGGCTGCCAGCGGTCCCCAGAGTGCAAAACAAAGAAGGCCTGCAGGGTTTAAAGGCAGCACTCGCTGCACTGGCTTTTTTTAAAGAAGTGTTTTAAAAGTTTAGAAAACTTTCCAAAAAAGAATGCCCACATTCACTGGTGAAGCCACCAAAGAGGGAGAGGGGGAATTCGCACAACCAGAATTGATAGCTACTGACAGCCCAGGTAATAAAAATGGTTACAGCACCGATTGTCTGAAAGGGGTAACAACATTTAAAGCGGCAACTACAAGATGAATAAATTAGAAGACTCAGATGCATTTGTATTGTGGAAAGGGCTAAACTAGACCCAATGGTGGGAGTCTTGAAGGCCTTTGACAAGATACGCATTGTAGGTTGTTGCATAAGATTAAATCTCACGTGATCCAGGGTGAGGTAGCTAAATAGATACAAAATTGGCTCCTTGACAGAAGCCAAAGGGTGGTTGTAGAGGGTTTTATTTTCAAACTGGAGGCCTGTGACCAGCGGTGTGCCTCAGGGATCAGTGCTGGGTCCACTGTTATTTGTCATTTATATGAATAATTTGGATGAGAACATAGGAGGCATGGTTAGTAAGTTTGCAGATGACACAAAGATTGGTGGCATAGTGGACAGTGAAGAAAGCTATCTCCAATTGCAATGGGACCTTGATCAATTGGGCCAGTTGGCTGACGAATGGCAGCTGGAGTTCAATTTAGATAAATGCAAGGTGATGCATTTTGGTAGATTGAACCAGGGTAGGACTTACTCAGTTAATGGTAGGGCGTTGGGGAGAGTTATAGAACAAAGAGATCTACGAATACATGTTCATAGCTCCTTGAATTTGGAGTCACAGGTGGATAGAGTGGTAAAGAAGGCATTCAGCATGCTTGGTTTCATTGGTCAGAACATTGAATACAGGAGTTGGGACGTCTTGTTAAAGTTGTACAAGACATTGGTAAGGCCATACTTGGAATACTGTGTACAGTTCTGGTCACCCTATTATAGAAAGGATATTATTAAACTAGAAAGAGTGCAGAAAAGGTTTACTAGGATGCTACCAGGACTTTTTGGTTTGAGTTATAAGGAGAGGCTGGATAGACTGGGACTTCTTTCTTTGGAGCGTAGAAGGCTGAGGGGTGAT
The DNA here is from genome assembly GCF_964213995.1 of Mustelus asterias. Lineage (NCBI taxonomy): Eukaryota > Metazoa > Chordata > Chondrichthyes > Carcharhiniformes > Triakidae > Mustelus > Mustelus asterias. The sequence goes on from NC_135811.1 coordinate 100,170,948, forward strand.
CTTATAGAGGTCTATAAAATAATGAGAGGCACAGATCAGCTAGATAGTCAATATCTTTTCCCAAAGGTAGGGGAGTCTAAAACTAGAGGGCATAAGTTTAAGGTGAGAGGGGAGAGATACAAGAGTGTCCAGAGGGGCAATTTTTTCACACAGAGGGTGGTGAGTGTCTGGAACAAGCTGCCAGAGGCAGTAGTAGAGGCGGGTACAATTTTGTCTTTTAAAAAGCATTTAGACAGTTACATGGGTAAGATGGGTATAGAGAGATATGGGCCAAATGTGGGCAATTGGGATTAGTTTAGGGGTTTTAAAAAAAGGGCGGCATGGACAAATTGGGCCGAAGGGCCTGTTTCCATGCTGTAAACCTCTATGACTCTATGACTTAATTTTTATTGTACAAAAGTGAAAAATTAAACCAAGAATCAAGCAAAGTACAAGTTGATAAATAAGTTTTTATGAGGCTTTGGTTCATTTGCTGGTGAAATACTTCACAGTCAATGTTTAGATCAATACTCAACAACATTTGGTTACATTAAAAGGCTTTGAGATATATTTTGAACTCCGCTGAGGGCAATAGGACACCCCACAAAGAGGGAAATCTTCAATAAAGTGCCGAGGGCAAACAAAGGATCTTAGAGAGAAGACAACGAAAGACCCCAGAGGGAGGGCAAGCGGAGACCAAAGAGACAGGCACCAAATAACTCCAGAGAGAGAATACTGGAAGACTCCAGGCGGAGAGCAGAAGAACACCTCAAAGTATGAGCTAACTCAAAAGAAGCAGAAAAAGTAATAAAAGCTGTAGTCCCAGGAAAAGTTTGCAGCAGAGCTGAACTGGAAGGCTTGAAACACAGGGTTCAAGCTGAGTATATACCTTTGAAAATGCACCTTAAACCAAAATCCTCAATGAACCGCACTGTTTGAGATCTGAGCAAACAAATTTCAGCAGCGACATAAAGGTATCAGGAGGAAATAACAATCCCAATTTCACAGTTGGCGAATCAAAAAATAGTTGGGAAAACTCAACCAGATGCACAGCCAGCCACGGCAAAGGGGAGAAAGGTGTGCAAAGATGTTGTGATCATGAAAGACTCCATGAAGAATCAATATGTAGCCATGGAAGAACATGAGGAACTAAAAGGGAGGCTGAACACTACTTCTGAGAAAGCTGTGTTGGAAATATCAATGGCAATGGAGTGATGCACTGAAGCCCAGAGAATGAGTTGGCAAAAGGTCAACAAGAAAATAAACACTTGAAAGGATGGCTGATTTTTTTCTTAAGCGAGTGTAGATATCACCAAGCCAGGCAACAGCTTCTGCAGTGGCTAAATGGATCTCTCTGAACTCTTTGCTGAATTTTGCCAGGGGGCAGTCTTCAATGATGTGAGTCATTGATTGGGGTGCACCCACAGCTGCAGTCAGGGTTCCCTGCAAGATCACACTTGAGCCAATTTGCTGCACGAAGGCCTTGGCCAGTGCGGAAACAGTTGAGGAGTGCCCAGTGTTGGCATGGTAGGTTGATGCCAGGTGTGTGGGCAGTGAGTTCCGTGATGAAGAAATGGTTTTTAATGGTGGCATGGTGGTTCCATTTCTGCTGCCAAGGGACCTCTGCTGTTATTGATTGGCACAGTGGTCTTCGTCATACAGGCTGGAGAGATGGGAGGCGAGCAGTAGGTGGATCTGTAAGGTCTTGGTGTAATGGCAGGCTTGGGTTGATGTAAACCTTCTTCAGGAACTTTCTTGTTGCATTCTCCCTCCTTATGGGGAGGGGGTGGCATGTTGCTTAGGACTGGGAGCCAGGGAGTTGATGTTTGTTTGTTTGTTTAGAATATCCTCACACCCATACTGTTACCTACTCTTTTTTGGGGGGAATATTCGGGTGAAGTAGTGGATGGATTTCTGAGCTGATTATCAGCCTGTTGAACTGCATTGAATGCTCCTTCTGTGGCCAACAGGTTCTGGCGGTGAGCTTGAACTTGGAGCTTCTGGTACAACAAAAGATTGTCCTTCAAGACCAAATGAAAAAAGAATGTGTAACCATTCAGCAACATAAAGAAATGAAGACTGTCTTAAACAGCAGAATGGAAGTACAACAGAAGAAATTCGAAGATCCTACTGAACTGCAAGAAAGTTCAGGATGAAGCAAGCAAACTTTGCAAAGAAAAGGAGAACGTATTGAAAGACCTTCCGATCCTACAAGAATCCCTTAAGTTCAAATTAATTCCTGTGGAAAATTACGAAGAGAGGGAAAATGAAGTTAATGTCACACTGAATGAATTGAGGAACCAGTTAGCAAAGAAGACTCAGCATTATTCCATGTTCCAGGAGGAAGCCAAAAGCAGCAAGAAACTGACTGAAGAAGCAGTTGAATGGAAGAGAGAAAGCACTGAAAGGAAAAGGAAAAGGGAAAGGAAAAAGAAGGGGTGAAGTAGAAAGGGTTGAGAGTTTCATGTTTTTAGGGGTCCAGATCACCAACAACCTGTCCTGGTCCCCCCAAACTGACACTATAGTAAAGATAGCCCACCAACGCTTCTACTTTCTCAGAAGACGAAGGAAATTTGGCATGTCAGCTACGACTCTCACCAACTTTTGCAGATGCACCACAGAAAGCATTCTTTCTGGTTGTATCACAGCTTGGTATGGCTCCTGCTCTGCCCAAGACCACAAGAAACTATAAAAGGTCGTGAATGTAGCCCAATCCATCACGCAAACCAGTCTCCCATCTATTGACTCTGTCTATACTTCCCACTGCCTCGAAAAAGCAGCCAGCATAATTAAGGACCCCACGCACCCGGACATTCTCTCTTCCACCTTCTTCCATTGGGAAAAAGATACAAAAGTCTGAGGCCACGTACCAACCGACTCAAGAACAGCTTCTTCCCTGCTGCCGTCAGACTTTTGAATGGACCTACCTCGTATTAAGTCGATCTTTCTCTACACCCTAGCTAATGACTGTAACACTACATTCTGCACTCTCCCCTTTCCTTCTCTATGAATGGTATGCTTTGTCTGTATAGCGCACAAGAAACAATACTTTTCACTGTATACCAATACATGTGACAATAATTAATCAAATCAAATCAAGGAGGTAGAACTTGCCCAGCTGCAGACAGAGAAGGAACAGACAGATACGAGATCTGAAAATGTAAATCTGACACTGAAACACAAGGAACCAGCAGCAGGAGAAGCTCTGGATGTCTCAGACATGCTGAAAATTATTGAGCTGAGTGAAAAGATTCATAAGCTTGCAAAATGACTTGAAATTAAAACAGCAAATGTTCGGCTGAAATTTTGAAAACAAATGGTTCCATCTGCGAAACGTGTACCTCCAGCAAAAAACATGGCGGCCACTGTGGGAAGAGAAGATCTGAGTCCATTCTAGAAGCGAAAGGAGCGCCCAGTTCCTTCAGAAAGAATGGGACAAACCCACAGTGTCGGGAAAAGAGCGAATGAGTTGTTAATAAATAGAAACGTAATTCAAAGAAGCACAAGAAGTAAATCAAACGGAAATAGCCAAGCATCAGAAGCACAGAGTACGACAACCGCTCCTCCAAGTGTGACAAACTCGAGACATGGAAGAACTGTCAAGCCTCAAGACTGTCTGCATTTATAAAGTAAGAAGTCTTGCAACACCAGATTAAAGTCAAAAGGTTTATTTGGAACAACGAGCTTTCGGAGCGCTGCCCCTTCATCAGGTGAGTGATGCTTCATCATCTGATGAAGGGGCAGCGCTCCAAAAGCTCGTGATTCCAAATAAACCTGTTAGACTTTAACTTGGTGTTGTGAGGCATCTCACTGTGCCCACCCCAGTCCAACGCCAACATCTCCACCACAAGCATTTATAAAGTCAGAGACTTAGGGTAGAGGAGAAGGGATAGTAAGTAAAGGTTGTATTGTTATACTCTGTTAGAAGGGAGGAAATTTTTCTTTAGAGAAGAAAGGGGGATGTTGTGGTGTCTGCATGCCATTCTGATGTAAAGATGTTTGGCATAGATGCATGGGAACACCACCAACTGGAAGTTCCTATCCACTCCACTCGCCATCCTGACTTGGAAGTATATCGCTGTTCCTTCACTGTTGCTGGGTCAAAATCCTGAAACTCCTCCCTAACAGCATAGTGGATGTACCTACATCAGGCGGACTGCAGCATTTCAAGAAGGCAGCTCACCACCACCTTCTCAAAGGCATAGGTAGGAAGAGGGATGAGGTCCTCAAGGCAGATTTCTAGGAGTTAGGAAGGAAATTAAAAAGCAGGACCTCAAGAGCAGTAATCTCAGGATTACTCCCAGTTCCACATGCCAGTAACCACAGGAAGGGGAGGATTGATCAATTAAAGATGTGGCTGGAGGAATGGTTTGGACGAAGGGCATCAGATTTCTGAGGCATTGAGACTGGTTCTGGGGCAAGTGGGGCCTGTAAAAGATGGATGAGTTACATCTTAACAGGACTGGCACTGATATCCTCGCAGGGAGCTTTGCCAGTGTCGTTGCGTGGTACAAATGGAGCTGAAAGTTGCTACGTCCTCGGGACCTGATGTTATGCATCCCAGAGTGTTGCTATCGAGCTAGTGGGGGGAATTTTCCCATCCCGCCACCGGAATTGTAGCAAGCGGGGGGTGGACCATGCAAGGGTCTGCTGACCTCAGGCGGAATTTTCCAGTTTTGGGACGAGCTTGGCAGGAAACTCCTACCCAGTTGATACATTGGTGATCAGCTTCCAAAATTCTATAGATTCTAGAATAGTTCCTGAAGATTGGAAGGAAGCAAATGTCACCCCTTTATTTACAAATAGAGAGATAAAGAAAACAGGGAAGTACAGACCCGTTAGCCTTACATCAGTAGTAGGGAAAATGCTAGAATCTATTAGATCATAGATCATAGAATCTACAGTGCAGAAGATTTGGCCCATCGAGTCTGCACCAACAACAATCCCACCCAGGTCCTGTCCTATCCCTGTTACCCCACATATTTACCCTCCTAATCCTCCTGACATTAAGGGGCAATTTATTATGGCCAATCAACCTAACCCACACATATTTTGACTGTGAGAGGAAGCCGGGGCACCCGGAGGAAACCCACGCAGACATGGGGAGAATGTTCAAACTCTACACAGACAGTCTTATGAGACCGGTATTGAATCCGGGTCCCTGGCGCTGTGAGGCAGCAGTGCTAACCACTATTATACCAACTAATGATTATGAGGGATGTGATAAATGGACACTTGAACAATCATGGTCTCATTGGGCAGAGTCAGCATGGATTTATGAATGAGTTTTTTGAGGATGTTACGAACAAAATTAATAGAGAGTTATCCAGTTCAAACAGACAGTCACCCAAGGCCCGAATCAAAGCCGGGTCCCTGCTGTGAGGCAGCAGTGCTAACCACTGTGTCACCGTGCCACCCTTTACCACTGTACCTTTACATGAGATTGTTCTCAGGCTTCCTGGCAATTTGTAATTGAATGCTAAGGGAAAAATAACAAATTTGTTCTGGTTGACATGCAACTGTCCTCTGCTTGCCTATATTTACCATCTTGCAATCAGGCTGAGATTGGACAGAATCTTGTGCTTGCATTGAGGGTGAGCTTGGAGGCTGGAAGGGTATATAATTAGGCAGAATGGTCGTACAGAATCCCACTGCCTTTCCACCTCTGCCAGAATTAAGTTCTAGGCGGGAAGGCCCATATTTGACCTTCCTGCCCTGCTGCATATTGAGTGGCCAACTAATGACCCCCACTCCATTAGTTACCTGTGGCCTGGGTGACCGCTCAATCCTGGGACTCCAATAGGTGCTTTTCCTGCAGCCGCCACACCTCCCCTGTGGCGCTGCTGAGCACAAGAAATGCTGGCCTCTGATTGGCCAACAGCTCTCAATAGGCAAGACTTCTTCCCTAGGGCCTTGATTCCTGGGGAAGACCTCCTAGTGGCCCTGCCGCTGCCTGATTAGCTTGTGGTTTGGTGGACCTTCCCGGAAAGAGGCGGTATGGGTCTCTCACTGGTTCCAGCTGGCAGGGGTGACTCTGAGACCTCAGTAAGATCTCTGCTCATTGAGTCTAGATCTTGATTGTAGTATTGATGTACAACTTATGAACACGGCAGCATCTTTGAACTTTCATGCTCAAATTGGTAAATCATTAGAATACACAGGAGTGCGTTTTAGCTTGTATATCAAGCTTAATATCCCATTCGGGCACACATAATAGGTATAAAAATCAATGTAGCTTTGTTTTCCTGGCTAATGATGTTCACAAAGCCCTTGTCAGTCAGTTTACTCCTTTGCAACAATCTCTAAAAGGAAGATCTTGGATTTAAAGCATATTTTACAACCTCAAACAAAATCACTTTACACCCACTGGAGTATAGTCACTGCTGTAACTTAAGGAAATGTGGTAGCAAATTTATGTAGAGCAAGGTTTCTGCTAATGAGGAAATGACCGGATAATCTACCCTAGCGATTAACTGACTGTAGAATAAATATTGGCCCAAGTCACCAGGAAGAACTCTCCTGCTCTTTTTCAAATACTATCAAAGCCTCAACATCCGTTACTGTTTGAGTGTTTAATTCACTGCCATTTCTCTTCCAGGAATGCCTTCCTTGAGTTTAAAAGGATGAGAGGGCATCTGATCGAGGTATATAAAATTTTAAAAGGGATTGATAAATTAAATGTAGACCAAATGTTTCCCCTTGTGGGGCAATCTACAACAAGAGGTAACAGGTATAGGTTGAGAGGCGGTAGATTTTAAACTAAGATGAGGAGGAACTACTTCTCGCAGAGGGTGGTGAATTTGTGGAACTTGCTGCCGCATAGCGCGGTGGAGACTGAATCGTTGAATTGATTCAAGAAGGAGATAGAGATAATTGTAATAAAAAATGGTTAAAGGTATACGGGGAATAGGTGGGGAGGTGGATTTGGGACCAGGGAGAGATCAACCATGACCTGATTGAACGGCAGAGCAGGCTCGAAGGGTTGAATTTGCCTACTTCCGTTCCTAATTCCTATGTTCCTATGTTCTGCTCTTCTCTCCAATGGGAATTCCGTTTGACTCTTTTACCATGTTCCCTGACCTATCTCTGTTATTCTATTCAATAGGAATGAGATAGAGAATCTGGTGAACTGGTGCGGCAACAATGATCTCTCCCTCAATGTCAACAAAACGAAGGAGATTGTCATTGACTTCAGAAAGCGTAAAGAAGAACATGCCCCGGTCTACATCAACGTGAACGAAGTAGAAAGGGTCGAGAGCTTCAGGTTTTTATGTGTCCAGATCACCAACCACCTGTCCTGGTCCCCCCATGCCGACACTATAGTTAAGAAAGCCACCAACGCCTCTACTTTCTCAGAAGACTAAGGAAATTTGGCATGTCAGCCACGACTCTTACCAACTTTTACAGATGCACCATAGAAAGCATTCTTTCTGGTTTTATCACAGCTTGATATGGCTCCTGCTCTGCCCAAGATTGCAAGGAACTACAAAAGGTCGTGAATGTAGCCCAATCCATTACGCAAACCAGCCTCCCATCCATTGACTCTGTCTACACTTCCCACTGCCTCGGCAAAGCAGCCAACATAATTAAGGACCCCACGCACCCCGGACATTCTCTCTTCCACCTTCTTCCTTAGGGAGAAAGATACAAAAGTCTGAGGTCACGTACCAACCGACTCAAGAACAGCTTCTTCCCTGCTGCCATCAGACTTTTGAATGGACTTACCTTGCATTAAGTTGATCTTTCTCTACACCCTAGCTATGACTGTAACACTACATTCTTCACTCTCTCATTTCCTTCTCTATGAACGGTATGTTTTGTCTGTATAGCGCTCAAGAAACAATACTTTTCACTGTATACATGTGTACATGTATACTATATACATGTGACAATAATAAAGTAAATCAAATATTCTGCCCAACCCCCCCCCCACCCACCTCTCCTGCTACATAATTCTTTACATTTCTGCCTTTCTTCAGCCTTGTAGAAGGCTCATTTAGACTCGAAATGTTAACCCAGGCGGAATCTTCCATTGAAACCACCATGTTTTGCAGAGGCGGCCCACTACTTACAGCAGCGAGATCTCCTCGTCCCGCCATTGTCAACGGGGTTTCCTGTTGAATGCATCACTCGCCTCTGGAGAAGCCTGCAGTGGGGGTGCACCATCGACGGGAACGGGACTGGAAGATCCCATGGGCGTGGACAGCCAGAAAGTTCTGGCCTCCGTTTCTGTAACAAGTCTTCAGAGCCTTCACCAAAATCCCTTTATTTACAACTCTAACAGCAGTGCACAGAGTGCTATCAGTCAGCAGTCTACCTTCAGGAGTGCCAGAGGAACTGACAGTCCCGGTTAAATACAAGGAAAAAACTCCCTGATTGGCCCATCAATTGACTCCTTAATCAGGGAAACTATTTCTGTCTTCTTTCTCCCCCCTCCCCCTCCCCTCCCCCTCCCCCTCTCCCTCTCCCTCTCTCCCTCTCCCTCTCCCCCTCTCCCTCTCCCTCTCTCCCTCTCCCTCTCCCTCTCCCTCTCTCCCTCTCCCTCTCCCTCTCACGTTGCAGGCACAGACTTTTGATGGATGGGAGCACCGGCCAACAACTCAGTCCTTTGATGTCCTTTTTTCCTTCCTGGTTGGATGCTGTCCTCCCTCCTGCCGATGGGAGCTGGGCCCTGAGCCTCCAGGCCCAAGGCTTCCGGTCTTCCAGGCCTCTCTCTCTCCCTCTCTCCCTCTTCTTTCCCAAGGAGAGAGCACCTACCAGAGGCTGGAACTCCTTAATCAGGGAGTTCATATTCCAATAGGCCGATCGCAATGGCCTGATTGAAGTCATTACAGTTTCTCTCCACAGATGCTGCCGGACCTGCTGAGCTCAGCAGCATTTGCTGTTTTTACCTCAGTTTGACATCCCATCTGAAAGAAAGATGGCACTTCTGACACTGAGTGCCAGCCTAGATTTCTATACTCAGCTCCCTGAAGTGGGACTATGAGCTGTTGGTTTAAAGGCAACAGAGCTATGATGGGCAGACAAAGGATTCACAGTTTGACCCAGCCAGGATTAACATGCTATCCTTATTATTTTTTAGCAGCTAACTAGCTTGTGCTCTGTTACGTGCCGGGTGATTCCACTCTCATATTTACACGGTGTTGGATTGATTCACATTCCAGTTAAACATCACATGATGCTTCCAAGCTGCAGCGATCTCTCATTTACTAACTGACACAGAGCACCAGGGGATTGTGTAATTGTTCACCACCCTCTGTCTGAAGCAACATAAGATCACACCGCTTTTACAAATTAAAGCAGTGTGAATAAGCAACTCCCTGATTTAATTAGAGTTGCAGCACCAGGTTCAGCTCACACTCACTGTGGCACAGATACCTCAGCGCGTCGCATGGAGGAGGCAGTCCCAGCCCAGGTGCTGGGTTCTATAACATGAGCTTGAAACCTCGTGGCTCACGCACCCACATCCATGAAGCTAAAGCGGGCCCACTGGGTGCGGATTTTGTGGCAGTGGGATTTTACGGTCCCATCGCAATCAATGGACATTTGGACGGCTCGCTGCGTTTCACAGTCCCAGCCTTTGCCGTGATAGGGTTGGAAAAACCCCATCTCAAGTGTCGGAGCTGCTTACTTGTGGAAAGTTGCTGCAGCGCTCTTCTCTCCCAGTGTCCATTCAGGACAAACAAAGCTATGCCAGTAAATGCCAAATTATCCACCAGAGCAAATGAAAGAGTACATTAAAAAGGTTACAGCATCTCGACAGTGCAGACAGAGGCCATTAGGCCCATCGAGCCTGCACCGACAACAATCCCACCCAGGCCCTATCCCCGTAACCTCACGTATTTACCCTGATAATCCCCCTCACACTCAGGGCCATTTTAGCATGGCCAATCAACCCATCCTGTAAATTAGCAGAGGGGAGTGTGCGGAGGGACCTGGGTGTCCTTGTGCACCACTCATTGAAGGTAAGCATGCAGGCGCAGCAGGCAGTAAAGAAGGCAAATAGCATGTTGGCCTTCATTGCGAGAGGTTTCGAGGACAGGAGCAGGGATGTGTTGTTGCAATTATACAGGGCCTTGGTGAGGCCACCCACAGTATTGTGTGCAGTTTTGGTCTCCTTTTCTGAGGAAGGATGTTCTTGCTCTCGAGGGAATGCAGCGAAGGTTTACCAGGCTGATTCCAGGGATGGCGGGACTGATGTATGAGGAGAGATTGACTAGGTTAGGATTGTTTTCGCTGGAGTTCAGATGAATGGGCGGAGATCTCATAGAGACTCATAAAATTCTAACAGGACTAGACAGGGTAGATGCAGGGAGGATGATCCCGATGTTGGGGAGTCCAGAACCAGGACTCACAGTCTGAGGATTCAGGATAGACCCTTTAGGACGGGGGTGAGGAGACATTTCTTCACCCAAAGAGTGGCGAGCCTGTGGAATTCATTATCACAGGAAGTAGTTGATGCCAAAATATTGAATGTATTCAAGAGGCGGCTGGATATGGCGCTTGAGGCGAATGGGATCAAAGGTTATGGAGAGAAAGCAGGATTAGACTATTGAGTTGGATGATCAGCCATGATCGTGATGAATGGCGCAGCAGGCTCGAAGGGCCAAATGGCCTCCTCCTGCTCCTATCTTCTATGTTTCTATATTTCTATGTAACCTGCACGTCTTTCAGGCTGTGGGAGGAAACCGGAGCACCCAGAGAAAACCCACGCAGACAAAAGGAGAACATGCAAACTCTACCCACAGTCACCAAAGGCTGGAATTGAACCTGTGTTCCTGGTGCTGTGAGGCAGCAGTGCTAACCACTGTGCCACCAATACTGCCCAGATGCCCAAACCAGTAGCATTAAAGCCTTTATACCCCGTTCCTCCAGCCTTCCTCTCCCCAGGGGGAAATATGTAATTTCCATTTTCAGAATTAACCACAGCTTAGGTCCAGCAGGAACGCAACAACCCATTAACACCTTTCAATATAGAAAACCTGATGAATTCACTCCAGTTTTTTAAGTTTATTTATTAGTGTCACAAGTAGACTTACATTAACACTGCAATGAAGTTACTGTGAAAATCTCCTAGTCGTCACACTCCAGCGCCTGTTTGTGTACACTGAGGGAGAATTTAGCACGGCCAATGCACCTAACCAGCACGTTCTTCAGACTGTGGGAGGAAACCCACGCAGGCGTGGGGAGAACATACAGACTCCGCACAGACAGTAACCCAAGCTGGGAATCGAACTAGTGTCCCTGGGTCCCTGGTGCTGTGAGGCATCAGTGTTAACCACCGTGCCACCATGCTGCCCCACGTCTGGGAATGTGGACAACTGAGTCAAAAAGGCTGATGATTCGGAGGCCCAGCTGATATTATGGTGCTTTGCCGTGCCAGTGTGTTGGAGCATTACCAAAAACCTGGGGTTGCCGGGCGCATGAAATTTACCTGACAACAGCGACTGCACTTGGTATTTAGTTGGCTGTGAAGTGCTTTCAGTTGTCCTGAGGTTGTGAAAGGTTCTGCACAATTATAAATCTTCCTTTTCTTCGGCTCTCTAAAGTTTTGGGATTCTGTGTAATGTGTTTTGTTGAATGTCAGATAAGGATGGGACGTTGGTGGTCCTGTGAATTAGCTGTGTAATACATTGTCGGCTAACACACAAAGGAGGACGTGTGGTCTGTCAGAACAAATTCCCTTATCCCAGCTCTACTCATTTCCCTACTGGACAAGAAACAGAAATAGCAGAACTAAGCCAGAAAATGCTGGAAATACTCAAAAGGTCGGGCAGCATCTGTGGAGAGAGAACTGGAACGAATGCTTGGCATTTTCAGGATGGCGTGTGATCGACACCCATCACCCTGAGTGTCCCGGCTGGGTTTCCCGCCTCACCGCAGCTACATTCACGTGTAGATACCAGGAGAACCATAGAGAGAGTTCCAGTGTCATGCCCATCCATGGAGCACATGCTCTGCTCAAAGGCAGGTGCTTGGCACGTTGTCCACTAATGCGCCACCTGAGCTGTTTTCTTGGCAGTCTTTGTCAGTGCCCTACACTCTCTGATTTGATTTGATTTATTATTGTCGCATAGAATCATAGAATCATAGAAACCCTACAGTACAGAAAGAGGCCATTTGGCCCATCGAGTCTGCACCAACCACAATCCCACCCAGGCCCCACCCCCATATCCCTACATATTTTACCCACTAATCCCTCTAACTTACGCATCTCAGGACACTCAGGGGCAATTTTTTAGCATAGCCAATCAACCTAACCCGCACATCTTTGGACTGTGGGAGGAAACCGGAGCACCCGGAGGAAACCCACGCAGACACGAGGAGAATGTGCAAACTCCACACAGACAGTGACCCAAGCCGGGAATCGAACCCAGGTCTCTGGAGCTGTGAAGCAGCAGTGCTAACCACTGTGCTACCGTGCCGCCCTATTTCCATGTATTAACATACAGTGAAAAGTATTGTTTCTTGCACGCTATACAGACAAAACATACCGTTCATAGAGAAGGAAACGAGAGAGTGCAGAATGCAGTGTTAGTTATAGCTGGGGTGTAGAAAACAATCAACTTAATGCGAGGTAGATCCATTCAAAGGTCTGACAGCAGCAGGGAAGAAGCTGTTCTTGAGTCGGTTGGTACGTCATCTCAGACTTTTCATAGAATCATAGAAAACCTACAGTGTAGAAAGAGGCCATTTGGCCCATCGAGTCTGCACCGACCACAATTCCACCCAGGCCCCAACCCCATATCCCTACATATTTACCCACTAATCCCTCTAACCTACGCATCTCAGGACACTAAGGGGCAATTTTAGCATGGCCAATCAACCTAACCCGCACATCTTTGGATTGTGGGAGGACACTGGAGCACCCAGTGGAAACCCACGCAGACACGTGGAGAATGTGGAAACTTCACACAGACAGTGACCCAAGCCGGGAATCAAACCCAGGTCTTTTTCCCGAAGGAAGAAGGTGGAAGAGAGAATGTCCAGGGTATGTGGGGTCCTTAATTATGCTGGCTGCTTTGCCGAGACAGCGGGAAGTGTAGACAGAGTGAATGGATGGGAGGCTGGTTTGCGTGATGGATTGGACTACATTCACGACCTTTTGTAGTTCCTTGCGGTCTTGGGCAGAGCAGGAGCCATACCAAGCTGTGATACAACCAGAAAGAATGCTTTCTATGGTGCATCTGTAAAAGTTGGTGAGAGTCGTAGCTGACATGCCAAATTTCTTTAGTCTTCTGAGAAAGTAGAGGCGTTGGTGGGGCTTTCTTAACTATAGAGTTAAGAAAAGTACAGGGAGGAAATTAGACGGGTAAATTGGAAGGAGGCATTCTTGGGGAAAAGTACCGAAGGAAAGTGGAGGATTTTCAAGGAATGTTTGTCTGGAGCTCTGCATGACAACGTTCCGATGAGACAGGGGGGTGTTGGTAGGGTACGGGAACCGTGGTGCACGAAGGTTGTGATGAACCTGGTGAATAAGAAAAGAGAGGCGTACAGAAGGTTTAGAGAGCTAGGAGGTGTTAAAGATTTAGAGGAGTATACGGGATGTAGGAAGGAGCTTAAGAAGGAAATTAGGAGAGCGAGAAGGGGTCATGAGAAGGCCTTGGCGGGTAAGATTAAGGAGAATCCCAAGGCTTTCTACAAATATGTCAAGAGTAAAAGGATGAGATGTGAAAGCATAGGACCCTTAAAAGGTGAAGGGGGAAAAGTTTGTGTGGAACCGTTAGAAATGGCGGAGCTGCTTAATGAATAGTTTACCTCGGTATTCACGGTGGAAAGGGATCTGGGTGGTTGTACTGCTGGTTTGCGGTGGACAGAAAGGATCGAGCATGTGGACATAAAGAAAGAGGATGTGTTGGAACTATTGAATGGCATCAAGGTTGGTAAGTCGCCGGGACCGGATGGGATGTACCCCAGGTTACTGTGGGAGGCGAGGGAGGAGATTGCGGAGCCTTTGGCGATGATCTTTGCATCGTCGATGGAGACGGGAGAGGTTCTGGAGGATTGGAGGATTGCAGATGTGGTCCCTATATTCAAGAAAGGGAACAGGGACAGCCCGGGAAATTACCGACCGGTGAGTCTAACCTCAGTGGTTGGTAAGTTGATGGAGAGGATCCTGAGAGACAGGATTTATGATCATCTAGAGAAGTTTAGTATGATCAAAAGTAGTCAGCACGGCTTTGTCAAGGGCAGGTCGTGCCTTACGAGCCTGGTTGAGTTCTTTGAAAATGTGACCAAACACATTGACGAAGGAAGAGCGGTGGATGTGGTCTATATGGACTTCAGCAAGGCGTTCGATAAGGTCCCCCATGCAAGACTTCTTGAGAAAGTGAGAGGGCATGGGATCCAAGGGGCTGTTGCCCTGTGGATCCAGAACTGGCTTGCCTGCAGAAGGCAGAGAGTGGCTGTGGAGGGGTCTTTCTCTGCATGGAGGTCAGTGACCAGTGGAGTGCCCCAGGGATCTGTTCTGGGACCCTTGCTGTTTGTCATTTTCATAAATGACCTGGATGAGGAAGTGGAGGGATGGGTTGGTAAGTTTGCTGACGACACCAAGGTAGGTGGTGTTGTGGATAGTTTGGAGGGATGTCAGAAGTTGCAGCGAGACATAGATAGAATGCAAGACTGGGCGGAGAAGTGGCAGATGGACTTCAACCCGGATAAGTGTGTGGTGATCCATTTTGGCAGATCCAATGGGATGAAGCAGCAGTATAATATGAAGGGTACCATTCTTAGCAGTGTAGAGGATCAGAAGGACCTTGGGGTCCGGGTCCATAGGACTCTTAAATCGGCCTCGCAGGTGGAGGATGCGGTCAAGAAGGCGTACGGCGTACTGGCCTTCATTAATCGAGGGATTGAGTTTAGGAGTCGGGAGATAATGCTGCAGCTTTATAGGACCCTGGTTAGACCCCACTTGGAGTACTGCGCGCAGTTCTGGTCACCTCATTACAGGAAAGATGTTGAAGCCATTGAAAGGGTGCAGAGGAGATTTACAAGGATGTTGCCTGGATTGGGGGGCATGCCTTATGAGGATAGGTTGAGGGAGCTTGGTCTCTTCTCCCTGGAGAGACGAAGGATGAGAGGTGACCTGATAGAGGTTTACAAGATGTTGAGAGGTCTGGATAGGGTAGACTCTCAGAGGCTATTTCCAAGGGCTGAAATGGTTGCTACGAGAGGACACAGGTTTAAGGTGCTGGGGGGTAGGTACAGAGGAGATGTCAGGGGTAAGTTTTTCACTCAGAGGGTGGTGGGTGAGTGGAATCGGTTGACGTCGGTGGTGGTGGAGGCAAACTCGTTGGGGTCTTTTAAGAGACTTCTGGATGAGTACATGGGATTTAATGGGATAGAGGGCTATAGATAGGCCTAGAGGTGGGGATGTGATCGGCGCAACTTGTGGGCCGAAGGGCCTGTTTGTGCTGTGGCTTTCTATGTTCTATGTTCTATAGTGTCAGCATGGGGGGACCAGGACATGTTGTTGGTGATCTGGACACCTAAAAACTTGAAGCTCTCGACCCTTTCTATTTCGTCCCCGTTGATGTAGACAGGGACTGGGTGAGGAGGCGGGCCCCAGATCGGCCTCAGCCTAAACAGGAATTGAACCCATGCTGTTGGCTTTATTCTGAACCACAGGCTAGGCATCTAGCCAACGTAACTAACCATGTTCTGCTAGACGTAATGTCCCTCGACATTGCTACATTGCACCTATTATTAAGGGGCAATTTCAGACCAGGGCCAAGAAAAAAATAGCCTTTGTGTGACCTATGCTGACTTACCCGTGGTGTACCTGAAAATATCATGCAGATCAATGGCTGTTCTGCATTATATTTTAACATTATTTCCTCAGACATTTAAGTGATTCAGATGAAAATGAAATAGGAAGAAAGTTGCAGATGCAAATTACAGAGCACAGGAGTGAAAATACCTGGAGATCTCTCAGGAATAATATAATTCCAGTTTTTGCAGGGTCCTAATGGAGCTGGGCATCAGGTGGTCTGAAATGTGAACTTGTCTTCTGAAGAGTGAATTCCAGATCAGAGCAATTCTTGCACTGAAAAATAATTCTCCTCATTTCATCTCTGGCTCTTTTTTGCCACTTAACTTTTTTTTCATTCATTTGTGGGACATGGGCGTCACTGGCTGGGCCGGTATTTATTGTCCATCCCTAGTTGCCTTTGGAGGGCAGTTGAGAGTCAACCATATTGCTGTGGCTCTGGAGTCACATGTAGGCCAGACCAGGTAAAGGCAGCAGATTTCCATCCCTAAAGGACATTGGGTTTTTCCAACAATCGACAATGGTCATCAGTAGATTCTTAATTCCAAATATTTTTTTCATTGAATTCAAATTCCATCATCTACCGTGGCGGGATTTGAACCCGGGTCCCTAGAACATTAGTTGAGTTTCTGGATTAATAGTCTAGCGATAATATCAGTAGGCCATCGCCTCCCCATAATAATAAATCTGTGACGTCTGGTTATTGGCCCCTCTGCCAGTTGATAGCATTTCTCTATATTTAACTCAATCAAGGCACTTTGTGATTTTGAACACCTCTCTTAAATTTCCCCTTAATCTTCTCTGTTGTAAGGCAATCAAGCCTCACTGAAGATTGTCACAACGTTTACCAAATGGAATGAAACAAAATAATAGATCAGGGGTTCCCAGACTGGGAGCAATAAGGGTCACAAGCTCTGCAACAGCAATGGCAACCATGGCGATACTGGTGGGACAGTGTTGTCCGGCTCCATGGCCCTATTGATATACCTGTGGAGGTTTTTATTGCTATCCATGATTCAACCGGTGTCTCTCAAGAGAATTTGCTCCATGGTTCTGTCAGTGTCTGCAAAACACTTGTTGAAAAAGTGGCACAGTGGCACAGTGGTTAGCACTGCTGCCTCACAGCGCCAGGGACTTGGGTTCAATTCCAGCCTCGGGTGACTGTCTGTGTGGAGTCTGCACGTCCTCCCCGTGTCTGCGTGGGTTTCCTCTGGGCGCTCCGGTTTCCTCCCACAGTCCAAAGATGTGCGGGTTAGGTTGATTGGCCATGCTAAATTGCCCCTTAGTGTCTGGGGGACTAGCAGCGTAAATACATGGGGTTATGTGGATAGGATGGGGTTGTTGTTGTTGCAGACTCAATGGGCCAAATGGCTTCCTTCTGCACTGTAGGGATTCTATGATTCATCGCTGTTTAGTGCCCCCCTCCTTTAGTTCCCACTCGGATGTTTTTCCCCTCGTACCTTGCTTTGACAGCTCCCCCACATCCGCTTGTTGCATTTTCAAATGCTAAAATGGGGTCACAGTGGGAAAAAGTTAGGAAAACGCAGCAACAGATGTTGGATGTGACACATACGGCTATAGTCCTGTCTCAGATCATCACCATGCCCTGCTTTTCCAATGCTATCTGTTTTTATTTTCGATATTGACCTTCTCAAAAAGGAGTCTCATTTGTGAGATGCTACATCTGACCGTGCTCACGTCAAATACAGAAAAATGCCTAAAGGCTATGAAAGGAAACCCACCATCCTGTCTGGACAGGTACCTGGCTGACTGGCTTTTAAATAAGACACCTCTTCGGATAGGGTGATGAATAAAAGATAGATTTTAATTCTGTAGAATAGGTAACAGCGGAGTAATCGTTAAGGTCAGATCAAAGATCCTATACCCTTCCACTCACTCTGAATAATCAGAAACACCGATGTACAAAGGGCAGCACAGTGGTTAGAACTGCTACCTCACAGTACCAGGGACCCGGGTTCGATTCCTGGCTTCGATCAGTGTCTGTGCGGAGTCTGCATGTTCTCCCCGTATCTGCGCGGGTTTTGGTTTCCTCCCACTGTCTGAAAGACGTGCTGGTTAGGTGCATTGGCTGTGCTAAATTCTCCCTCAAATGTACCCGAACAGGGGCCGGAGTGTTGCTACTAGGAGATTTTCACAGCAACTTCATTGCAGTGTTAATGTAAGCCTATTGTGACGCCAATAAAATAAACTTCAAACATGTTTTCTAAAACAGGTTCATTTGATCTTATTGGTTTAGGTTAATCTGTTTCATAACCTGACTAATCCATTATGCCTAATGGAATTATGATTATATTAATAGACCTTCCTGTGTGAGTCATAGTGGAAGTCCATTTGCTAATTAGCCTAATTTAAGCCTCTACATTAGGTATAATTAACATAATCAATATATAATTCCTAATAGCAATCTAATTATAACCCTGACCCAATGTCACATAACAATAGCACCGGAGATTATTACACATTAATAAAATTGTAAAAAAGCTTTACCTTGAGACCACATATTCCTCCCTCCTATAATTTCCTTGATATAAAACTCCATCACTTGGGAGGAATGGATGGGCAAACTGTCTTATTAATTTTACCTTTGCCCAAGGACATGTTTTTTCAAGTCACATAACTTTGCTCACGAAACTTTAATAAATTCAGAGGTCATGAAATCAAAACAGAAAGTTCTGCAGAGGTGAAGAAGCTTTCAGTTCCTCCCAAAGCATCCACGGCCTCAAACGTACATTCAGTGAAACTGCAACTCACTTGTACATTTTCCAATCTGGTAAACAGCATTTGAACAAAGAACAGTCCAGCACAGGGACAGGCCCTTCGGCCCTCCAAGCCTGCGCCGATCATGATGCCTGCCTAAACTAAAACCATATGCACTTACAGAGTCCGTATCCTTCCATTCCTATCCTATTCATGGATTTGTCTAGTTGCTCCTTAAATGCCGCTATCGTACCCGCTTCCACCACCTCCCCAGGCGTTCCAGACATTCCCCACCCTCTGTGTAAAAATTGTGCCTCGCACATCTCCTCTAAACTTTTCTCCACGCACCTTAAACCTATGTCCCCCTCGTACTTGACATTTCCACTCTAGGAAAGAGCATCTGACTATCCAAATCTGGCTATTTGCTACACAAGAAATGGTCTCCTCTGAATTGGAATGACCAAATGCAGATTGGTTGATTGCTCTTCTGAATATCTCTGTTTTGTCCTCAACTCTGACCCTGAGCTCCCGGGTACCCGGGTACTCTGACCCTGAGCTCCCGGGTACCCAGATACTCTGACCCTGAGCTTCCGGGTACCCGGATACTCTGACTCTGAGCTTCCGGGTATGGGTACTCTGACTCTGAGCTTCCGGGTACCCGGGTACACTGATTCTGAGTTTCCGAATACCCGGGTACTCTAACTCTGAGCTTCCGGGTACCCGGATACTCTGACTCTGAGCTTCCGGGTACTCTGACCCTGAGCTTCCGGGTATGGGTACTCTGACCCTGAGCTTCTGGGTACCCGGGTACTCTAACTCTGAGCTTCCGGGTACCCGGATACTCTGATTCTGAGCTCCTGGGTACCCGGGTACTCTGACCTTGAGCTTCCGGGTACCCGGGTACTCTGACCCTGAGCTTCCGGTACCCGGGTACTCTGATTCTGCCTCCCACTCTGACCTCATTCATCTCATGCATGAATAAAAAAAATCTCGAGCCAAAAATGTTGAGTGAATGATCCAACTAGATCCCCTCTTGAGGCCCCCAGCTTCACTCAACCCGTTTGATTCACTCCATATGTGATGCTACTGTGCCTTTAAGAAACGTATTTATATCATGTTTCTTGTAAAGGGTATGTTTAAAATTCAGCTCTGTTCATATGGTGCTGATTTGTCTGCCCCAGGCAACTCACTTGCTAAGAATGCATACTAATTATATATTCTAGCTAGGGATGTGTTTGCTTATTTCTGAGTTAATGCATTTTTGTTTATTATGGTTTTTCCCCTGGAGTTTCAGAGTAGGTTTTTGATTAAGTTGATTGTCAGAAGCAGAATCATGTATTAATGGGTGGAGTTAAGCTTACAGGGCAAAACAGTTAGTTTCTGCTTGGTTCTGAAAGAACCGAGAGGTGTCTCTGTCTCTCTCTCTCTGGAGGCTGCTGTTTCGGAGCCGTCAGAAGGCAGGTGTCTCTCTGTCTCTCTCTGTCTCTCTCTCTCTCTCTCTTGCTCTCCAGAGGTGTTCAAAGGCTATAGGACTGTTAACAAGTAAAATCACATAAGCCTGTGTTGTTTGTGAACTGATTTTGAAGGGGAGTTTAAGTCTATAAGAGGAATGTTGTTTAAATTAATAGAAATAGGTTAGTAGTTAAGAATTGTCAGGTTTGAGTATTTCAATTGTTATAATTTAAGCTAATTCAGTTGTTATGGTTAAACTGTAGTGGTAAATAACTCCTTCTTACCTTGCTTTGAAATTCAACAGCTAAAAATCCAAACCCTCACTTATTTCCTAATGCAAATGTCTACCCATGTTGTGTTTACTTGTAGAACACCCAACCTGTGTCTATTCACCCCAGTTCATACCTAGCCCCTTTGATGGTCTAAATTCCCTTGGCGCTCAGCCCCGTACATAATTAAATTAGCCACGCACAATCAAATGCAAACACACAGCCCCCACAATCCTGCTTTGCAGAATACCATAGTGCGCCGGGAAATTTAAAAAAAATAAAATTTTCTTCGCAATTATACTGAAATGGTCCATGTCCAAATGCATGGAGATCTGAACAATATTCAGGCCTAGGCTGGCAAATGGCAAGTAACATTGGCACCACACACGTGCCAAACAATGACCACATCCAACAAGAGAGAATCTAAAATGCTGGAAAATCTCAGCAGGTCTGACAGCATCTGTGGAGAGAGAATAGAGCCAGTGTTTTGCCTCTGGGTGGCCCTTCTTTGCTCTTCCAAGAGCAAAGAGAATCAGAAAAGGTTTATACTATGAGGGTGGCGCGGGGGGTTTGGGGGAGCTGTAATCGGACAAAGGGAATGTAAATGAGGATGGAGAAGGCTGAGAGAGGGGCTGAAAGTGTCCATTAAGTGATCAGAATGTGTGAATGGCATCCTCCAGGTGCTCTGGTTTCCTCCCATAGTCTGAAAGATGTGCTGGTTAGGGGCATTGGCCATGCTAAATTCTCCCTCACTGTACCCGAACAGGCGCCGGAGTGTGGCGACGAGGGGATTTTCACAGTAACTTCATTGCAGTGTTAATGTAAGCCGACTTTTGACACTAATAAATAAACTAACAATACTTTAAAAAGGTCATAATAAATAAGGCAAAATTATTGAATTTTATTTTACCCGACAGTAGTGGCCATAAGGAGAACATAAAAGGTTTAATATTCTGGGAAAGGAGGATAAGGACAATAGGGAAAAGGTGAAAGGGGAAAAATATGTTGAAATTGTTGTTGGAAGCCATGCTAGGGGTGTAGCCATGTAAAATCTCCTAACAGGAGTTCTGTGTTGGTACAGAACTGCGAAGAGATGAAGTGAAGAACATTCAGCCACCCCATAGAAGTGTTTGTTTTAGAAAGCAGGGTTTTGTTCAAAACCTTTTGGAATTATTCACAGAACATTGAGAGAGAGAGAAAGCCAATGGCATATCTTCACCATAGCAACAGGTAGTGCCTCATGGCAATATTACTGGAATTTCCATAGATTAACAATCTATAGGGATGTTGTCTCAAGGAGTTTTCATTTGTGAATTTAATCAAGTATGAATCTTTTGGGGAAAGGTTCCGCAGGACTAATTTCAACTGTGTAAATGTAATCTTGCATGGTTAAGATTTTGTTTTGTTTCCAATCCATGGAATGATAGACTAGTCAGCTGAACACCGGAGGTAGGAAAATAATGAAATCTTTACTGAAGGAGAGTGTAGAAGAACATCTACAAATAAGAGACTTAACAATGAGTAGTCAGCATGGATTTCAAAAGGGAACATTGTGCTTGATCAACTTTATTAATTTTTAAGGAGGTTGCAGAGGGAGTAGACAATGGTGATGCAGTAAAAATCATTGATCTGGATTTTCAAAAGATTGTCAGTAAGGTGTCCCTAATACATAAAGTTTATTTATTTATTAGTCGCGAGTAGGTTTACATTAAGCATAGAAACATAGAAGATAGGAGTAGGAGGAGGCCATTTGGCCCTTCGAGCCTGCTCCGCCATTCATTACGATCATGGCTGATCATCCAACTCAATAGCCTTTCTCCCCATAACCTGTGATCTCATTCACCCCAAGTACTATATCCAGCCGCCTCTTGAATACATTCAGCGTTTTGACATCAACTACTTCCTGTGTTAATGAATTCCACAGGCTCATCACTCTTTGGATGAAAAAAGTCTCCTCACTTCCGTCCTAAATGGTCTACCCTGAATCCTCAGACTGTGATGGTACAAAGAAGTTACTGTGAAAATCCCCTTGTCGCCACACTCCAGCCCCTGTTCGGGTACACTGAGGGAGAATTTAACACGGCCAATGCACCTAACCAGCACATCTTTTGGACTGTGGGAGGAAACCGGAGCACCCGGAGGAAACCCACGCAGACACGGGGAGAACGTGCAGACCCCGCACAGACAGTGACCCTAGCCGGGAATTGAACCCAGGTCGCTGGAGCTGTGAGGCAGCAGTGTTAACCACTGTGTCACCGTGCCCATGCAGACACTAGGAGAACGTGCAAACTCCAGACAGACGTTGACCCAAGCCGGAAAGGTTCCAGGAGGCAGCAGTGCTAACCACTGTGCCACCGTGCCGCCCATTGGAGACCTGCTCAGTCTTGGGTTCCTGAATCCTCTGATGAAGTTGCGCTCACGTTTATCCCCCCTGAACTGGAACAGCTATTTGGCGAATCCTGATGCTCTACTTAATGAACTGAAAAAAATATCAGTCACAGCTTTGTCTATTTCATTAATATTCTTGGATATATTCCATCTGGCCCTGTTAGCTTATAAATATTCAAGCACCCCAATTTTAATGACAGTTTAAACACTAATTTCATCTCCGCGAACTCAGGACACATCTACCATCCATCCAATTATCAGAGAGGACAGGCAACGCAACTTCTGTCTTCAAAACTGCAAAGGCACCAGCTGAAGATATTCCGAGGGAAATGAATACAATTGGCACATCTTTGAGACCCAGCAACATCATTCTGCTCATGAACAAGCTTTTAAAAAAATCCAAATGTAGCTGATGTTAATGGGGATGGTTACAGTTACAGATTGTTTTAAGATAGGGGACTATTTTTCAGTCAGCAACTTACTCCTGCTTTGCTGGGATGTGTTTTTATCAATGGGGATGTTGAAAGCAGTGAGAGAATTTTATATTTGCAACGGGATGCTCGAACTGACAGGCACGAACTGTAATTAAAGGGTATATCACTAAGACCTCTGGCTCCTGAATTATTCACTGGAATTGTACAGTAGCCGATTGTGAGTGGCATGGATCGGATCAGTGTAGGAAACTTTACATTCAATTGTACATGCCTTCGTGCCAATCAGAAAGAAATTTAATCATACAGAAAGTTACAGTATTCCCTTTTCAATTCACTCTGACCATCTGGTCCTTCTCAAGTGTCTTGTTAACACTCCTTCCTTGATATGCAACAATTAACCCCTTGAGTGCTGGAGGTTTGCCGTCCCATTGCATAATCCTGCTACTCCTATTGACACTGGACACTGACAACCTTAGAAATACAGGTCCCTTTAAGAATAAACCACGTCTTGCAGCAGAGTGAATTGAGAGCAGGGAAGCTCAGTGAAGCTTGAATTTAAGAGCTGGGTTTTTTTTTTCCCCAGAGGGGAGTTGTTCCGGACACGGAGATGATCCAGAAGTGAAGAGTGGAAACTGGCATTTTTACTGAACTGCAATTTAACACAATAAAACAGTTTGCGAATCCACGAATGTCTCCTACTGCCTGATTTACAAAGAACAACGAAAGGTTGAGGGAACTTGGGCTTTTCTCTTTGGAGCGGAGGAGGTTGAGAGGAGACTTGATAGAGGTTTATAAGATGATGAGGGGGATAGATAGAGTGAACGTTCAAAGACTATTTCCTCGGGTGAATGGAGCGGTAACTAGGGGGCATAACTATAGGGTTCATGGTGGGAGATATAGGAAGGATGTCCGAGGTAGGTTCTTTACGCAGAGAGTGGTTGGGGTGTGGAATGGACTGCCTGCAGGGATAGTGGAGTCAGAAACTTTAGGAACATTTAAGAAGCTATTAGATAGGCACATGGAGTACTTCAGGATGATAGGGAGGAAATAGCTTGATCTGGGTTTCAGACAAAGCTCAGCACAACATCGTGGGCCGAAGGGCCTGTTCTGTGCTGTACTGTTCTAAGTTCTATGTTCTAATACAGCACGGGAACAGACCCTTCGGCCCACCAAGCTGAGCCGATACGTGGCTTCTATCCCTCTGTTCGCCTCCCGTTCACTTGTCTATCAAGATACACCTTGAACGTTGCTAACATGCCTGCTTCCACCACCTTCACTGGCAGTGTGTTCCAGACACCCACAACCCTCTGTGTGAAAAACTTTCCCCACTCAACTCCCCTAAACTTATTGGGCGGGATATTCCTGCCATGCTCGCCCCAAAACCGGGAAATCCCGCCCAAGGTCAACAGACCTTTGCATGGTCCCCCCGCCCCCCCCCCCCCCCCCCGGGGCGGGATGAGAAAAGACCCCCCACCACCTCTCACCTTAAACCTGTGTCCTCTTGTGTCCTCTTGTGACCCCTCCATCCTGGAAAAAAGCCTCTGGCCGTCCGCCCTATCTACGCCTCTCATAACTTTGTAGACTTCTATTCATTTAGTGAATGGATATCTACCTGTTTTTCAGACAGTACTGGCACTTCAGAGCTTCTCAGGCTGAACATTATTTTGGGTTGTTCTACCTTATGGGGGTGTATTAAGGTAAGTGCGACTAAAGCACGAACACTAAGCATGCAGGTAAATCAGTTCTTTCAGGTTGAGTTCTTAGCAGGTGGGCAGGATTCTGCTCCCCTCACTCCTCTGTTAAGAGACTGACAGAGTATCTGGGCCTGCCCCTCCATCGACACCAACTAAACATTTCCTAAATAACCATACTGTCCCCACTTGCCGCAAAAATAAAATAAAGTTTGCCCTTCTCCCTGTTTCAGTGCTGGAGTAGGTCCAGGGCAAGTCGAACACAACAGTCTCCACCCTTCAGTGGGCCCAAGGCAGATAATGCCATTCTTCCAGGGCTCCCTTCAAAAAGATGCCCCCCTCCACACCCTCCCTCCCATCCCCAACCCCCCCCCCCCCCCCCCAGCCCACCCGAGCCGCTAGAAAACCATCAACTATTTAAAATACTGCGGATGCTGGAATCGGAGAGGAAAACAGAAAATGCTGGGAAATCTCAGCAAGTCCGACTGTGTCTGTGGAGAGAGTCTCAGAGCTGACGAAGGGTCGTCCCAGTTATCCACGGGGAAACAACAGTGCTACAAGTCATGGAAAATATTCTTTGTACCGCAACGGGAATAAGATGCTTTTAAATCAACGAAATCCAACAATTTTGTGATTCCTCAGGAGCCAGAGACACCAGTTTGGAAATCTATCATTGTACATTATAGTCAGTATTGTCTAAGTCTGACTGCTGCTGCTTCGTGTTGATATATCAATGGTCAGAAAAGGCTTGCGACTGTTCGGCTCAGTGAAGTATTGATCTCGCGTCTATATATATTTATGCTTCAACTCCCTTTTAAAGGCAACTAATCAAACTGACATTAACTACTTTTAGGCTCCGTGGGTTCCATATATCTCCTGCTCTGTAGGGAAGATATATTCTTTTCATTGGGAGTCATGCTCCAGACCATTCAGATTATATTCATCTCCTGAAGTGTCTGCATCAGATTTATAATATCCGCGTCTCTTGCTATTTCGAGGCAGGACTTTCAGTAATTTCGATCAGCCGGCTGACTTTTTGCCCTTGAACCACTTTCCTGGGGTTTGGATTAGGGCCGGGTTGGCTATCTCCCCGCGAGGTTAAATTAATGAAAAGGCCAATTATGGCCAACAATCAGAGTGATTCCCTGCGTCATAATTCCCCGGAATGATGGTTTGGCAGCTCTGGTCACCTTTTTAATTTCAAATATTTTTTAAAGCTGCAGAGAATCACAGAATCCCTACAGTGTAGTCAGAAGCCATTTGGCCCACCAAGGCTGTACCAACTCTCCAGCAGAGCATCTGACCCAGGCTCCCCACCCTATCCCCATAACCCTGCGCATTTACCCCATCAATCCCCCTAACCTACACATCTTTGGACACCTAAGGGTCAATTTAGCATGGCCAATCCACTTACCCTCCACATCTTTGGGCAGTAAGGGGCAATTTAGCATGGCCAATCCACCTAACCTGCATAGCTTCGGACACCTAAGGGGCAATTTAGCATGGCCAATCCACCCAACCCACACATCTTTGGATAAGGCATCCCAAGATCATAGAAATCATAGAAATCATAGAAACCCTACAGTACAGAAAGAGGCCATTCGGCCCATCGAGTCTGCACCGACCACAATCCCACCCAGGCCCTAGCCCCGTATCCCTACATATTTACCCACTAATCCCTCTAACCTACACATCTCAGGACACTAAGGGCAATTTAGAATGGCCAATCAACCTAACCCGCACATCTTTGGACTGTGGGAGGAAACCGGAGCACCCGGAGGAAACCCACGCAGACACGAGGAGAATGTGCAAACTCCACACAGACAGTGACCCAAGCCGGGAATCGAACCCGGGACCCTGGAGCTGTGAAGCAGCAGTGCTAATCACTGTGCTACCGTGCCGCCCTGATGGTGGCATCCTCTCTCTTTGTTCCCTGCAATGGCAGGCTGCAACTCCTTCTGTGCTGGAGGCCTCACAAGAAGACAAGAGATAAGAGCAGGAGTTGGCCATTCGGCCCAGTGGGCCTGTTCTGCCATTCAATATGATCGTGGCTGATCTTGAGCTTCAATGCCACTTTCCTGCTCCACACCCAATATCCCATAATTCCCTGAGAGATCACAAATGTGTCCATCGCAGCTTTAAATGTTCTCCACAATGCAGTATCCGCAACCCTGTGGGGTAGAGAATTCCAAACATTCACAACCCTCGGAGTAAAGTGACCTCTCCTCACTTTGGTCCTAAATGATCGGCCGCATACCCTGAGACTGTGCTCCCATGTTTTAGATTCCCTGCCCAGTGGAACCAGTCCCTCAGAACCTACCCGGTCAAGCCCTTTCAGAATCTTGCATACTTCAATGAGATTGTCTCGCATTCTTCTAAACGTGCGAGAATATTGGCCCAATTTACTCAGCCTCACATCATAGGGCAACCCCCTCATCCCATGGACCTATTTAGTGAATCTGTGCTTTACTGCCTCCCATTGGCCCTCCATCTTCGAGAGGCTGCTTACCTGCCCCTCAATTGGACAGCGGGTGCACCCTCTGGCCACTCTTTCACCAACCCTGGCAAAATCCAAGTCAGCTGTGGGGTCCTGATGCAGTGCGGGGTTGTAGCTCGCATTTGACCCTGACATCCGTGCCCGACTCTAAATACAAAATCCTGACTTTGGACTGCATCGTTCATCAGTCCTTTGAGCAATGTCAATTGGTTCAACTCTGCCAGTCCCTCCTCAAAACTTAAGAGGTTTGAATAACAGAAAAAAATGTCTCTCCATTCATCTCAGAAGCCTCTTCAGAGCGTTCGCATCCTTATAAAAATAGACCATTAAAAATGGCATGTTGTATTCCAAAGTGTTCTGGCTATAATAATTAGCTCTGCTATTAACATCTTCACTTTAATGCTTCCAGGAACCGTTGCTAATAACCAGTCAAATCTTTTCTTTCATCATATTTTGTTATCATTTGTGGTTATGAACAATAGGCTTTCCCTTAAGTTTTGCGAAAACATCACAGGGTTTATTTTCCAACTGCGCATTCCAAGCTGAGGAATCGCAGCAGATTATGACAAGGTCACAATTGACAGCTGCTACCCAGAGTCCAATGCAAGAACTATTTGTGAATTAGGCTGGACTATTATGGGACCCTAACAGTCATCACCTATTTTATCCCAATTTTCAATATGTCTTCCTTTTCGACACACACTACTTGAGGGGACTATTTGATCGATGCCTGGTTATTAACCAGCACGACCAGTGTTCAAAGAATGCCTTTAACTAACATGCAGTAAGCTATTTAGCAGTCTTGTACTCTTCGCTGAGCCTGGGCTCAGTGCGACTCTTCAACAGCATGGACAAGATCAAACGCTCATCTCAACTGTTGCGTGGCACAACACATGGAAACAACACCGAATTCTACTGTGGTCGGGTAAATTTTACAATAGCCTTGGAGGAGCTGGATTGACGTCCAAGATAGGGAGAGTCTCAGATCACCACTCAATAGACAAAAATCAGCTAAAGATAATGCTGCTGCATATCTTACCCAAAGAAGGTCTCCCCTAATCAGGAGACCGAGTGAAGCAGGTCTTCAACTAATTGTTTAGCCAATCTCTCCAGAACTTAAAATTCCTTCCCTGTAGTTAAATAAGTAGTTTTGAAGCAGTTCTTCTGGGCATGTACTGGATATATTCTTAACCTCCCTGACTGGCTAGTTCCTTCATGCATCTTATCTGGGAATTAAAAAATAAGTTGGTTTAATTGCCCATCATGGAATTTTTTTTTTTTATTCATTCATAGGACATGGGTGTCGCTGGTTGGCCAGCATTTATTGCCCATCCCTAGTTGCCCAAGGGCAGTTGAGAGTCAACCGCATTGCTATGACTCTGGAGTCACATGTAGGCCAGACCAGGTGTGGATGGCAGATTTCCTTCCCTGAAGGACACCAGTGAACCAGATGGGTTTTTCCGACAACGGACAGTGGTTTCATGGTCATCGATAGATTCTTAATTCCAGATTTTAAAAATTGAATTCAGTTTCTACCATCTGCCGCGGTGGAATTCGAACCCGGGTCCCCAGAACATTAGCTGAGTTTCTGGATTTATAGTCTAGCGATATTTTGAGGCCTAATTAGCTGTGGCGCAGCATGACAGTTCTCTGCTGGTCCTCAAGCTGATCTGTCTGACAATTGGAGCAATATGGAGAAGACAATCTCATGGTAGGGTAGGATAGGCTGGCAGTATTTGGAGTTAACACAGTAAGAAGTCTCACAACACCAGTATTTGGAGTTGCCCAAATGTGATCCCATGTACGTTGTGCCCTCACCAAATAAATCTGGCTGTAACTTCACGGCATGGTGGCACAATGGTTAGCACTGCTGCCACACAGCGCCAGGGACCCGGGTTCAATTTCGGCCTCAGGTGACTGTGCGGAGTCTGCACATTTTCCCCATGTCTGCGTGGGTTTCCTCCGGGTGCTCCAATTTCCTCCCACAATCCAAAGATGTGATGGTTACGTTGATTGGCCATGCTAAATTCTCCCTTAATGTCCCAAGATGTGTAGGTGAGGGGGATTATCAGGGTAAATGTGTGGGGTTACAGGGAAGGTGGGGGAGAGTGGGCCTGGGAAAGATGCTCTGTCAGAGAGTCAATGCAGACTCGATGGGCCAAATATCCTCCTTCTGCACTGTAGGGATTCTTTGTTTCTCCTGAACCATTTGGTCTGTGGCCTCCACCAGTCCCTTTAAGGAGTGGGGCAGGCACATGGCTCCTTGGGACAAATGACCAGAGCATGCACAATGTATTCGCCACCAATTTGTACCTCAAAACAGCAACCCAAAATCCCACCTACATCATAGGACCCCTGTTTGTATATTAGAAGTAACCCTCCCCTTAAGACTGGCAGGTATCTCTGGGCCCCACTGAAGGTGGCAGAGGTTGGGGTGGCAGTGTATACTAGAGCAGTAAGTGAACCCGACGACATTTTCATGTCAACCACAACCATCTTCCTTTGTGCTGGTATGGCTCCAACCAAGTTGGAGGGAGTTTTCTCCCTGAATCCCTTTATCCCTGCACCCCGAACATACTCTCTTCCACCTTCTTCTCTCAGGAAAGAGATACAAAAGTCTGAGGTCACGTACCAACCAACTTAAGAACAGCTTCTTTCCTGCTGCCATCAGACTTTTGAATGGACCTGCCTCGCATTAAGTTGGTCTTTCTCTACACCCTAGCTTTGACTGTAACATTGCATTCTGCACTGTCCCTTTCCTTCTCTATGAATGACTATATAGCACGCAAGAAGCAATACTTTTCACTGTATCCTAATACATGTGGAGGCGATACATGGGAAGTCCTAATGGTATTATCGATAAACTATTAATCCAGAAACTCAGCTGATGTTCTGATGACCTGGGTTCGAATCTCGCCACGGCAGATGGCGGAATTTGAATTAGATAAAAATATCTGGGATTATGAATCTACTGATGACCATGAAACCATTGTTGATTGTCGGAAATACCCATCTGGTTCACTAATGTCCTTTAGGGAAGGAACTCTGCTGTCCTTACCCGGTCTGGCCTATATGTGACTCCAGAGCCACAGCAATGCAGTTGACTGACTGTCAACTGCCCTCTGAGGGAAATTAGGGATGAGCAATAAATGCTGGCCAGCCAGCAATGCCAATGTCCCATAAATGAATTTTTAAAAATGAGACCATAATAAATCAAATCAAAAAAATTAGATTTTGCAAAGACTCCTTGATGCCATACTTGGTCAGATGCTATCTTGATGTCAAGGGCAGTCCCCTCAAGTGAAGCAATTCCTAAGCAATCCCACGTTAAGTTCCATAAGTGCAGGTTAAAACAGCACGTGCACTTGTTTTGCCACATAACGCTCTCGGGGTGCTTTACAATCAGTGAATAACTTTGAAAGTCATTATTGCAGCAGCCAAACTGCGCACGTCAAAGTCCCACAAACCAGCAACTGAATGAATAAGCAATTAAGTTGCTCCTGATGGTACGGGTGGAGTGAGAAATGTTGGCCTTGACATTAGGAGAGCCATCTGCTTCTTCTTGAATGCCGTGTGATCTTTTACTTCCACTCGAGCAAGAAGATGGTGCACATTTCATCCGAGAGGCAGCATCTACAACCGTGTAGCACTTCCTCAGCGCGTCAGGTGTTCAAGTTCCTGACTGGCACTCCAATCCAGGACATTTTGACTGCATTCATATTTGAGATAGACTGTCATTTACTTGCATTAACTGGGTTAATACCTCCATTCAAATATCACGTGGAGGAGCTTCACACCATCGGCCCAGGCATTCGGCTGGTAGTCAATACAGGAACTGGCCACAGCAGCTTCTGGTCTATGGAGTGAGATCAGTCACAGAGAAAGACTAACAGGACTGGGGGGAAGCTGTTCTTCACCAGTGGCTCCAGATTGGTGATAATGAACTGATTTCCCCCTTTCACATCCTGCTTGGATTCTGTTGAGAGAAAATCAGTTTGAATGGTGTCATTTTGTTCAGTCACACGAGGCCAGTGTCACCTCCTCAAAGCTGCAGGGGCTGCATCATTTCTTACCTGTGCTAGCTGCCTTAATTTATAAAAAAACTTGGCCGGAATTCTCCAGCCATTCACGCTGGCGGGATTCTCCAGTCCTGCCGGCAACGCACCCCTGCCCGTGGGATTCCCGCCAAGTGGAAAATTCCATCCATTGGCTGCTCTCCTGTCCAAATGATGCCCGTAAGCTACAAATTTTCCTCATTAAAACAAAAATAACAACAAAATGGTTCAAATGCTGCAACAATTTTCGCAACTTGTGATTTTAACGAGAGGTGGAGAATGGAAGAAGGGCAGCTGCTGAACACCTGTTCTGTCAGAGCCATTTTGAGGCCTAATTGGCTAAATGGACTCTCTGTGGCAGCAGCGCCGCAGTTCTTTGCTGGCTCTCAAGTTCACCTGCCTGTGTAGGCAGCACGGTAGCACAGTGGTTAGCGCTGCTGCCTCACAGCGCCAGGGACCCGGGTTCGATTCCCGGCTTGGGTCACTGTCTGAGTGGAGTTTGCACGTTCTCCCCCGTGTCTGTGTGGGTTTCCTCCGGGTGCTCCGGTTTCCTCCCACAGTCCAAAGATGTGCTGGTTAGGTGCCGGAGTGTGGCGACTAGGGGAATTTCACAGTAACTTCATTGCAGTGTTAATGTAAACCTTACTTGTGACTAATAAATAAAATTTACTTTACTTTGCCGTCAAAGGGAATTCCCATTGACAGCGGTGGGATCAGAGAATCCCGCCACGAGCAAACAATGTGCCACCTCCCACCGGCGGGGAAGACGCGGCCAGGAGGCTGAAGAATCTTGCCCCTCACCTTTATTTTCAAATTTCTCCATGGGCTCATCCCTCTTTGTCTCTTTTATCTCCTCCAGCGAGCCCCACAACCTTCTAAAGATCTCTGCGTTCTCCCAATTCTGGCCTTTTGCACATTTCTGACTTGCATCACTCTGCCACTGTCGGCCAGGCCCGCAGCTGCCTGGGCCCAAAGCTCCGGAATTTTCTCCCTAAAATTCCCTCCTTCTCAAACTCTCTTCCGTCCTTTAAGACACTGATGAGTCTCTCTTTGACCAAGGCTTTGGTCATCTGCTCTCATATCTTCTCAAGAGGCTGGGTGTCAAATTTTGTTTGGCCACTGATACTGTGACGCGCCTTGGGGCATCTCACCACGTTAAAGGCGTTAGATAATTCCCAGGTTGTTGTTGTTTGTGTGAGGTAGGAATAAGGAACTGTGGTTTTACTCTGCCTTCATCCAACTCTTGCGTTGCTGGTAGTGAATGGTGTTAGGGTGGAGAGTAGGTCTCTGAGATCAAACCCATGGGACTGAATTTCTCTTTGGGGAATGCGAAACAGGGAGCAGAGTTTCTCCACATCCCGAACACACACGCTGTGTGTGGGGCACACGTGGAGGGGGTGCAGGGGGTGGGTGGTGAAAGCAGGCAGCTCTTTGGGATTTTGGAGGGGGTGCTCCCTTAATTTATGTGGAGACAGATTCCCTGTCTAAATAAGGGAAGTGGGCTGATTCTTGATGCAGGAGGGCCAATCAGAGGCCTTCCGGCTTCAGAGGAGCTGTAGGCTGCAGTGGAGAAGAAGTAACTTTTTAAAATTCAATTGTGGGACATGGGCGTCACTGGCTGGCCAGCATTTATTGCCCATCCCTAGTTGCCCGGGGAGAGTCAACCACATTGCTGTGGCTCTGGGGTCACATGTAGGCCAGGCCAGGTAAAGATGGCAGATTTCCTTCCCTAAAGGACCTTAATGAACCAGATGGGTTTTCCCGACAATCGACAATGGTTTCATGGTCATCAGTAGATTCTCAATTTGAGATTTTTTCTTTAATCGAATTCAGATTCCACCACCTGCCGTGGCGGGATTCGAATCCAGGTCCCCAGAACATTAGCTGAGTTTCTGGATTAAGTCTAGCGATAATACCACTAGTCCAACCCCTCCCCGAGATGCACTTCAATATGGAGGTGCCCTCTCAGCCACTGCTTAATAAAAACACATTAAAAAAATAGAAAATGTAGCCAGGCCATCACAGTGGCAAAGGAAAAATCCTTCTACAGGGGGTTTGGGTGCAGCTGGAGCCAGGCAGGCAGGGAGGGCCTATCAGCAGTGCTGTCCCCCTCGCACCCTCCATGGCCCCCTCATCTAACGTTGACTTCCCTCCCCCCTCCCCCCATTACTTTGGGAAACAGGAGGCAGACTTGGTCCTTCCAGACCCAATCCCAGTTGTCCTCCATTAAGTGCAATTAACAAAGCTCTCTTAAGCCCACTTGTCTGTCTGCCTCATGGGCGTGGGTAGCCTTGCCAGGCCTTGAAACCACCTCAGCTGATGCCAGGAATGGGATGGGGTAGGGGGGGTGGGAGTGGGCAACTGGCACGCTAGCCAGTGTTGTTATTTTTGGCTGCCCCTGTCCAAAGATGGGCAAATTAGGTGGATTGGCCATGCTAAATTGCCCCTCAGAGTCCCAAGATGTGCAGGTTAGTGGATTAGCCCTGGTGAATGCGTGGGGTTACGGTCATAGGGCTGGGGAGAAGGCCTGGGTAAGATAATCTGTCAGAGAATCGGTGCAGACCCGATGGGCTGCTTAGCTGCTTCTGCACTGTAAGGATTCTATGATACTATGATTAAGTTTAACGTTTACTGGTGTCACAAGTAAGCTTGCATTAACGCTGCAATGAAGTTACTGTGGAAATCCCCTAGTGGCCACACTCCGGCACTTCTCTAGAGGCAATTGCAGAGCATGTGCATGCTAATTGTCATTCCCAGTTAATTCTCTGCTGGAGGGATATTCCATCCTCAGTGACAACTGCAAATTTTCAGTGTCTACAAGGGCCTGGATGGGATTGTTGTCGGTGCAGGTTCAATGGGCTGAATGGCCTCCTTCTGCACTGTAGGGATTCTATTCTATGAACCTTATCTGGAGCATCTCAACTGATTCTTTCTCAAAATATTTTCAGAGGAAGAGGAAGAAAAATATCTTTTTTTTACAAATGTAACAACGGATGCTGTTCTTTGCAAACTGTCACAACAATTTATTGGCAAGAAAATGATCTCATCCATTATTAATAACTTCGTAATTTGTCTGAGATAGTTATACTGTATGCTTAAATTTAATCAAAAGAGCAATAAAGCATCTGGTAGATTTAGCTCACAATTCCAGACTGTACCCATATCTGCAGTTAATCAGGGATCTGAATATTTGTTGTACTGCAGAAATAAGATGAATTTCTAACTTCAGCTCCAGAAAGCCATGGGTGCCCAATAGATAAACAACTCCAAAGCACGGAACAATGCCGCACTGATCCTTTATTGGTCGGCCCTGTTGCCGTGTTGTTGACATAATCAAGGGCATTCTGACGGTCGCAGTAATATCGGGCAGTGGTATTATCGCTAGACTATTAATCCAGAAACTCAGCTAATGTTCTGGTGGACACGAGTTCAAATGCCGCCACAGCAGATGGTTGAATTTGAATTCAATAAGAACAATCTGGAATTAAGAATCTAACGATGACCATGAAATAATTGTCGGAAAAACCCATCTGGTTCACTAATGCTCTTTAGGGAAGGAAATCTGCCATCCTTACTTGGTCTGGACTACATGTGACTCCAGTGCCACAGCAATGTGGTTGACTCCCAACTGCCGTCCAAGGGCAACTAGGGATGGGCAATAAATGCTGGCCAACCAGTGACGTCCCATTTCCCACAAATGAATAAACTAAATAGTCAAAATTGGTAGACTAAAGGGCCTGTTCCTGTGCTGTTTTTGTTTCATTCTTTGCTCCCTGTTGTAGGTGGAAAGTGCTTTCTCCTCCATCAATAGAAGAATGCTAGTTGCCATAGCAGCTGTCTCCTTTACAGGTGCTAAGATCTCGTCTCCTTTGGCTGGAAGTGATTTGAAGACCAAAAGTTAGTTTGAGCGATTGAGGGCCTGTAGATTATTTTTTATCATTATCCATGGCATGGTGGCACAGTGGTTAGCACTGCTGCCTCACAGTGCTAGGGACCTGGGTTCGATTCCCGGCTTGGGTCACTGTCTGTGTGGAATTTGCACGTTCTCCCCATGTCTGCGTGGGTTTCCTCCATGTGTTCTGGTTTCCTCCAAAGATGTGCAGGTTAGGTGCATTGGCCATGGTAAAAGAAAATGCCCTTTAGTGTCTAAGGATGTGTAGGTTAGATGGATTAGCCATAATAAATGTGTGGGGTTACAGGCACAGGGTGGTAGGGAGGGCCTGGGTAAGTTACTCTGTTGGGGGGTTGGTGCAGACTCGATGGGCTGAATGGCCTCCTCTGCACTGTTGGGATGCTATGATTCACAGGATGTAGATGCCACTGGCAAGGCCAGCAATTGTTGCCCATCGCCAATGGTCTCTCAAAAGGTGAAGGTGAGCCACCTTCTCAAACCTTTGCAATGGGTTTGCTGAGGGTATACTGCGGTGCTGTTAGCTAGGGAGCTCCAGGACTTTGACCCACTGATGATGAAACATCTGTGATATAGTTCCAAGTTAGGATGGTGGGGAAATTGGAGATAACCTGTGGATAGTACACACAGTAGGTATCATGTGCTGCTGGTGGAGGGAGTGAATGTTGAAGATGATAAATGGGATGTGAATCAAGCAGGTTGCTTTGTCCTTGGTGTCAAGCATCCTGAATGTTGTTGGAATAGCACTCGTCCAGGTAAGTTTGATTTGATTTGATTTGATTTATTATTGTCACATGTATTAACATACAGTTAAAAGTATTGTTTCTTGCGTGCTATACAGACAAAACAAACCATTCATAGAGAAGGAAAGGAGAGAGTGCAGAATGTAGTGTTACAGTCATAGCTAGGGTGTAGAGAAAGATCAACTTAATGCAAGGTAAGTCCATTCAAAAGCCTGATAGTAGCAGGGAAGAAGCTGTTCTTGAGTCGGTTGGTACGTGACCTCAGACTTTTGTATCTTTTTCCTGAAGGAAGAACATGGAAGAGAGAATGTCCGGGATGCGTGGGGTCCTTAATTATGCTGGCTGCTTTGCCGAGGCAGTGGGAAGTGTAGACAGAGTCAATGGATGGGAGGCTGGTTTAATATTTCATCACACTTCTTTTTAAACTTTATTTATTAGTGTCACAAGTAGGCTTATGTTAACACCGCAATGAAGTTACTGCGAAAATCCCCTAGTTGTCACACTGCGGCGCCTGTTTGGGTACACTGAGGGAGAATTTAGCATGGCCAATGCACCTAAGCAGCACGTCTTTTGGACTGTGGGAGGAAACTGGAGCACCCAGAAGAAACCCACACAGGGGAAAATGTGCAGATTCCACACAGACAGTGACCCATGCCAGGAATTGAACCCGGGTCCCTAACACTGTGAGACAGCAGTGCTAACCACTGTGCTGCCATGCCTCCCATCCTGACTTGTGCCTTGCAGATGGTGGAAGGGCTTTGGGAGTTAGCAGGTGAGTCACTTGTTGCAGAATACCCAGCCTCTGACCTGCTCTTACGGTCACAGTATTTATATGGCTGGTCCACTTAAGTTTCTGGTCAATGGTGATCCCCAGGATGTCACTGGTAGTGATTTGATGATGACGATGTTGCTAAATGCTATGGGGAGGTGGTTAGGCTCTCTCTTGTTCGAAGATATGGCCATTGCTTTACACTTGTGTGGAACCAATGTAGCTTGCCACTTATCAGCCCACAGCTGAATGTTTTTCAGATCTTTTGTGAATTTCTCCATGATCTGAGGCATTGCAAATGAGAAAAAAAAACACTGTGCTGTCATCAGCGAACATCCCCACTTCTGAGCTCATGATAGAGGGAAGGTTATTGGTGAAGCAGTTTGATGCGCGATTAAATCACTCGGGAGGCTGGATCGTACCCGGGAAATAAAGGCTTTTATTACTAACAAGAATGGAGCATCCTATATACAATACAATCCCAGACTAAAGGGTCACCAGGCAGTGCAGTGACCTTTATACTCCTCCAGGTAGGCGGAGCCAACTGGAGTGTACCACAGAACAATATCAACAGGAGTGTACCACAGAACAATATCAACAGGTAGAACACCCCCAACCCTAACCCCAACAGTGACAACAGTAACATATCTACAAGTACCCATAGTGCTGAACATCTATGGTTCAGTACTCATAGTGGTAACCATCTATGGTTCACCACACAGTTGAAGATGGTTGAGCCTTGGACACTACGTGGAGGAATTCCTGCAGTGATACCCTAGGGTTGCGATAATGAATCTCCAACAATCAAAATCATCTTCATGTTTTATATTTTGACATATTTTATATTATAAACCTGTCACAATCTAGCTCCCCCCCATGATTTCTTTCCCTAATACAATCTGAAAAAACACACATTTGCATTATGGATATCCGGATAATGAGTAATACTTGCTGCCGAGACAAAGCCAGAGGGTTTGAAATGAAATAAATATATGAACAATACTTTTTCCAAGCACTCTTATCATTTAAAGCAGGGAAGTTTGCACTTTACACTCACCCTGACCTTTGTTGTGTCCAGCTGTGTTTTCCAGAGGTGTTTTGATTGATCGTTGTTGTGCATTTGTTGGAATAGGAAGTTGCTCAAAATGTTCGCAGCGTCAGAAGCCAAGACTCTCATCGAAATGTCTCAGGTCTTAAAGAATATTGGCTAAAGGAGTGAAACCGCAGGTGCAGGAAACCCCACTGAACTGCGCAGGAAAAGCAGATGGCTATTGACCTTTCAGACACTCCAGCTTCAAAGATATTTTTGGTACACAAAATGAGTTTAGTTAGATCTTCAGTTGATTTATAGTGCTGTGGATTGATGTCGGAAACTTTAGCACTTCATTTTTTTTGTCTCTAAAATGTGACTCTTTGGGTGGGATTTTACATCCTCGCTCGAGCGAGACCGGAAATTCCCGCCCGAGATCACCGGAGATTCCAGTGTCGGACCCTCACCCATTCTGATTCCATGGCGGGAGAGATGGTAGAATTCTGGCCTCTGTTCCGTGAATGCATTGGAGAAGTACCGAGCTGGCATTTTTGGATGACTGGGTTGATGTCTGTGTCGATATGCGCGATCTTCTTGGAGATCCTCTCCACTTGGAGCCGGCAGTTTGCGGTGTCGATGGTAGTCATGATGTGGAGATGCCGGCGTTGGACTGGGGAACGCCGGCATCTCCACATCATTTTGGATGAACCAGTAGTTCGATTGGTTCACTATTTGCTTTTTCCTCCTGACGACAATGCCTTTTTAAAAATTTCATTTACAGGATGAGAGTGTCGCTGGCTGGCCCAGTGCTCATTGCCCGTCCCGTAACTGCCCTCCATTTCAGAGGGCATGTGAGAGTCAACCGCATTGCTGTGGAGT
Source organism: Mustelus asterias (assembly GCF_964213995.1). Lineage (NCBI taxonomy): Eukaryota > Metazoa > Chordata > Chondrichthyes > Carcharhiniformes > Triakidae > Mustelus > Mustelus asterias. Next base: position 100,209,531 of record NC_135811.1, read on the forward strand.
CCCATGTAGGCCAGACCAAGTAAGGACGGCAGATTTCCTTCTCTAAAAGACATGAGTGAACCAAATGGATTTTTCCGACAATCGACAATGGTTTCATGGTCATCAGTAGACTTTTAATTCCAGATTTTTATTGATTTGATCCCAGGTCCCCAGACCTTGCTCTGGTTCTCTGGACTACTAGTCCAGTGACAATAATGTAGGGGAGGCGATGGCCTCGTGGTATTATCGCTAGACTATTAATCCAGAAACTTAGCTGATGTCCCAGGCTCGAATCCTGCCATGGCAGGTGGTGGAACTTGAATTCAATTTAAAAAAAGCATCTGAAATTAAGAATCTACTGATGACCATGAAACCATTGTCGATTGTCGGAAAAACCTGCCTGGTTCACTAACGTCCCTTAGGGAAGGAAATCTGCCATCCTTACCTGGTCTGGCCTACATGTGACTCCAGAGTCACAGCAACTGCCCTCTGAAATGGCCTAGGAAGCCACTCAGTTGTATTAATTGCTCAAGAAGGCAGCTCATCACTATTTTCTCAAGGGCAACTAGGGATGGGCAATGAACGCTGGCCGGCCAGCGACGCCCATGTCCCATGAATGAATTTTTAAAAATACCATAAGCCAATGCCTCCCCGATACATAACTTTGTACATACCTGGGTAAAGGTAGCTGATAAACCCCCTTGCCCAAGCTATGTCGATATACGGATTAAATATTTATGCTAAGCTGCTTTAGTTTGCAATTCACTTTGCCACATTACAAACTATTCGCAAATGATTTCTTTTAAGCTTTAAAGAGCGCCAGGATTCTCAGATTTATCAATATTTAATCAGCAGTAATGCTGAAATGTGTCGTGAAATCCATTAATAAATGAACACTGCGAACTTTATTGGGAGAATATTGTAATTGAGAAGTGTTTTTGTTTCTATCTACCTCACCGGAGGAATTTTAATCTCTGCCACAACAGGTGGCAGAGGTTCAGCAATTATTTTAGTAAATACTTGAAATCTGCCGTCAAACCCACTGTGAACGCACCTCATCTTAAATTGCAATGCATTGTGGGTACACGAGTAACCCTCACTGGAGATTTCAACATGTTACTGAGGCTGCTTGCCTCAGAAATCTCCCTCAGGGTGGGCGGTTTAGGGGGGATTTGAGGAAAAGCTTTTTTTATCCAGAGGGTGATGATTGTCTGGAATGCGCTGCCTGGGAGGGTGATGGAGGCGGGATACCTCACATCCTTTAAAAAGTACCTGGATGAGTACTTGGCACGCCATAACATTCAAGGCTATGGGCCAAGTGCTGGCAAATGGTTTTAGGTGGGCAGGTCAAAGCATTTCATGCGTAGGCGCAGACTCGATGGGCCGAAGGGCCTCTTCTGCACTGTAGTATTCTGTGATTCTGTGATTTGGGAGCCACTTAAGTTTAACGGCTGTGGTCAAGGTTTCTCAGGGGTCAGGAAAGCCAGCAGCTGAAGGATGCCTGACTCAGGATCTTTCCAGTACTGCTTGAGGGCCAGGAGGAGTGGGAGTGCTCTCCCCAACCCCCCACACCCCCCCACCTCTCTCTCCTCTCCCCCCACCGCCACCCCCCCCCCCCCCCCCCACCCACCTCCAATCTGTGTGATGAAAGTGAATCACTGAAAGAAAGAGGATGATTGCCCGTGTGGAGTTTGCACATGTTTGCGTGGGTTTCCTCCGGGTGCTCCGGTTTCCTCCCACAATCCAAAGATGTGCAGGTTAGGTTGATTGGCCGTGCTAAATTGCCCCTTGATGTCCCAAGCTGTTTAGGGGGATTGTGGAGTAAATATGTAGGATTATGGGGATAGGGCCTGGGTAAGACGCTCTGTCAGAGAGCTGTGGAGACTTGATGGGTAGAATGGCCTCTTTCTACACTGTAGGATTCTATGATTCTATGAACCCCCTCATTGTACTTCAAGATTACGGAACTAATATGTTCGATGGTTACTCTGCTGGGGTTGTAACTGGTTTCCAATTGAATAAATTATACTTATCATTTGCTACTGAAGGAAACACAATGTAAAAGCGGTATCAATAATTAAATAGAACTAAAATGAGGGAAATGTTGTTGAGCATTGCATCTTGCACTCATCAGGACAAGTGGTCATTTGAAATTTGGTATTTTTCCATTTGTCCTGATGAGTGCAAGTTGGAAAACCTCAGCAACATGTTTTTCTTTTCAGCAGTATTTAAGTTCTGTGCTAACAAGTGACGAGAAATAGAACTTTGTATTCCAAAATCGAAGGTTTAATTTGGAGCGATGGAACAATTTGTCCCAACTTTGGTCACCAAGTGAGAACATCAAGCTGATTCAAATCTCAGGTGAATGGCCCCTGCCGTGCCAGAACCTCACGGTTCTGAATTCCACACCCCCTGCTTGTCTGGATGGCCGGAGTTGGATTGTCAATTAATACTGATAAATTGGAGAGAGGATGAGGGGAAGGTACGGTGTAGCCCAGGGGCTACAGCCCAGCAGGAACAGTGAATGAACTAGAAATATATCCTGAAATTCCAAAGGCACAGCCACGATTGCTGAGACTGCAAGTTAGCGTCAGGGCTCCGATCTGTCATATGAGGAGAGACTAAATCGGTTAGGATTACATTCATTGGAGTTCAGAAGTGTGAGACGGGCTCTCATAGAAACTTATAAAACGGGATGAGACAAGGTGGACTCAGAAAGAATATCCCTGATGGTGGGAAGAGTCCAGAACTAGGGGTCATAGTTTGAGAATAAAGGGTAAACTTTTTAGAACTGAGGTGAGGAGAAATTTCTTCACCCAGAGGGTGGTGAATGTGTGGAATCCATTACCACCGAAAGTGGTTGAGGCCAAAACGTTGTCTGATTTCAAGAAGAAATTAGATATAGCTCTTGGAGCTAAAGGGATGAGTGTGGGGTGGAGCGGAAGGGGGATCAGGATATTGAATTTGATGATCAGCCATGATCAAAATGAATGGTGGAGCAGGCTCGAAGGGCTGAATGGCCTCCTCCTGTTTCTATTTCCAATGTTTCAATGAAATAGAATATTGTAGAGAAAAGCTTTTAAGACAACACAAATCCTTTGGGTCACCGCTAAGGAGATAAGATTGGTAAAGTATGGTTTACATGTGGATTATTTAAGCATCATTATCATCCTCTCAGACTTTGAAATATTTTTTCTGAACACTACAGTTGCTATAATTACCGTTTGCAAGTGATCTGAGTTTAAAAGCAGAATTATTTTCCGCTGTACTCCGACTTCCACCCGGAGTAAACAATTTACTTCACTTTGCCCTGAATGACAGCTTTGTTTCCCTGTGTGCTCCTGCCCTCACAGCTAGGTCACAATTGCTGCCATCCATCTTGTTAATTCAGTTGTGGATCAATTTTAATAACAACAACCATATTTTCCTTCTGCCCGATTGTTTAAATCACTAGACAGTGGCTTGTCTGCCGGGTCTCTTGTTTATGATAGGCATCTTCAGCTCCCGCATTCTGCTCAGAATCCTAACCTGGTTCAGGGGTGATATAGTGGTTAAGCACTGTTGCCTCACAGCTCCGGGGACCCGGGTTCGCTTCTCAGCTTGGGTCACTGTCTGTGCAAGGTCTGCACGCTCTCCCCGTGTCTGCGTGGGGTTCCTCCGGGTGCTCCGATTTCCTCCCACAGTCCGACAGACATTGGTTAGGTGCATTGGCCATGCTAAATTCTCCCTCCTGAACAGGAGCTGGAGTATGGCGACTAGGAGATTTTCACAGTGACTTCATTGCAGTGTTAATGTAAGCCTACTTGTGACATTAATAAATAAAAATTTAAAAAATATTAATCACAAGTAAGGCTTACATTAACACTGCAATGAAGTTACTGTGAAATTCCCCCAGTCACCGCACTCCGGTGCCTATTCAGGTCAATGCACCTAACCAGCACGTCTTTCAGAATGTGGGAGGAAACTGGAGCACCCGGAGGAAACCCACGCAGACACAGGGAGAACTTACAAACTCCACACAGACAGTGACCCGAGCCAGGAATCGAACCCTGGTCCCTGGTGCTGTGGGGCAGCAGTGCTAACCACTGTGCTACCATGCCGCCCCAATAAATTTAAACTTAAATAAATAAGAGTGACCTCCACTATTTTTAAATTAACCCTCTAAAATGTACCGACGGCATTTAAAAAATTTAGTGCTGCCCCACATCATTAATGCCTTGTTAAAATATGCACTTGCCTGAACCAGATGTTTTGGTTTTTATATTTTGGGGATTTTAAAGTGATCTCGGTTCTGATGGCCACACTTAAAAATAAAACTGAGCTGCTTTGTTAGTTTGCTGAAGGAGAACGTGCTAGAATGTTCGATGAAGGTCTCTGAACTTTGATCTGCGCAATGGAAATACTTCCATGGAAACACATCCTGGAAGGACTGCCCACAATGCATTGATGTACCAACATGCTGGCAATTCATCAACATCCGAACATGAACTGCCAGGGCCTGACTTGATTCAATCCCCTGAGACTAGCGCAGTCTGAGCTGCTCCAGAATGAGTGGATTTCACACGGCAGTGTGGTTCCGAAGCACAGTTACGTCCCTTCAGCTGCGAGTACCATAGGCTAAGCATTACAAATAAAAATAATGCACTTTGCAACAGGATCCCATCATAAATGTTTCTGAAACTAATCTCATCTCAAATGGCCATTTCAATGTATTACAGGCTGGCCTCCAGTATCCACCCTACACAAACCCAAACTCATCCAAAACTGTCTGGTTCATACATCAAACCTCACCAAGTCCCATTCACCCGTCACCCCTGTGCCTAACAATGACTCATTGTAAAATTCTCCCCTGTGTTTTCAATAGCCTTACCCTTCCCTGTCTCTGAAACCTCCTTCACCCCTGCAAACTTTCAAGCTCTCTGCGTTCCTTCAATTCTGCCTCGTGGGTGGCATGAAGGCACAGTGGTTAGCACTGTTGCCTCACAACGCCAGGGGCCAGGGTTTAATTCCAGCCTTGGGTCACTGTCTGTGTGGAGTTTGCACATTATCCCCCTGTCTGCGTGGGTTTCCCCGGGTGCTCCGGTTTCCTCCCACACCCCAATGATGTGCAGTTTAGGTGGATTAGCCATGCTAAATTGCCTCTTAGTGTCCCAAGAGGTGTAGATTAGGGGGATTAGCAGGGTAAATACGTGGGGTAGCGGGGAGAGGGCCTGAATGGGATGCTTTGTTGGAGAGTCAGTGCAGACTTGATGGGCCAAATGGCCTTCTTCTGCACTGCACGGATTCTATGATCATGTTCATCTCAATTTTAATAATTTCACCATTGGTGACCCTACTCTCCATCTCTCACTTGTTCTTTAAGATGTTCCTTAAAACCTATCACTTTGACCAAGCTTTTGGTCATCTGTCCCGACACCTCCTCCTCTGACTCAGCGTGGGGTTTTTCACTCCAACCCCTGCAGCATGTTTTCCAGTGGCTGAGGTGGGCCGCCATTGGTCACTGGCGGAATCTTCCGGTTGCGTCAACATCTATGGCGTTTTAGCGAGACTGGGTTCACCTTTGGCAGGACTGGAAGATCCTGGAAGTCCTGGAAAATCCCGCCCTCAGAGTTGAATTTTGTTTCAGAACACTACTGGGACATATGCCTATGTTAAAGGCGCTATATAAATGCAAGCTTTTGCTGTTGTCACTGCACTGGAAACATATGACCCTCAGGTCAGCTCTTCTGAACCTGTTGCCATGTAAACACAAGCGTTACCCCATTGCACCATCCCTGTACAAATGCTGTTTCTCGCTTTTCCCCCAACAGTAGGTCCTGCTTTCATATGAAAAATACATGCAGTTTCACTCCTCACTTGTACCCTTATGCAGTCGTGACAAGGATGGTTTGGACATCAGAGAGCAGCTGTCAAATCAGTGGATGATAAATTGAAGAGAACTTCGCCATTTGATTTTAAATGACAAATGCAGCTTAGAGCTGTGTGGCATCTTTAGCCAAAGTAACACCTTCCATTTATATAAATGCCTCAAGTTGCTCCATTTGCAAGAAAAGAATAATTGATATCAAGCAAGAATTGAGAGCTGGTGACCAATGCAAGATTGGAAAAAAGACCAAGTCTTGGGAATTGTTTTAAATATTCATTGGTGGGATGTGGGCATCATTGGCTGGGTCAGCATCTATTGCCCATCCCTGAGGGCATTTAAGAGCTGTGGCTCTGGGGTTACATGTAGGCCAGACCAGGTAAGGCCGGCAGATTTCCATCCCTAAAGAGCATTAGTGAACCAGATGGGTTTTTACGACAATGGACTCATGGTTGCCATTGGAATTTTAATTCTAGATTTTTAGCGATTTCAAATTTCGCCATCTGTCGCAGTGGGATTCGAACCCGGGGCCCCAGAACATTACCCTGGGTCTCTGGATTACTAGCCCAGTGACAATATCACCTTGCCAATGCTTCATGGCTGAGGTAAAGGAGGAGCAGCAAAGCACATGGGCGTGGTGGGGACGGGGGGACGGGGACGGAGGGGAGGGGGAGGGTGGTGGTGGGATGCTTTGGGAAGCAATTTCTAAATGTAAAGCTATGATGACTGAGGGAAACTTAGGCCCAGAGTGGGATGCTGGACTAAAGCAAAGTTAAAGTGTGAACAATTATTTTGATCTTCAGTGTGTTGGGCGATGAGGCAACCACATTGTTTTTAATCCAGATTTGACTAAAGCTCCAACAGAAGCAGGTTGTTATACGCAGAACATGGCATGACTAATAAAGATGCTATTTAAAGGATAGTGTTAGGAGTCACGATGGTAGTGATCTGTGCAGTCGCTGCTACCCAGGATATGTAGGGCTTTGACAGTCCTGTTGAAGTTACAAAGAAATTTTTATGAACATTATTGAACTATGTACAGATTTCCAGAGGGTAAAGGAATGGAGAGGACCTCATGCAAGTCCTTACAAGTTGATAGCTATCTCTAGACTGACCTTAGCTCTGGGTCTATACATCAAAGTGTGGGCTGTACTGTACTCGGTCCCATCTTAACCCTTTAGATACAAGTTCCTACTACTACATGATGGACTGTAGATTTTATCTGAAGCTACAAAATAAACTACAGGCTATAACGCTCACCAATTATTATCTGTTGCCCTTGTTACTGTCACATATGTTGAGGGGAGTTAACCAAATGCGAGATTGGTTTTGAGGAGGAGTGGTGGACTGAGAATCATAGAACCCCTGCAGGGCAGAAAGAGGCCATTTGGCCCATCAAGCCTGCACTGACAACAATCCCACCCAGAGCCTATTCCTGTAACCCCACTTATTTACTCTGCTACTCCCCCTGACAATAAGGGGCAATTTAGCATGGCCAATCCACCTAATCTGCACATTTCCGGCCCGTGGGAGGAAGCTGGAGCACCCGGAGGGAACCCACACAGACACGGGGAGAACGTGCAAACTCCACACAGGCAGTCACCCAAGACCAGAATAGAACCCAGGTCCCTGGCGCTGTAAGGCAGCAGTGCTAACCACTGTACCACCGTGAGGGGGTCAGCAATAAGGGAAAGGATTACAAAGAGAATTTCCGAGTGCAGGGTCATAATGGACAGCAAGAAAATGGCAGGAGATGGAAACACAGCAGTTCAATCTCAGAAGAATGTGGAATGTGAATGGCCTCAAGGGGGAGGCTTATAGTCACCCAGCCAATTCCCTCAACAGCAAATGTAACATGCATTTTCCAGAGGCAGAAGGTTCTTGAATGATTGAATCAGCCTCTACACGTCATAATAGGGGTGGCTAATTGCTGCCACACGTCCATCTCCTCAGAGGTAGCAGAAAAAACTCCAACACAAAGATGGAGATGTGCACATTAGTGTATCTGGATTATAAATGAATTCTCAGTTTCTCAGTAACAGAGGGATCAAATCACTTGGGATGTAAAGAGAAGAGATGAACTGTTTCTTTATGCGAGATAAAGGCACCTCAGTGTAAAGCCAATGTATACAGTGAAAACCTGAGAGAGAATATAATAACACATTGTGCAGTCTGGTGTGACACAGCTGACCATACATTAACCACAAGAATACTCTTAGACCCCTCCCTTTTCCTCAAGCAATTCAGAGTCACAGGAAGAGGCACGGTGGCACAATGGCTAACACTACTGCCTCACAAACCGGGGATTTGGGTTCAATTCTGGCCTTGGGTTACCGTCTGTGTGGAGTTTGCACATTCGCCCTGTGGGTTTCCTCTGGGTGCTCCGGTTTCCTCCCACAGTGCAAAGATGTGCGGGTTAGGTGATTGGCCATATTAAATTGCCGCTTAGTGTCCCAAGGTGTATAGGTTAGATGGATTGACCATGGTCAATGTGTGTGGGGTTACAGGGACAGGGCAGAGGAGAGGGCCTGGGTAAGATACTCTATCAGAGAGTCAGCCTGGACTTGATGGGCCGAATGGCCTCTTCTGCACCATAGGGATACTATGAAAAGCTGAACAGTCCAATAGAAAGGCAATATAATGGGAAACATTACGAACTGCAAGTGACCAACTTGATCTTTGTCAACATGCTGGAAATTCGGATTGAGGAAAAACGTGAATGGTTTTGTATGTTATTTGTCTCTGATTTTAATGAAAGCATTAATCGGAATTCATGCATTCCTTATATTAGACAGGGGAACGTTTTGCATCAATTTATCAGCATTTTGTTTGCTGAAATCATACAGTGCAACTAGTTTTCAGTCAATCTTGGAAATTGGCAAGCAAAAATCAAAGAAAGATGGAAAACAGGTACATTAACAACATTTAAGAGGTATCTGGATGCGTACATGAAAAGGGGGAAAATGGAGGGATACGGACTGAGTCAGGGCAGAAGGTTTTTTTTAGTTTAGTTAGGGCATCATAATCGGCACGGGCTTGGAGGGCCAAAGGACCTGTTCCTGCGCTGTACTTTTCTTTGTTCTTTGTTCTCTTTGTTCCTTGGAACGGAACCTCTGATTAAGTAAAGACGAGATGGATTCCCAGAGAGCTTCCAATAACAGCTGGGTATCAATGCACCTGGATTCATAGAATCATAGAATCCCTACAGTGCAGAAAGAGGCCATTTGGCCCATCGCGTCTGCACCGACCACATTCCCACCCAGGCCCTATTCGCATAGCCCCACATATTTACCCTACTAATCCTCCTGACACTAAGGGGCAATTTAGCATGGCCAATCAACCTAACCTGCACACCTTTGGACTGTGGGAGGAAGCCGGAGCGCCCGGAGGAAACCCACGCAGACACGGGGAGAATGAGCAAACTCCATACAGACAGCGACCCGAGCTGGGAATTGAACCCAGGTCCCTGGAGTTGTGAGGCAGCAGTGCGAACCACTGTGTCATTGTGCCACCTACTTCAGTGTCAGACAATCCTGTCTAATGCTGTAATTTCCTACCAGTCCAGAAATATGCTAAGAAATTTATACTTTTTTTTAAAGGGAGTTGCCTCTAAGAAATATTATCATTTTTAAATAATATATTTTTTCAGAGGATGTGGGTATCACCGGCTCGACCAGCATTTATTGTCCATCCTTAAATACACTTGAGAAGGTGGTGCTAAACTGTCTTCTTCAAAAGTAACGGTCCATCTGGTGTTCCTGTACCCGTAATGCTGTTCGGAAGAGTGTTCCAGGATTTAAATTAACTACGGTGAAGGGATGGGGATGTTGAAGTCAGGATGGTATGTGGTTTGAAGGGGAACTTGCAGGTGGTAGTGTTCCCATGTGTTTGCTGCCCTTGACAGAGGTCACGGATTTGGAAAGTGCTGTGGAAGCAGCCTCGGTGAGTTCCTGCGGTGCATCCTGCAGATGGTGTACACGGCTGCCACTATCTGTCGATGGTTGAGGGAGTGAACGTTTCCATAAGACCATAAGACATAGGAGCGGAAGTAAGGCCATTCGGCCCATCGAGTCCACTCCACCATTCAATCATGGTTGATTTCAACTCCACTTACTCGCTCTCTCCCCATAGCCCTTAATTCCTCGAGAAATCAAGAGTTTATCAATTTCTGTCTTGAAGACGCTCAACGTCTTGGCCTCCACAGCCCTCTGTGGCAATGAATTCCACAGACCCACCACTCTCTGGCTGAAGAAATTTCTCCTCATCTCTGTTCTAAAGTGACTCCCTTTTATTCTAAGGCTGTGCCCCCGTGTCCTAGTCTCCCCTGTTAATGGAAACAACTTCCCTACGTCCATCCTATCTAAGCCGTTCATTATCTTGTAAGTCTCTATCAGATCTCCCCTCAACCTCCTAAACTCCAATGAATATAATCCCACGATCCTCAGACGTTCATCGTATGTCAGGCCTACCATTCCTGGGATCATCCGTGTGAATCTCCGCTGGACCCGCTCCAGTGCCAGTATGTCCTTCCTGAGGTGTGGGGCCCAAAATTGCTCACAGTACTCCAAATGGGGCCTAACCAGTGCTTTATAAAGCCTCAGAAGTACATCCCTGCTTTTGTATTCCAAGCCTCTTGAGATAAATGACAACATTACATTTGCTTTCTTAATTACGGACTCAACCTGCAAGTTTACCTTTAGAGAATCCTGGACTAGGACTCCCAAGTCCCTTTGCACTTTAGCATTATGAATTTTGTCACCGTTTAGAAAATAGTCCATGCCTCTATTCTTTTTTCCAAAGTGTACGACCTCGCACTTGCCCACGTTGAATTTCATCAGCCACTTCTTGGACCACTCTCCTAAACTGTCTAAATCTTTCTGCAGCCTCCCCACCTCCTCAATACTACCTGCCCCTCCACCTATCTTTGTATCATCGGCAAACTTGGCCAGAATGCCCCCAGTCCCGTCATCTAGATCGTTAATATATAAAGAGAACAGCTGTGGCCCCAACACTGAACCCTGCGGGACACCACTTGTCACCGGTTTCAGTTTGTGGAAATCAAGCGGCTGCTTTGTCCTGGGTGGTGTTGAGCTTCTTGTGTGTTGTTGGAACTGCACTCATCCTGGCAGGTGGAGGGAATTCCATTTCACTCCTTAAAGGGTCATCTGGATGTCAGCTCTTTTCTCTCCTTACAGATGCTGCCAGAACTGCTGAGATTTTCCAGCATTTTCTCTCTTGGTTCCATTTCACTCCTGACTTGTGCCTTGTGGACAGGCTTTGGGGAAAGGTGGAGATGCAGGATTCCAAACCTGCTCTGGTAGCCACGGCATTTATATGGCTAGTTCAGTTCAGTTTCTGATCAATGGTAACCCCAGGATGTTGATAGTGAGAGATTCAGTAATGGTAATGTCGTTGAAAATCAAGGGGCGATGGTTAGATTCTCTCTCATTCAAGACAGTCTTTGCCTGGCGCGAATTCTTTTTGCACTTGTCAGCCAAAGACTGGACGTTGTCCAGGTCTTGCTGCATTTGGACATGGATTGCTTCAGTATCTGAGGAGTCGCGAACGGTGCTGAACATTGTGCAATCAGCGAACATCCCCACTACTGACCTTATGTTGGAAGGAATGTCATTGATGAAGAGGATGGTTGGGGCTAGGACACTACCCTGGGGAACTCCTGCAGTGATGTCCTGGAATGAAATGATTGGCCTCCAACCACCACAACCATCATCATTTGTGCTAGGCCTGACTCCAACCAGCGGAGAGTTTTTCCCTTGGTTCTCATTAATTCCAGTTTTGCTAGGGCTCCTTGATGCCACACTCAGTCAAATGCAGCCTTGATATTAAGGGCAGTCACTCTTACACCTCACCTCTGGAGTTCAGCTCTTTTGCCCATGTTTGAATCAAGACTGTAATGAGTTCAGGAGCTGAATGATCCTGACAGAACTCAAGCTGAGCATCAGTGAGCAGTTTATTGCTGAGTAAGTACCTCTTGATAGCACTGTTGACAACACCTTCCATCACTTTACTGATGATTAAGGGTAGTGTGATGTGGCGATAATTGTCTGGCTTGGATTTGTCTCAGTTTTTGCAGACAGGACATAACTGAGCAATTTTCCACATTGCCAGATAGGTGCTAATGTTGCAGCTAGATCCCCTTTTCCAGTGGCGCAGTTAGTTCCAGAGCAGATGTCTTTAGTTCTATTATCAGAATGATGTCAGGGTCCACTGCGTTTTTTATTTTATTTATTAATCAGTGTCACAAATAGGTTTACATTAACACTGCAATGAAGTTCTGTGAAAATCCCCTAGTTGCCACACTCTGGCGCCTGTTCAGGTACGGCCAATGCACCTAACCAGCGTATCTTTCAGATTGTGGGAGGAAATCCACGTAAACATGGGGAGAACGTGCAGACTCCACACAGACAGTCACCCAAGCCAGGAATTGAACCCGGGTCCCTGGTGCTGTGGGGCAGCAGTGCTAACCACTGTGCCATATCCAATTCCTTCAGCCATTTCTTAATATCACATAGAGTGAATCGAATTGACTGAATATTGGCATCTGTGATGCGAGGAGCCTCAGGAAGGCTGAGATGGATCAACCACGCTATTTCTGGGTTGAAGATGATTGAAAATGCTTCTGCCTTTCCATTTGCACTGATCTGCTGGACTCCCCCATCATTGGAAGGTGGTAATATTTGTGGTAATTGTGTGGGATTGGGAGCGGAGCTAGAGAATTCTGAGAATTTTTCAGAAAAACTAAAGCTCCCTGCTGAGAGAGAAAACCCTGTAAATTCTGAGTTAGAAACATAGAAACATAGAAAAACCACAGCACAAACAGGCCCTTCGGCCCACAAGTTGTGCCGAACACATCCCTATCTTCTAGACCTACCTATAACCCTCCATCCTATTAAGCTCCATGTACTCATCCAGGAGTCTCTTAAAAGACCTTATTGAGTTCGCTTCCACCACCACTGACGGCAGCCGATTCCATTCGCCCACCACCCTCTGTGTGAAAAACTTACCCCTAACATCTCCCCTCCACCTACCCCCCAGCACCATAAACCTGTGTCCTCTCGTAGCAGACATTTCCACCCTGGGAAAAAGCCTCTGAGAGTCCACCCGATCTATGCCTCTCAACATCTTATACACCTCTATTAGGTCTTCTCTCATTCTTCGTCTTTCCAAGGAGAAAAGACCGAGCTCCCTCAGCCTATCCTCATAAGGCATGCCACTCAATCCAGGCAACATCCTTGTAAATCTCCTCTGCACCCTTTCAATCTTTTCCACATCCTTCCTATCGTGAGGCGACCAGAACTGAGCACAGTACTCCAAGTGGGGTCTGACGAGGGTCATAGCTGCATCATTATCCCCGGACTCCTAAACTCAATCCCTCGATTGATAAAGGCCAGCACACCATGCGTCTTCTTAACCACCTCCTCCACCTGCGGGGCCGATTTCAGAGTCCTATGGACCCGGACCCCAAGGTCCTTCTGATCCTCTACAGTACTAAGAGTCTTTCCCTTTATATTGTACTCCTTCATCCCATTTGACCTTCCAAAATGGACCACAAAGCATTTATCTGGGTTGAAGTCCATCTGCCACTTGTCCGTCCAGTCTTGCATCCTATCTATGTCCCTCTGGAACTCCTGACATCCCTCCAGACTATCCACAACCCCACCAACCTTCGTGTCATCGGCAAACTTACCAACCCATCCCTCCACTTCCTCATCCAGGTCATTTATGAAAATGACAAACAGCAAGGGTCCCAGAACAGATCCCTGGGGCACACCACTGGTGACCGACCTCCATTTAGAAAAAGACCCATCTATACCCACTCTCTGCCTCCTTTGGGCAAGCCAGTTCTGGATCCACCGGGCAGCAGCCCCTTGAATCCCATGCCCTCTCACATTTTTTAGAAGCCTTGCATGGGGGACCTTATCGAATGCCTTGCTAAAATCCATATAAACCACATCTACCACCTTCCCTTCGTCAATGTGTTTGGTCACATTTTCAAAGAACTCTACCAGGCTCGTAAGGCACGATCTGCCTTTGACAAAGCCATGCTGAGTATTCTTGAGCATACTAAACCTCTCTAAATGCTCATATATCCTGTCCCTCAGGATCTTCTCCATCAGTTTACCAACCACTGAGGTTAGACTCACCGGTCAGTAATTACCTGGGCTATCCCTATTCCCCTTCTTGAAAATAGGAACCACATCCGCAATCCTCCAATCCCCCGGCACCTCTCCCGTCTCCATCGACGATGCAAAGATCATCGCCAGAGGCTCTGCAATCTCTTCCCTCGCCTCCCACAGTAACCTGGGGTACATCCCATCCGGACCTGGCGACTTATCTATCTTGTTGTAACGGTCTGGAAATAAACCCATTTGGATTTAGAACTAGATTCATCCCCGCATTGTCCAGTTAGTTGTTTAATTATCCACCACTATTCACAACAATGATGGTAGGACTGAAGTTCAGGGCCCCACCGAGGTCAGGAATTGAGGGATATAAGGTCCAAAAATACAGATGTTGTCTGCTGTGCCAGCCTTCCAACTCGGTTCCTAATGCTAGCCATTCTAGCCAAGGTCTTTTCCCCAGGGTAGAGGAATTCAAAACAAGAGGGCATAGGGTTAAGGTGAGAGGGGAAAGATTTAAAAGGGACCTGAGGGGAAACTTTTTCACACAGAGGGTGGAGCGTGTATGGGATGAACTGTCAGAGGAGGTGGTAGAGGCGGGTATGATTACAACATTTAAAAGACCCTTGGACAGGCACATGGAAAGGTTTAGAGGGATATGGGCAAAATGCAGGCAAATGGTACTAGTTCAGTTTAGGAAACCTGGTCAGCATGGAGGAGTTGGGCCGAAGGGCCTGTTTCCATGCTGTATATCTCCATGACTCTATGGCTGGAATGTTACCACCCTGCCCACCACGGGATTGGGACAATGGGAAGGTCCGTTGACCCCGGGTGGGATTTTACGCTTTCGGGGTGAGCGAGGCTGTATAATCCCGCCCCATAACTGGTGGAGGTCGATTTGGGGCAGCACTCAATTAGGCCCATTAAGAGCCTTGTTATAAAGGCACTGAAAGGTGAAAGGGCATCCCAGTTGGCCTCCAACTCCCTGACACCAACAGGGCCAGCTTAACTGCCTGGAGGTTGTCACCTAGTGGCAGCCGGGGGTTGGGGGGGGGCGGGGGGGAGGGGAGGGGGGTGCTGTGTTGCAGCACACCCTAGAGTCCCATCTCTGTCTTCCTGGATGCAGATTTAGCCGGAGGCCGCCATGTAATGGGATTCTGCATCACCCATCGTGGTCTGGCTGCTTTTTCAATATTTTTGAAGAAGTGGGTAGAGGGTTCCTTCATGTTGATACACCCTCTCAGTTACTTATCCTTCACTGCAGCTGCTACTCCTCTCAAGTTAGAAGGCCTCTGAATGTTCGCCAGCTTCACCAGCCCATTTGAATTGGACAAGGAACCTGTCCCCATGCCAACCAAGGGGGTTGGATCAGGATCCGGAAACAGAATAGCTGTGACTCCACTTTCCCGGCCCAGAAGAGAAAACATCAAGCTCATAATTACTGTTTTTAATCCAATCTAGCCAATAAAACAGGCTGCACATTGTAACACCACATGTTCCGACCAGAATGCTTGGGCAATTATGCCTGGAAACCTGCTGTGAGTGACTGAGATTGAATCTATGTGCAGAATTTGTATTCTATCCTATCACTGTATTTTACTGGTACACATTCTCTCCGTGTCTGCGTAGGTTTCCTCCGGGTGCTCCCGTTTCCTCCCACAGTCCAAAGATGTGCGGGTTAGGTGGATTGGCCATGCTAAATTGCCCCTAGTGTCAGGGGGACTAGCTAGGGGCTATGGAGATAGGATCTGGGTGGGATTGTGGTCGGTGCAGACTCGAAGGGCTGAATGGCCTCCTTCTGCACTGAAGGATTCTATGATGCTACCTGTGGACTTGGGTACACATGCTTTCAAATGCAATATGTGGTGGCACCAAAACCTCCTCAATTCTCTTTTGACACATAAGCACCTTTGAGCTTTAAGGCTCTGTCGGCTGAAACATTATGTGGAACACACAAATAATCTTGCTTTTGTAGGCAACACAGTGGCAGAGTGGTTAGCGCTGCTACCTCATGGTGCCATGGACCCGCGTTCGGTCCGGCCTTGGATGGCTGTGTGGACTTTGCACGTTCTCCCCATGTCTGCATGGGTTTCCTCTGGGTGCTCCGGTTTCCTCGCACAGTCCAAAGATGGGCAGGTTAGGTTGATTGACCATGCTAAGTTGCCGCTTAGTGTCCAAAGATCTGTGGGCTAGGGGATTAGCCATGGTAAATGCACAGGATTACAGGGATGGGTGGGGGGGGGGCGGGGGGGGGGGGGGGGGGGTGGAGGGGGGCGGGTTGGAGGGGGGCGAGGGGGGGTGGGGGAGGATGAGCCTGGGCAAGGATGCTGATTTCTAAAGTTGGTGCAGACTCTATGGGTTGAATGACCCACTTCTGCATTCTAGGAGTTTTATAGTTCTTATCAGGATGCTTTTGTAGTGTTTAATGGTTTAATTGATCTCTGTTTGATTATGCTATTCTCTTCACTGATCTATAAACTGTTGGACTGTGAGCAGAGCTAGAGAATTGAGAAATCTGAGAAGTTTCCAGAAAGACTGAAGCTCCCTGCAGTGACAGAAAATCCTGTAAATTCTGGCATGTTACAAAGTTCTGTAAATAAACCTGTTTGCATTTGGAACTAGATTCATTCCTGCATTGTAGTGATGAATTAAACAACCAAGATATATAGCAAACTGATGAATACATAACCGAACTTTACTGGAGTCTTGGTCATGAGTTCTATTTGCTGTAGCTCCGAAGTTTGAATTCTATTTGCTGGCAGGTTGTAAGCAGAGCCATGAGTCCCTCCCTGTCCCAGTGATGCTGTCTGTGATTTTAATAAAAAACCCTGTGCCACAGGATAGAAAATTGCAGGATGGATCTCGCTTTCTCTCCCATTTTGTAGATTGCACAACCTCAGCTGAATTTGCATTTTAAAAAATGAAGTTCTACCTTTTATTTAATACAAATTATTTATAATACAGCAGCCCTATATGGCTGGGCGGCATGGTGGCACAGTGGTTAGCATTGCTGCCTCACAGTGCCAGGTTCGATTCCCAGCTAGGGTCACTCTCCATGTGGAGTCCGCACGTTCTCCCCGTGTCTGCATAGGTTTCCTCCCACAGTCCAAAGGTGTGCGGGTTAGGTGGATTGGCCATGCTAAATTGCCCCTAGTGTCAGGGGGACTAGCTAGGGGCTATGGAGGTAGGGTCTGGGTGGGATTGTGGTCGGTGCAGACTCGAAGGGCTGAATGGCCTCCTTCTGCCCTGAAGGATTCTATGATGCTACCTGTGGACTTGGGAACACATGCTTTCAAATGCAATATATGGTGGCACCAAAACCTCCTCAATTCTCTTTTGACACATAAGCCCCTTTGAGTTTTAAGGTTCTATCGGCTGAAACATTATGTGGAACACACAAATGTTTGTGGACATATTTTACCTCAGTAATTGTACCCTTTGTCAATTACCTTGTTGAGCCAATTGAATTGCTAAGGACAGACATCCATGGAGAGGGAACACCGGGTATCTATGGGCACCATCGAAGTCCTCCATGCCCGGTGGGCACTGCGGGGACTGGGGTGCTTTATCGACCTTTTTAATCATGTCTGAATTGCTGTTTTAAGTTTCATTTGTGATTTGGCTGTTGTTTAAAGCAGTATCCCTTTAAGGGGCTGCCCCTTTAATTGATGGTAAGAAGTCTCACAACACCAGGTTAAAGTCCAACAGGTTTATTTGGTAGCACAAGCTTTCGGAGTGTTGCTCCTTCTCACCTGAAGAAGGAGCAATGCTCTGAAAGCTTGTGCTACCAAATAAACCTGTTGGACTTTAACCCAGTGTTGTGAGATTTCTTATTGTGCCCACCACAGTCCAATGCAGGCATCTCCACATCATGGCCTTGTGGTAAACCACTGTTAGCTTATTACCTGTATATGTGACATGCCTGGACGCATCCCTGCCGGCCCTACCCGAGACTCCTCCCCCCCAGTTTAGGTATAACGGCGACTGCTCCCCACCCCCCTGCCTCAGTCTGGACCAGTTCATCGGTATGGGTGTACTCCAAGTCTTTTGCTAATAAAAGCCTATTTGTTCTTGCATACAAACTAGTCTTTGCTCGATTGGTGGTACATCAGGCCTTCAATTTATCTCAGTTCATTTGATTTAGTTTAATTAGTTATCTGTTTTACCCCAAAATAGGAGTACAATTAGAAACAACTGCAATGGTTGAGTGTGGGAAACCATAAGGAGGCTGTGGCAAGAATGTTTCCACTGTTCATACCGGTGGGATTTTCCCATCCAGCTGAAGTGAGCGGAAATTTAGCTGGGTGCCAAATTCTCTGACTTCACTGCGACAGGAGCATGGCTAAAACAGCCAGTAAGATCTTGCCCGTAACTTTAGGATCATAGAATTCCTACAGTGTGGAAGGAGACCGTTCAGCCCTTCGAGTTCTGCACCGACTCTCTGACAGATCATCCCACCTAGGCCCTATCCCTGTAACCCCACCTATATGACTCATTAACCCCCTAACCTACACATCTTGGGACACCAAGGGGCAATTTAGCCTGGCCAATCCACCTAACCTGCACAGCTTTGGAGAGTGGGTGGAAACCAGAGCACCCGGAGGAAACCCACGCCGACATGGGGAGAACGTGCAGGCTCCACACAGACAGTGACCCGAGGCCGGAATCGAACCCGGGTCCCTGACACTGTGAGGTGACAGTGCTAACCACTGTGCCACCGTGCCGCCCCTGAGCTGTTTGAAGAATAGAATTGCTAAAGGTAAAAGGCAAGCTTCTGTGTCATTCCTCCAACATATACTACAATGGAATGTAACATTCCCAATTGAGGGTGGGGGCAAAGAAGAGAGATCATTAGGAGCGAAGTAGTCATCAATCTGCCCTCAATTATCTCCAGCTCATTGTTTAAGTGGGGTATTATGAAGGTTTTATGAGCCTATTGTCTGAAAGTCTCATGTGTGGTTGCCTCACAATTCAAAGCCACAACAAAGGAAAGGGAGAAGTATTAACTTTCTTTCCAAAAATGTTATAGCGATACTCACCCAAAAAGGGTTTTGGAAAGCAAGAGTGAAGTGCAGGAGGTGAGACGAGCTTCTATTAAGTGGTCACACACGCACTTCAGTCGGAGACATTTGTTAAGCTATTTGTCAAATGTCAAGTGTCTAATGAAACATTCAAACAGTTCCCATAAACATGGCAATAAGTCACCAGCAACAGACGGAGAAAACCACAGCTCATAAAAACGTCAAGGTGTTTTGTTCATGCGTTTAGTACTGTTGAGGAACAAGTGAAAGGCCTGAAACCTGTTTCTAGTATATGGCGCTGCAACTTAAAGAGTATCAGGTTGTTTGCAATGGATTCTGAGGGGCTACCTCAGCATTACTATTTGTGTCCTTTTTATGAATATACCAGTGATTAATAATGCAACTCTTTCCAAACAGAAGTAGAGCAAAAAGTACATTGACTACCAAAGCTACTGAAATACAGCAATCATAATGTCAAACACTTGATGCTTTGATGGAAGATTAATTATAAGGTCATTTAAATGGATCAAAGGCCCCCCTTGACCATGAAGAAGACAGCAAAGTGAAAGATCTATTCAGTCCAATAAGCTCACCTACACTTTTTGCTGATGTTCTTGCCGATATGAATAGCACGGTGGCACAGT
Organism: Mustelus asterias; assembly: GCF_964213995.1. Lineage (NCBI taxonomy): Eukaryota > Metazoa > Chordata > Chondrichthyes > Carcharhiniformes > Triakidae > Mustelus > Mustelus asterias. The sequence goes on from NC_135811.1 coordinate 100,229,179, forward strand.
GGTCAGCACTGGTGCCTCAGGGACCTGGATTCAATTTCCGGCTTGGGTCACTGTCCTTGCAGAGTCTGCACATTCTCCTCGTGTCTGCGTGGGTTTCCTCCGGGTGCTCTGGTTTCCTCCCACAGTCCAAAGATGTGCAGGCTAAGTGGATTGGGCATGGTGAAAATCAATTGCCCCTTAGTGTCCCAAGATGTGTAGGTTAGATGGGATTAGCCATGGTAAAATGTGTGGGGCTATGAGAATAGGACGGGAGGAGAGGGGCTTGGGTAAGATCCTCTGTCAGAGAATTGGTGCAGACTAGACGGGCAGAATGGCCTCGTTCTGCACTGTGGGGATTCTATGATTCTATGACATCTCCCTACATATAGACTATTTCTAACCTGGAAATATAAGATTTCGGCAGTGGAATCACAAGAACTGCATTGATTCAAGGATAAGGTTAAAATTGTCACAGGAATATGTTAATTAGAGTTTTAATTTCCAGACAAGTCTGTATCCTATTCTGAGATTATCCACAGAGGCTCAAGTTCACAATCTAATTCAGAAACACCAACACTCTCAGTTGGAGGATTCAAATGCCAACTAATGGCTCAAATAAAACTCTTTAGAGTTTCCAGTCTTGTGCTGGTTAACAAAAAGACTAATTTGGGTCTAGAATAAACAGAACAGAAATTTACAGAATATTGGACCGAATTTTAACTCACTCAAAATCCATTCATTTTGACAGAATTAAAATCAGGCTCATTATCTCTCTTTCCCACTTCACTATTGAAGGTACTATTCAAGGTACTGGGATGGCATGATGGCACAGTGGCTAGCACTGCTATCTCCCAGCGCCAGGGGCCTGGGTTCGATTCCCGGCTTGGGTCACTGTCCGTGTGGAGTCTGCACATTCTTCCTGGGCGGAATTCTTCAGCCGCGCTAGTCTAAAAGCCAAAATTCCCACCTGACTGTCAATGGGGTTTCACATTGTCCGCAACCCACCTGCTAAAATTCCAGAGGTGGGCGGGATGGGAGAATTCTGGCCCCGTGTCTGCGTGGGTTTTCTCTGGGTGCTCTGGTTTCCTCCCACAGTCCAAAAGACATGCTGGTTAGGTGGATTGGCTCTACTAAATTCTCTCTCGGTGTACCTGAACAGGCGCCGGAGTGTGGCGACTAGGGGATTTTCACAGTAACTTCATTGCAGTGTTAATGTAAGTTTACTTGTGACACTAATAAATAGACTTTTACTTTTATTGAGGTAGGTGGCACAAGCTCAACCGATAACCCAGATGTTTGTTGTTGATTATTGAACCTGGATAATGAGATAGTGAGTAGGCCACTGAGAACGTCACAGGCTGATCTGATCTCATTTTAACCCAACAGCCACTTGTACATATTTTGAAATGGATGGGCAGTGGTTAGTGATTGGGAACAGAAGCCTTGGGTGTTCTGTACTCCCTTTCTGATGGTATTTGCTACCAAATAAACCTGTTGGACTTTAACCTGGTGTTGTGAGACTTCTTACTGTGCTTACCCCAGTCCAACGCCGGCATCTCCACATCATGACTCCCTTTCTAACCCAGGAACACTGGTAATTAACTATGGCATCCCAACTGTTGCCATGTTGGAGATTGGCTACGGGAGCAGAAACGACCAAGGGGTCTTCAGTGCGGCATGGCACAGTTCTTCTCTAATGGATGCTGTAGCCCTAAGTAGCATCCATTACCGATACCAAACTGCACACTTTCCCAGTCATGAGGAGGTAAGCAAATGTTAAACATTTACCTCAAAATACAATATTATTTTATGTCTAGAGCACCAGAAGTGCTTTAGATTGTTAGTGCCTATTCACGAAAAATTACACTGATGAAGACGCAATTGGTGCCAAGGATTCTGTGAATAAAGTGGTGGATTGAATTTGCTTCTTATTGAAACAGCAATTTTCATACCAGAAATTTCAAACTTTGCCAAACAGTTTTGTTACCCAGTGCTCCAAATGTCCTTTCCATTGGGTGAGATTGGGAAGTTCTGCCCACACTTGCCAAAACACTTGAAGATGCATTAATTCCTGGAATGCAACCATTATAATATGTCATTAAAACTTGCATTTGTTGGAAAAGGATAGAAAAGAATCACTACAGAGCAGAGGAGGCCATTCAGCTCATCGCGCCTGCACTGACAACAATCTCACACAGGCCCTACCCCACATGTTTACCCTGCTTGTCTCCCTGACACTAAGGGGCAATTTGGCATGGCCAATCCACCTAACCTGCACATCTTTGGAGTTCTCTGCAAATTATTTGTACCAATCTCAAAGGGCACTGGAAATGGTACACCAGTGATTCTTGGTATGTAACATATGTTTGAAACACAGAGATATGCAAAGATAATGTGCATGTTCTTGTCTAATTAGTGGTTTCAAAGCAGACTTGAGAGAACTTTGGGTGGGAACATAGGAACATAGCAATTAGGAGCGAGAGTAGGCCATTCAGCCCTTCAAGCCCACTCCACCATTCTATTTGATCACAGCTGATCTCCATCTCATCCTAATTCCACTTCCCTGCCTTTTCCCCTTAGCCCTTTATGCTGCTTTTGATCAAACATTTACCTATCTTTTTCTTGAATCCATTGATTGATTCTGCATCATCTGCACTCGGGGGCAGTGAGTTCCACAGATTCACAACCCACTTTGAGGGTTCTCCTTATCTCTGTCTTGATTCTCCCCCGTCTTACTCTACAACTATGACCGCTTGCCCTAGACTGTTCTAGAAGAGGGAACATTTGGTTAACATTTACTTTATCAATCCTGTCGAGTATTTTATATACCTCAATCAAATCCCCCCTCATTCTTCTGTATTCCAGAGAGTACAAGCCCAATCTACTCAACCGCTCTTCATACGACAGCCCTTTAAACCTGGAATCAACCTAGTGAACTTCTTCTGAACCGTCACCAGACAGTGACCCAAGCCGAGAATTGAATCTGGGTCCCTGGCGCTGTGAGGCAGCAGTGCTAACCACTGTGCCATCCTCATAAACCAGTGAAAGGATGCTGCTGAGTTTGATGAGATGCTAAACTATGGCTTTGTTTATTTGTTCTGATTTCTTTGGTTAAGAAGTTCCTGATATCCAATCTACATCAATGATCTACAAGCAGGGACAGAGTGTAACATAGCGAAATTTGCTGATGACATGAAAGTATGTGGGAAAGCAGGCTGTGATGAGGGAATAAGAAGTTTATAAATGGATATTGACAGACTAGAAGAAGGGCCAGAATCTGGCAGATAGAATTTCCTCAAAGAAGGTGACTAAAACTGAACATAATATTCCAAGTGTGGTCTCACCAATGCCTTATACAATTGTAACAACACTTCTCTGCCTTTTTACTCTAGACACTTTGCAGTAAATGCCAAGGTTTCATTTGCCTTCCTTATAACATTCTGTACCTGCGTACCCACTTTCTAGGGCTCATACACAAGGACACCCAGATCCCTCAGCCTTCTGAATCTGTTTCCCATTTAAATAGTAATTTGCCCTTTTATTTTTCTAGCTAAAATGGATAATCTTGCATTTATCCACATTAAATTCTATCTGCCAGATTCTGGCCCTTCTTCTAGTCTGTCAATATCCATTTATAAACTTCTTATCCCCTCATCACAGCCTGCTTTCCCACATATTTTCATATCGTCAGCAAATTTCGCTATGTTACACTCTGTCCCTGCTTGTAGATCATTGATGTAGATTGGATATCAGGAACTTCTTAACCAAGGAAATCAGAACAGATAAACAAAGCCATAGTTTAGCATCTCATCAAACTCAGCAGCATCCCTTCACTGGTTTATGAGGATGGCACAGTGGTTAGCACTGCTGCCTCACAGCGTCAGGGACCCAGGTTCGATTCTTGGCTTGGGTCACTGTGTGGAGTCTGCATGTTCTCCCCGTGTCTGAGTGGGTTTCCTCCGGGTGCTCCGGTTTCCTCTCACAGTCTGAAGGACGTGCTGATTAGGTGCATTGGCCGTGCTAAATTCTCCTGTAGCATACCCGAACAGGCGCCGGAGTGTGGCAACTAGGGGACTTTCACAGTAACTTCATTCCAATGTTAATGTAAGCCTACTTGTTGACAGAAATAAATGATGGGGTTTGAACCTCTGAGTCAGAAGCAGCTTGCTCCAAAACTGGAAAATCCCGCCTGAGGTTAACGGACCTTTCCATGGTCTGCCTCTCACCTGCAACGATTCCCGACAGGAAAATTCGACCCCAGATGATTTCCGGTCAGTCTCTTGTGAGACATCGTTGTGGGTCTCTTGCTTGAATTCCTGCTTTCTGAAATGAAGTGCTTGTAACTAGTGGTTGGGCTTAGCAACTGCAATGGCTTTCCAAGTCAAATAGTCGGACTTTCCCTTATTATAATCCAGGTTTGTGAACTGAATTCAAATTCCACCAGCTGCCATGATGGGATTTGAACTCATGTCCCCAAAGCATTATTAGCCTGGATTACTAATCCAGTGACAATACCACTACGCCAGCATCTCCCCCGATACATCTGGTGGCAAATAGAAGTGGTGGGACAGTTGGCTGTTTCTCCAGATCTAATAACATTTAAAGAATGAGTTAAAGTTTATAAAGAGCAGAAATAGACTTGAGTATCAGAATGCAGCAAACGTGGGACAGTGCATTAACCTTCCCCAGACTATTCCATTTGACCTGTCATGAGTTCCATCATATCTAGTTAATCTCCCGACAGAAGATGCAACAGTAAAGAACAGTAAAACCCCAGTGTACTTCTTCCTGATGTTGCAAGGATGTCAAAATATACAGCCCTAGCTACTTGTAGCCCGTAGCTGACAGGTCCAGAGCCTCAGTAGCACAAGCAACCAATGTTTCCAGTGGTGGATTTGATCCGATTTGTCTATATTCATTGTACCTGCCTCGTTATTATTGCTGCAATTAGGATGTAATTGACAACGGCTCCCAGCAGCAGAAGTTAATGCTATTTCAAACCTTGACTGTCCTGCAGGAGGGATGCAGAGTTTTACATCTGGTCTCACTTGTGGTGTGCTAATTTTATACTCAGGTCCTCCAGTTCTATGATTACAGTCTGGGTTGAGTAGTCTGCTTGCATCTGTGCTTCTGCAGCTCCAGTTGCTAAGGAGACAAAGGCTGTCCATGCCAGATAGCTCAGCAAGTGTGGAGAGTGCCTTCTGAGGTTGGGGAATGGTCAGGAGTGTAGTCGAGCTTTTCAAATCTGCGATATAGAAATTGCCCTGGGAGATCTGGCTGAGTAGATACAGTCTCACCAAAACCACAAGATGAATTCATAGAACCATAGAATCCCTACAGTGCAGAAGGAGGCCATTCAGCCCATCAAGTCTGCACCAACCACAATCCCACCCAGGTCCTATTCCCATTACCCCATGCATTTACCCCAGCTGGTCCCTAGAAAAAAACCCCTGCAATGAAGTTACTGTGAAAATCCCCCTGACGCTAAGGGGCAATTTAACACGGCCAATCCACCTAACCCGCACATCTTTGGACTGTGGGAGGAAACCGGAGCACCCAGAGGAAACCCACGCAGACACGGGGACAACGTGCAAACTCCACACAGGCAATGACCCAAGCCAGGGATCGAACCCAGGTCCCTGGCACTGTGAGGCAGCAGTGCTAACCACTGTGCCACCTTGCCGCCCCTGATAGCTAATTTAGCCATTTTATTACATAATTTCCAGCTAAACTTTTCACAGTAACTTCGTTGCAGTGTTAATGTAAGCCTACTTGTGACTAATAAATAAACTTTAAAAAATGATGGTGATGATTAAGGACCCGCAGAATTATTTTCCAAATCTCACTTCTTCCATAAGAACACCTGACATGCTTGCATTTAATCTCTCTGTTAATCCTTATTTTAATCTCTGGGTTAAGTGCACACAGGGGAACATTATCTCCCCTGTACCCCCACCCAAATGATCGCAGCTTATGTGACATTATTACTGCTAATGCCAGATTATAAACTCAACAAATCTCAACCGATCGCTGAGTCTCAGACCAAATGTCAGGTCTCATACTTACCTCCATATGACGGCAATGGAAAGCTGTGTACAAAGTCAGGCAGCTCTCAAAGAAGGCATTAATAAATTGTTGATTTGTGCACACTGTCACTCCAAAGATTGCCCTGTCCAGAATGTAAGCGCAGGATGATTAGTGGAAAGTAACAAACCAACATGTGTCTGGGATTACTGAGTTCAACCGATGGAAAGATTCTGAAATATCACCAGGGAGGCAATGAATATACTGGAAAGATAAGTGAGAGATTACATAGCAAATGGGGAATGACAAATCTAGTAAGCAGCTGAGCTCAAGGTCTGACACACTTAATGGCTTTGGAATACTTTTAACAGCAATGTTGTCTCTGTATGTGCTTTCTATGTTACTACGTGAACATTGCCACATGCAAGGGGAGGGGTCTGGCATTAGGGCTCGATCATCGTTTTAAAAGGTTGTTTTGCCATGGTCCATCTCCTGAAAGACTATTTTGCTATTTTTACATCCGTTTTTTATAGATTAGAATCATAGAATCCCTACAGTGCCTCTCCATAGTCCGCTCCCTCGCCTGCTCCGATTCCCGCGGCCGGTGGGCCGGTAAAATTCCGGCCCTAATGTTGCATCCCGTCACAGGAATGTGGGGGAAAAGTGGGCAAGCGTGACTGAGTTGCTCTTTGAAAGAGATGCCACGCCACACTCCTGAATGCTTCCTTCTGCCCTGCACTATTCTATGTCCAGCAGTCATTAAGCTACGTCACAAAACTCCACCAATTTGCATTTACTCCATGTTATTCATGTTACGGTGGCGCAGTGGTTAGCACTGCAGCCTCACACAGCCAGAGGACCCGGGTTCAATTCCTGGCTTGGGTCACTGTCTGTGTGGAGTTTGTACGTTCTCCCTGTGTCTGCATGGATTTCCTCCGGGTGCTCCAGCTTCCTCCAAAGAATGTGCGGTTTAGATGGATTGGCCATGCTAATTTGCCCCTTGGTGTAAGGGGGACTAGCTAGGGCAAATGTATGGGGATAGAGCCTGGGTGGGATTGTGGTTGGTGCAGACTCGATGGGCCGAATGGCCTCCTTCTGCACTGTAGGATTCTATGATTCACAGAAAGTGCAGTGGAGACATCCCTCTGGTTCCTGCATGTAGCAAAATTGTAAACTACCATTCAGAAGATGATTTTCTGCTTTGATATTTTTAACTAAAATTGCTCAAAGAAACATTTCTGATTTTTCCAAGAACATTAAACAGAAGAAATATTCCCAAACCCTCTTGCAGCTTTCCATCATTGTCAGTTGGAGGTAATTATGCGACCTGACGTTTGGTCTGAGATTCATTGTCTATTTAAGATTTGCTGAGATAATAATCGGACATTAACCCTGAAAAACTGTAACCTCGGAGTTAAAGTAAAGTCAATTTATTAGTCACAAGTAAGGCGTACAATAACACTGCAATGAAGTTACTGTGAAATTCCTCTAGTTGCCACATTCTGACGCCTGTTCTGGTCAATGCACTTAACCAGCACGTCTTTCACACTGTGGGAGGCAACTGGAGCACCCAGAGGAAACCCACGCAGACATGGGGAGAACTTGTAGACTCCACACATTCAATGACCCAAGCCGGGAATTGAACCCGGCGCTGTGAAGCAGTAGTGCTAACCACTGTGCTACCGTGCCACCCCCAAAATATGTTAGGGAAAATGAGAAAGTCAGGAAATGTAATGCTGCAGTGTCGCAGTTGGATGAACTCCTTTAAGATTGGGATCAATCTTGGTTAGGAGCTGTGTTATTCTATATGCTCTGACGACAGAGGCTGAGAAACCTGCTGAGTTTCTCCAGCGTTTTCTGTTTGTGTTGCAGATTCCAGCATCCGCAGTATTTAGCCTTCATTCGAAGTGTGGCTGTGATAGCATCTGCGCTGACAATACAGGACCGTGAATGTGAGTGGCAGAATTGATCAAATCCTCTATTCCCCCAGCATTGATCTCACACACATAGAAACATAGAAACTCGAAGCAGGAGTAGGCCATTCAGCCCTTTGAGCCTGCTCCACCATTCATTATGGCCAGGGCTGATTGTGGGATCCTCTGGATGGTTTACTTTAAAGTTTCATTTTAAGGTATTTCTGCCTATGTAACTAATTATGCTAAGCTTTAAAGCTAAACTAAGCTAACTTGACCACATTTTAAGACTCAGCTTGGAATTCTGGGTTGATCTTGGAAATTGACTATATTTGAAAGTGCAATGTTAACAGAAATGGTTTTTGTCATAAACCAGCTTTCATGGTCACAGCTGCGAATTGTTTTTGAAAGGTGGAGACTGTGTGTGCCTGGTAATTTCATAACACAAGATAACCGACAAGTTATAATGCTCCATACAGCTTTCTGCAGTTCAATTGTTGTGTTGAATCCTGTACAAGTCCAAGTCTAAAATTGGGACCCGTTTTCTGGGCCCTCTCCGTAATTTTTTAAAATTTCAAGTTATATTCAATAAAGAAAATCATTTAAAAAATCGTACCAACTGCTGTCCCCCTAATCGAAGGAATTAATGGGTCGCACGATGGCACAGTGGTTAGCTCTGATGCCTCACAGCGCCAGGGACCCAGATTCGATTCCCGGCTTGGGTCACTGTCTGTATGCAGTTTGCACATTCACCCCGTGTCTGCATGGGTTTCCTCCAGGTGCTCGGGTTTCCTCCCACAGTCCAAAGATGTTCAGGTTAGGTGGATTGTCCATGCTAAATTGACCCTTAGTGTCCAAAGATGTGCAGGTTTAAGTATATTAGCTGTGGAAAATGTGCAGGTTTACAGGGATAGGGTGGAGGGGAGGGCTGGTTACGTGCATTGGTCATGTTAAATTCTCCCTCAGTGTACCTGAACAGGTGCTGGAGTGTGGCGACTAGGGGAATTTCACAGTAACTTCATTACAATGTGAATGTAAGCTTACGTGTGACTAATAAATAAACTAAATAAAAGAATGGATCCTCCACTGATCATCAAATTCAATATCCTGATTCTGCCTTCCCCCCATATCTTGTGATCCCTTTAGCCCCAAGAGCTAGACCTAATTTCTTCTTGAAATCAGACAACAGTTTGGCCTCAGCTACTTTCTGCGGTAGTGAATTCCACACATTCATCGCCCTCTGGGTGAAGAAATTTCTCCTCACCTCAGTCCTAAAAGATTTACCCCTTATCCTCAAACTATGACCCCAAAGCCCACTGTAATGAGGATGGTATTTTTCCGAGGATGTGAAAAACTTTAACTACAGGAGACTGAAGTTCTTGATATGAATGCAATGTCATTCAAAATTCAACCTTACAGTAATATGCAACCACACATCACAGAAAGGGAAACTGAAAAATGTGAGGTATAAATGTTTAACAGGCTCAGGATTTGAAGCTATGTACTTAAATAGTATTCCTTTCCCTTCTTTGAACATGAGGGCGAATTAATGAGGTAATTTTCTTACACTCTTTGCCTCCATTCATCTTAAATATGACATGCACAAAGTCAGAAAGATGAGTTCATTATGCTTGTGCTTTTATACATGGTTCTCAGGATGAGGCAACCCTGGCGTGACTGCATTTATTGTTCATCTCTAGTTGCCCTTAGAAGGTGGTGTTGTTGTTTCTTGTCATTGGACAATCCACTTCTTGTGCTGATGGTATGAAGGAGAGACTTCCAGGATACTGACCAATAATGATGAGGGAATAGTCTACGTTATGAACGTACCTCCCTTGGTCGCCAAGCCCTGATGTGGTTCTTGAACCCAGAGCTTCTGGTTCAGTGGCACCATAAGACCTCTTCTCACTCTGTAAGAGAGAGACAGTTTAAGTTTATTAATCACAAGTAGGCTTACATTAACACTGCAATGAAGTTACTGTGAAAATCCCCTAGTCACCACATTTCAACGCTTACTGGTGTCACAAGTAAGCTTACATTAACGCTGCAGTGAAGTTACTGTGAAAATCCCCTAGTTGCTACACTCTGGCGCCTGTTCAAGTACATTGAAGGAGAATTTAACATGGCCAATGCACCTAACCAGCACGTCTTTCAGAGCGTGGGAGGAAGCCGGAGTGCCCGGATGAAACCCATGCAGACATGGAGAGAATGTGTAGACTCCGCCCAGACAGTGACCCAAGCTGGGAATCGAACCTAGGTCCCTAGCGCTGTGAGGCAACAGTGCTAACCACTGTGTCACCGTGCTGGTTATATGGATTGAGGGACACCATTTCACATCAAGACTGGGGCAATGTCTGGAGGTTGGTCTGGCCTTTCAATTACCACAGCTGGTACAGGGATTGAACCCTGGCTGTTGGCATCATTCTGCACCACACACTAGTCATTTAGTCAACTGAACTGACCGACCCCCCTACTTGATATTAAGTTATGTCAAAGATTCGTCCAAGACATTTCCTGAACTTGCTAGGTTTAGCTCAAGATGAGAAGGTGGATTGTAGTTTTAGACAGTAGCATTAAATAGTTGGTACTGCATGGGCCAACTTGTTTGGGCCCCATTTGATATACAGATAAGAACATAAGAACATAAGAAATAGGAGCAGGAGTAGGCCATCTAGCCCCTCGAGCCTGCCCCGCCATTCAATAAGATCATGGCTGATCTGACGTGGATCAGTACCACTTACCCGCCTGATCCCCATAACCCTTAATTCCCTTACCGATCAGGAATCCATCCATCCGCGCTTTAAACATATTCAGCGAGGTAGCCTCCACCACCTCAGTGGGCAGAGAATTCCAGAGATTCACCACCCTCTGGGAGAAGAAGTTCCTCCTCAACTCTGTCTTAAACCGACCCCCCTTTATTTTGAGACTGTGTCCTCTAGTTTTATCTTCCTTACTAAGTGGAAAGAATCTCTCCGCCTCCACCCTATCCAGCCCCCGCATTATCTTATAAGTCTCCATAAGATCCCCCCTCATCCTTCTAACTCCAACGAGTACAAACCCAATCTCCTCAGCCTCTCCTCATAATCCAAACCCCTCATCTCCGGTATCAACCTGGTGAACCTTCTCTGCACTCCCTCCAATGCCAATATATCCTTCCTCATATAAGGGGACCAATACTGCACACAGTATTCCAGCTGCGGCCTCACCAATGCCCTGTACAGGTGCATCAAGACATCCCTGCTTTTATATTCTATCCCCTTCGCAATATAGGCCAACATCCCATTTGCCTTCTTGATCACCTGTTGTACCTGCAGACTGGGCTTTGATCCATTGAGAAAGAAAGTCTTGCATTTATATAGAACTTTACCTCATCTCCGCACATCTCAAAACGCTTAGATTCATTGAAGTTCATGGAACTATGGAGTGGGGGGGTTTAAAGTGATCAGCTGATGTAATGACCCCCATTTTGTACTTCACCCAAGATGCTTTTCTACTCTGAGGGGTTTGCCATCACGCAAGGAGGGAGAATCAGTAGATGAGATAAGTTAATAAATGAATTAGAAGGTGGTTATTGAAGAGAATGATCAGAATGGAAGGAGATAGAGGAAGAACTGCAATTAATTGGACTGAGACAAACTTTTTCTTATTGTCGCGGGACAGGTATCTTCCCCATGAATTAGACAGGTGATTGACATTTAAGTGATAGTTTTGACCTGATTGAGATGTTCAAGATTATGAGGGGCATGGACAGGGTGGATAGGGAGCAGCTGTTCCCCTTAGTTGAAGGGTCAGTTATGAGGGGACACAAATTAAAAGTGAGGGGTGGGCGGTTTAGGGGGGATTTGAGGAAAAGCTTTTTTACCCAGAGGGTGGTGACGGTCTGGAATGCGCTGATTGGGAGGGTGGTGGAGGCGGGATGCCTCACATCCTTTAAAAATTACTCAGATGAGTACTTGGCACGCCATAACATTCAAGGCTATGGGCCAAAGGCTGGCAAGTGGGATTCGGTGGCAGGTCAGGGCCTTTCATGCGTCAGTGCAGACCCGAAGGGCCTCTTCTGTATTGCAGTATTCTGTGATTCCGTTTCAGGAATCATAGAAACCCTACAGTACAGAAAGAGGCCATTTGGCCCATCGAGTCTGCACCGACCACAGTCCCACCCAGGCCCTAACCCCATATCCCTACTAATTTTACCCGCTAATCCCTCTAACCTATGCATCTCAGGACACTAAGGGGCAATTTTAGCATGGTCAATCAACCTAACCCGCACATCTTTGGACTGTGGGAGGAAACCGGAGCACCCGGAGGAAACCCACGCAGACAGGAGGAGAATGTGCAAACTCCACACAGACAGTGACCCAAGCCGGGAATCGAACCCAGGTCCCTGGAGCTGTGAAGCAGCAGTGCTAACCACTGTGCTACCGTGCCGCCTAGGAAGAAGCTTAACCACCAGTAACTTAATAAAATGAATGGCAGAAAGCACACGCTGGAATTTCTGACGTGCATTCCCAGCAGTTTGAGCTTCAATTTACTGGTAATTGTTTGGCCTATCTCACTAACACAGTGTCAAAAGCAATAAGAACAATAAATGCAGGAAGCCTAGAAGGAGATAGGTTGTCCTAATAACCTTGATAGCTTTTCAGTCTAGATTCACACTAGCTCTTCATCTTCATTTCTTTCTATTGTTACTCGGACATACCGAAAATATTGGAGATGCACAGGGTCTCCAGAGTGTGTTTTGGTTGTGCTGTAGTGTATCTACTGGACTGTTTGTATCCTGTGCTTCCTTTTATGAGAAGACATGTAAGCTAATAAAAGATATTAAAATGAACAACAGAGGAGTGAATGCATGGTTTCTTTGCGAGCAAATAAACAGACTTATCTTTTCTAAATTGTCTGGGTTACACATTTCCTGTCCAAACCTTATTTCCTATTGTTGTAAATCTACTTTTCTGCCATCATTTAGAATCCCTACAGTGCAAAAAGAGGCCATTCGACCCATCGAGTCTGCACCGACAACAATCCCACCCAGGTCTTATCTCCATAACCCCAGATATTTACCCTGCTAGTCCCCCTGACACTAATGGGCAATTTAGCATGGTCAATCAACCTAACCTGTACATCTTTGGACTGTGGGAAGAAACTGGAGCAGCCGGAGGAAACCCACACAGGCACGGGGAGAATGCGCAAACTCCACACAGACAGTCACCCGAGGCTGGAATTGAACCTGGGTCCCTGTCACTGTGAGGCAGCAGTGCGAACCACTGTGCCACCGTGCCACCACAATAAGTTGCCGGCTGGAATTTTCCCGCCTCGCGTGCCCCGCTATTGCTGCCTGTGAGAATGGAGAACTTGGCGCTCAGCCAAATCTCCATGCACAGCAGCGGGACAATCTGCACACCTGAGCAGAACAGAAGAAGCACTTCATGGATGTGCTGAAACTCAACATGAAGAAATGCAACATTGACATCAACTCCTGGGAGACCATTGACTTGAACTGGATCGGGTGGCGGCGGGATTGGTGGGTTAGGGTCCCACCATTTGGAGATCCAATGAGGAAAAGCTAAAACAGTAAAAAGATGATGCCATGTGACCCAAACTGAAAATACACGACCAGATATCTCTCAGGACAAGAAAAACATACACGCAATAAAGTCTGCAGATCCCAAATCTGCCTCATCTTCGAACTCTTGGTAGACAATCATCCTCACTCGGATAGCTGATAGTTGCAGCTCCAACTATTGCCTAATCTCCCCCAACCTCATAACCCTCCTGTAAATCTGCCCTCCTGGGCGGCACAGTAGCACAGTGGTTAGCACTGCTGCTTCACAGCTCCAGGGACCTGTGTTCGATTCCCGGTTTGGGTCACTGTCTGTGTGGAGTTTGCACATTCTCCTCGTGTCTGCGTGGGTTTCCTCCGGGTGCTCCGGTTTCCTCCCACAGTCCAAAGATATGCGGGTTAGGTTGATTGGCCATGCTAAAAAAATTGCCCTTAGTGTCCTGAAATGCGTAGGTTAGAGGGATTAGTGGGTAAATATGTAGGGATATGGGGGTAGGGCCTGGGTAGGATTGTGGTCGGTGCAGACTCGATGGGCCAAATGGCCTCTTTCTGTACTGTAGGGTTTCTATGATTCTATGATTCCTCCAATTCTGGCCACTTGGTGATTGCAGGAGCTTTGAATACTCTCCTTAAAATCTATCACAATCTGCTGTATAATAAAAACGTATGTATCAACTGACCTCGAGTAAATCATGGCTGATTTACTTACGTTATATTAAAGTCCTTGAGCTGATGACATGGTCGTTCCCACAGTTCAGTGAGTAATGCTGTGACAGCCATGCAGGTTATTCTTCCTGAAGGCACTGCCGTCTTTAAGAAGCATCATGGGAAGAATTATTTTCCCTTGGTCCAGAGATAAGAGTGTAGATTTGCTCAGTCCATTTCTTACCTGCATAGTGCCCCTCAGCGACAGATTCCACATATACAGTGAAGGCACCCAACTCTAAGGGTGGGATTTTCTGGCCGCGCTCGTCCCAAGACTGGAAAATCAACAGACCTTTGCATGGTCCGTGTCCCACCTGCTACGATTCCCGTGGCATGTAGGATGGCAAGGTTCTGCCCCATGTCTCCACCACCTCTTGACCCCTCCAACTAAAAATTTTCAGACTGCTTGTCTGACATACAATACCAGATGAATAAAAGTTTCCTCCAGTTAAGTATTGGGAGGGTTGAGACTATTATCCTCTCTGCAAACTTTGTTCCCTAGCCATGGACTCCATCCTTCTCTCTGGCAAATATTTGAGGCTAACCCAGAATGTTTGCAACATTGGTATTATATCTGATCTTGAGATAAACTTAAAATCACATATCCTACGGTGACACCGTGGTTAGCATTGCTGCCTCACAGTGCCAGGGACCCAGATTCGATTCCAGCCTTGGGTGACTGTCTGTGTGCAGTTTGCCTGTTCTCCCCGTGTATGCATGGGTTTCCTCCGGGTGCTCCGGTTTCCTTCCACAGTCCAAAGATGTGCAGGTTAGGTGGATTGTCCATGCTAAATTGCGCCTTGGTATCCAAAGATGTGTAGGTTTGGTGTATTGACAATGGTCAATGTGTGGGTTTACAGGGATAGGGTGGAGGGGAGGGCCTGACTGGGAGAGTTGGTGTAGACCCGATGGGCCAGGTGGTCTCTTTCTGCATTGTAGGGATTCTATGGTTCTATCAGTAAGACTGACAGATCCCAAGCCTATCTCAACTGGAATAGGAATTGTGTTGCCCTTATTCTGAACCACATGGGAGCCATCTAGACAACTGAGCTAACCAGCTCCCTATGCCCCAGTTTATCTGCCTCTGAAATCCTTAATCATTCCTTTGCCTGTTTGACTTGTTCAGTGCACTCCTGATCGAACTTCCATTTTCTACCTTTGGTCAACTTGAGATCTTCTAATACTCAGCTGTCCAACATTCTAACTTCCACCATCACAATGCTCGCTGACACATGTTGGCTGCCTGTTAGGTAATGCCTCAATTTAAAAATTCTCTTTGAAGCTCTCCATGACCTCTCTGCTGCCTAATCTCCTCTGACCTCATAACCCTCCTGTATGTCTGCACTCCTCCAACACTGGCCTCTTGAGAATCCTTTATTTTTATTGCTCCATCAGTGGTGGCCATGGCTGCTGCCAAGGCCCTAAACTCGGGAGCTCCCTGCCTAAAACCCTCTGCGCCACTTAAAGATGCTCAGGAAAACCTACATCTTTCAGCATGTTTTTTGGCCATCTGCTGTAAAATCTCATGAAGTTCCAAGTCCAACTTTTATTTATGAAGACCCTGTGAAGCACCTTGGGTTGTTGCATTACATTAAAGGCGCCATATCAATAGAAGTTGTTGCTGTTACCACAGGTAAAGCTAAAAGCAAATGGATTCCTGTTCTTTATCTGCACTGCATGGTTGGGCAGAAAGCATGTTGTATGTTTTTCATTCATTCATGAGACATGCGTGTCGCTGGCTGACCAGCAGTTATTGCCCATCCCTTGTTGCCCTTGAGAAGGTGGTGATGGCCTGCCTTCTTGAAATACAGACCACGAGCTGTGGCCCATCCAGTTTCATTTCTTTGTTAAGACTTTGCGTACACATTTCAGAGGGCAGTTGAGTGGCTCTGGAATCACATATAGGCTAGACCGGGTAAGAATGACAGATTTCCTTATTGAGTTCAAATTCCACCATCTGCCTTTGCAGGATTCGAACCCAGGTCCCTAGGACATTAGCTGAGTTTCTGGATTAATAGTCTAGTGATAATACCACTAGGTCATCACCGCCACATGACGTAAGGTGGTATTTTATTTATTTTATTAGTGTCACAAGTAGGCTTACATTACATTACGGCAATGAAAATCCTCGAGTTGCCACACTCCCGCGCCTGTTCGGGTACACTGAGGGAGAATTTAGCATGGCCAATGCACCTAACCAACACGTCTTTCTGACTGTGGGAGGAAATCGGAGCACCCGGAGGAAACCCACGCAGACACATGAAGAACATGCAGATTCCGTACAGACAGTGACCCAAGCCGGGAATTGAACCCGGGTCCCTGGTGTCGTGAGGCAGTAGTGCTAACCCACTGTGCCACCGTGCTGCCCCATATGGGCTATGGAATGGCGAGGAAGATGGAGAAATTGGGCAGCGGTGACAGACTGTTAGCATCATTAATTGTGGACAGATGTGAATGGAATTCTATGATTGAATAAAACTTGATTGCTTGCAAAAAAAAAAGGCCTTCGCTTTTCTCTCAGCCAACTGTGTCTGAGGCCTCAGGAAATGTGCTTCTATCTCAAAATTGCATTTAGGAATAAATTGGGCCAATTATGGCGCAGCCCAGTGCACAATACAGCAACATTCCATTATGCTATTCTCCGTCAAGTTTGCCTAATGTGCCTACAGGTTGTACAGCTAATTAATATATTCATAATAACCACATTTAGCGTGTTTTATTATTCATATCCTTAGCTTATTACCTAAGTATAGCTCTTTGACAGTTCCTTTTCAGATCAAATTCAATTTACCAGAAAGGACTTGCGTGTATGATCATTCTTGTCTCTGTTCTTATTAAACTTTAAGCCACAAACTGATCTAAATAGCTCTCGGTCGCCTGGTCCTACCATAGTTTCTGTTTTCAAATTTCGGCTCATTCACAATCTTCAGAGGATCAAATACTAATATCGTCGTAATAAAGATTTTCAAATACAAGGAGTAACTTTATTATCATAATATTATACCCAATTCCAGTGGAGTATACTTAAGGTATAATTTGAAGTATAATTAATACATCTTAAACACTTGGAGGAACACATTTGCCACTGTGGGGTGGCACGGTGGCAGAGTGGTTAGCACTGCTGTCTCACAGCACCAGGGACCCGGGTTCAATTCTGGCCTTGGGCGACTGTCTGTGTGGAGTTTGCATGTTCTCCCCGTGTCTGCGTGGGTTTCCTCCGGGTGCTCCAGTTTCCTCCCACAGTCCAAAGATGTGCGGGTTAGGTAGATTAGCCATGGTAAATTGACACTAGTGTCAGGGGAATTAGCAGGGTAAATATGTGGGGTTATGAGAATAGGGCCTGGGTGGGATTGTGGTTGGTGCAGACTCGTTGGGCCGAGGGGCCTCCTTCTGCGCTGTAGGGATTCTATGATTCTAAAATTGAATTTGCGATTCCAGCTGGCAGTCCCCTTCCTCCACACCCTACACTCCATTGCTTCATTTATATAAATTACCTTTATTCATTTTAAATTTATTTGTTGCTTAGCCTTCCAAATTCTAATTACCGAGAACCACTGAAAGAAAGACAGACTTGTATTTTATCTTCCAACGTTGAAGCAAAAGACTGTGGATGCTGGAAATCTGAAATTAAGATAGAAAATGCTGGAAATACTCAGCAGATCTGACAGCATCTGTGGAGAGAGTTTCATCTCCACATGAAGATTGAAGAGAAAATAAAGTTGCCTGCAAGATTAACATCTTGCTAGCTGCTTTTTAGGAATTTCATCGAGTCAGTCTGAACATGCCCAGTAAATGCATTGAGGAAGTTACTCTGAAGAGAGTACTCTCATGATAACTCACTGCTGTGCACTAGTTTCACTACAGTTTTTGCTTACTGTGATAACTTCAATCAGGCCATTGAGGTTGGCCTATTGGAGTATGAACTCCCTGATTAAGGATCCAATTGATGGACCCACCTTTGCCTTGTACTTAACTGGGAGTGTTGGTTCCTCTGACACCCCCGGAGGTCGACTGCTAACTGCTAGCACTCTGTGTACTGCTGTTAGAGTTTGTAAATAAAGGGATTTTGGTGAAGGAACTTCTGCCTCCGAAGACCTATTTCAGTTACTACTCCGCTAATTCTGATTAGATTTAATTGAATCCCCACAGTATAGAAACAGGCCATTCAGCCCATCGAGTCAGCACTGACAATAATCCCACCCACGCCCTATCTCCACAACCACATGTATTTACCCTGCTAATCCACCTGAAACTAATGGTCAATTTAATATGGCCAAGCCACTTAACCCATCAAGTCAGGAGTGTGATGGAATACTCCCCTCTTGCCTGGATGGGTGCAGCTCCAACAATACTCAAGAAGCTTGACACCATCCAAGATAAAGCAGCCTGCTTGATTGGCACCACATCTACAAACATTCAATCCCTCCAACACCGACGCTCAGTAGCAGCAGTGTGTGCTATCTACAAGAAGAACTGCAACAACTCACCAAAGATCCTTAGACAGCACCTTCCAAACCCACGACCACTTCCATCTAGAAGAACAAGGGCAGCAGATAAATGGGAACACCACCACCTGCAAGTTCCCCTCCAAGCCACTCACCATCCTGACTTGAAAATATATCACCGTTCCTTCGCAGTCGCTGGGTCAAAATCCTGGAATTCCCTCCCTAACGGCATTGTGGGTCAACCCACAGAACATGGACTGCAGCGATTCAAGAAGGCAGCTCACCACCACCTTCTCAAGGGCAACTAGGGATGGGCAATAAATGCTGGCCAGCCAGCGACGCCCACGTCCCACGAATGAATATAAAAAAACCCCACACATCTTTGGACTGTGGGAGGAAACTGGAGCACCCGGAGGAAACCCACACAGACACAGGGAGAACGTGCAAACTCCACACCGATAGTCACCCAAGCTGGGAATTGAACCCAGGTCCCTGTGAGGCAGCAGTACTAACCACTGTGCCACTGTGCCACCCTGATATCGATGTCAGTCAGCACTTCTAGAAAGCAATGGCAAATATTTTCAAAACCATTGACAGCTCACATAATCACAAAGAGACTTACGAATTAAGAGCGGAAATCTGGGCAAAAGTAGTATTAGGTTTGAGCCTATGCGCTGCCAACCACAAGCTTGGAATGTGTAAACACAGGCCCAAACAATAGTGGTTTTAAATCAGGAACACTTTGCAGTGACTTCAATATTCGACTGTGCTGATGTTTTCATATTTTGTTCATTCTGTATGTAGGTGTAATGAGTTGTTAGGGGAGTTTGGGCATGGACTGTGTTGGCCGGAATTTTCCAGTCGTTCACACCCGCTGCCTCTGCAAGCCAGGACGGAGAATTTGGCGCTCAGCCCAAATCTCCCTTCACTGCAGCGGGACTGGAAAACCCCACCGGCATAAACGGCCGGAGAACTCCGTCCGTTAAATTTCACCTCTGCCAGCACTTCGCAATCATATTGAGGAACATAGTTTGATGCATTGTTTAAACCTTAAACTCAATTGCCAAAGCTGAATAAGGCACTAACTCCTCGGTCAAGAAGCGTTGAAAAGAAGTGAAACATGTTCCTGTTTTATTCCCAAATTCCTGTGATTCAAATCCGAGATCCATCGGCGCTCAGCTTGAAAGACATTTGAAATTTGGGAATATTGCTTCAAAGCTGGGAATGTGGAACGATATTAAAAGTTACCCACAAAGCCATGACATTTTGTGTGAACAGGGATGGTGAGAGATGTGATTGGAGCATATTTGAATAGTGGTAGTGGCGTGGTGGGATTGTCACTGGAATAATGACACAGAGTAATGTGCTGGGGATCCAGGTTCAGATCCCATCATGGCAGAATAGAAATTTAGTAAAAGAAATCTGGAAATAAAAGTCTATTACTGACCATGCATTCATAAGATATAGGAGCACAATTAGGCCATTCGGCCCATCGAGTGCTCTCCGCCATTCGATCATGGCTGATATGCTCCTCTTCCCAATTTCCTGCTTTCTTCCCATAACCCTTCAACCCATTACCAATTAAAAATCTGTCTAACTCCAGCTTAAATTTACTCACTGTCCCAGCATCCACCGCACTTTGGGGTAACGAAATCCACAGATTCACAACCCTTTGGGAGAAATAGTTTCTCCTCAACTCTGTTTTAAGTTTGCTACCCCTTATCCTAAAATTATAACCTCTTGTCCTAGAATGCCCCACAAGAGGAAGCATCCGCTCCACGTTTACTTTATCCATACCTTTTATCATCTTGTATACCTCAATTTGATCTCCCCTCATTCTTCTAAATTCCAGGCAGGAAAGGCCTAAACTGTTCAATCTCTCTTCCTACGACAAACCCTTCATCTCTGGAATCAATCTAGTGAACATTGTTGATTATCGTAAAAACCCAAGGGTAGAATTTTCCTAAAGATTGGCAAAGTGTCAGCTTCAGACTGAAAACTGCCGGCAGAAAGACAGGGAGGTTTTCCACCCAGAACCTCCCACACTTTGCCATTTTTAAGGAAGGGGTGGGGTGGAGGTAGTGGGATGGGGAGGGGGGGGGGGGGTTGGGGGGGTGGGGGGGGGCGGGAAACGTGTTTGTGCCATCATTGTGAGGGGCATGGCCTCAGGTCACTGGCCAGTCCGGCTCCACAGAGATTAGGGCACCCTTTAAAAGTCTCAAAACCATGTTAAAGACCCTTCTTCTCCCATTGTCGCTGGCATTAGGACCTCCCCAGCCCCCAAACAATCGCCAGAATCTGGTCTTCGGGGCATGGTTCCCCCCCCCCCCCCCCAACTCCCCATATCTCCGGTCTTCAGAGCATTGGTGCCCCCCCCCCCATCATGCCCATTCCCTACCCCCATGTGAAGCAAACCCCTGCTTTGGGGCAGCCCTACAGGCCCCTTTTGTGTGTAGGTCCCGCCCTTTGGCAGTGCCAACCTGAGAGTGCCAAGTTTGGCACTGCCAGGATACCAGAGTGCAGGGCACTGCACTGCCATATCCCTAACCACCCTGGGGCTACACTGGTCTCCGAGCCCGTGGTGTGATCATCACGTCTGGTCTATGTTTTTGAAGACCAATAGTGATTCCTGTCGGAGTTACATCATACTGACATGTGAGAACATATGACGTTTCCGGAAGATATGATGTTAAGCTGGTTTTGAATATTTAAACATTTTAAATGAATGGTAATCAGGTTCACGCCCTGGCTGGGCATGAAACTGAGGGTGACAGGGTGGCACAGTAATTAGCACTGCTGTCTGGGTTCCAGGTTCGATTCCCGGCTTGGGTCACCATCTGTGCGGAGTCTGCATGCTCTCACCTTGTCTCCGTGGGCTTCCTCCGGGTACTCCGGTTTCCTCCCACAGTCTGAAAGACGTGGTAGTTAAGTGCATTGGCCATATTAAATTCTCCCTCAGTGTACCCGAACAGGCGCCGGAGTGTTGCGACTCGGGGATTTTCACAGTAACTTCTTTGCAGTGCTAATGTAACCCTACCTGTGACACTAATATATGAACTTTAACCTGATGAGCTCACCAGCAGGGGAGGGGCTGATCTCATTCAGAGACTTCCCTGGTACAAATCCCACTATGGTCCTCTCGCGAGAGGTTCCGGCCGTAGCGGGATTTGTGCTTGCATTAAACGGGGCTGAAGAATTGCCCCCATCTGATTCACTGATGTCCTTTTGGGAAGGAAATCTGCTGTCCTTACCTGGTCCAGAGCCACAGCAATACGGTTTTGACTCCTCTGAAATGGCCCAGCAAGCCACTCAGTTCAAGGGCAACTAGGGATGGGCAATAAATGCTGGTGCTTGCCAGCAATGCCCACATCCCATGAAAGAATAAAAAAGTGTTTGATTTGACCAGTGTTGGCAACATAGTTCATGAGATTTAGAACACGAAATCTTACACCACTATGTCACATTTTGTAGGACAACAATGGGCTGTATGACGCCCTGAAGGGAAATAACCAGGATTCAATCAATAAATATTTGTTTCAGATGGTAAAGGAATATTTTTATTCATTCGTGGGACATGGGCGTCACTGGCTGGGCCAGCATTTATTGCCCATCCCTAGTTGCCCTTGAGAAGGTGGTGGTGAGCCGCCATCTTGAATCGCTGCAGTCCGTGTGCTGTCGGTTGACCCACAATGCCGTTGGGGAGGGAATTCCAGGATGTTGACCCAGAATATGAGAGAACAACACGACATACGCAAAATATCATTGATGATTAATGAAACTAATCTAACTGTGGTATTCAAATAGCACCAACGGTCAAACAGCTTTAATCGACATGAATCCTTGTCTTAAATTCAATGACAGCAATCTGTTATCTAACGATAAGGTGCCCAAGGGCCTCAATTGTATTTTTAAAAATATTTTTTACTCCAAAGCCAATGCTCAGCGTGGACCGGGCAAACCCAACTCCATTCCTTGCTTGCTCCAAAAACCAAATTCAAGATCCAATTGAATCCAATTCAAGGTCCCCACAAGAGAGACAAACAAAATCCAAGCTGACAAGATAAGGCATCTTGGGCTTGATCTTAGCTAATAACCCAGAGGATACAACATTTTATAAGGGTGAGAACACTAATTACTAATGTAATGAACATTACTAATGCCATATGTTTTATGTGCTAAAGTGTAATAAACAGTGCATTAAGATGCAATTGCTGTTAAGATGAAGCTGTGTGCTATCTGAGAGCGTGGCATGGTAGCACAGTGGTTAGCACTGCTGCTCACAGCTCCAGGGACCCAGGTTCAATTCGCGGCTTGGGTGACAGTCTGTGTGGAGTTTGCACCTTCTCCCTGTGTCTGCGTGGGTTTCCTCCGGGTGCTCTGGTTTCCTCCCACACTCCAAAGATGTGCAGGTTAGGTGGTTTGGTCATGCTAAATTACCCCTTAGTGTCCCAAGATTTGTAATTATTTGCCACAAGTAGGCTTACATTAACGCTGCAATGAAGTTAATGTGAAAAGCCCCTAGTTGTCACACTGCAGCTCCTGTTCGGGTACACTGAGGGAGAATTTAGCATGGCCAATGCACCTAACCAGCACGTCTTTCAGACTGTGGGTGTAAACCGGAGCAAACCCAGGCAGACACGGGGAGAACTTTGCACAAACAGTGGCCCAAGCCGGGAATCGAACCCAGGTCCTGGGCGCTGTGAGGCAGCAGTGCTAACCACTGTACTGCCGTGCCTCCCCTGGGCAATTAGCCATGGAAAATGTGTGGGATTACAGGGATAGAACGGGACTCAATGGGCCGAATGGCCTCCTTCTGCACTGTCGGGATTCTATGATTCTATGAGTGGCGTCCCCTCGAGTTATAAGCCCCTGGCGACAGGCCAGTGACCTGTTCCAGGAATAACTCACAATGGAAACAGATGAAAGTCTGCCTTCTGCACCACGAGATGCGGGAATAGAAACAACAACAAACAACATCAGCTTGATATAAAGATAGTGGAACAAAGAGGCACGGAGGAAGGGGTATTATAGGGATTAAGAGTGGCAGAAAGTGCAAGATCTTTGCCCTATTATCAGTAGAAAGATGGGCTGGGATTGATTCATTTTGTGGAATTCAAAATATGTATTTACTGTTTGTTTCTGCTCCAGTTCCTTCCATGTTCTACTGACAGCTGCTAACTTGTCTGACGTCAGAGAGAGTTAACAAGAAAGGGATTGCAGATTGCGGAGTGTTCTCTCCGATAGAAAAGCAGAGAAGGAAAATAGTTTCTCAGAGAAAGATTTGCCTTTGTATAACGCCTTTCACAACCTCAGGAGACTCCAGAGCACTTTAGAATCCTACAGTGCAGAAGGAGGCCATTCGGCCCATCGAGTCTGCACCGACCACAATCCCACCCAGGCCCTATCCCCATAACCCCAGGCATTTACCCCAGCTGGTTCCCCTGACACTAAGGGGCAATTTAGTATGGTCAATCCAACTAACCCGCACACCTTTCAGACTGTGGGAGGAAACTGGAGCTCCCGGAGGAAATCCATGCAGGCGCTGGGAGAACGTGCAAGTTCCACACAGAACCCGAGTCCCTGGCGCTGTGAGGCAGCAGTGCTAACCACCGTGCCACCATGCCAGTCATGTTGAAGTATAGTCGCTGCTGTGCCATAGGAATCGCAGCAGCCAACACAGCAAGATCCCACAAACAGCAATGACCAGATGATCTGTCTTTTAAATTATGTTGGTTCTGGGATAAATATTGACCAGGACAACAGGAAGTTGAGTATACATTGAGCATAATCCAAAACTCAATGCTGCCAGGATTGCAACATATTGGTATTAGATTGAGAGTGTCTCGGGCTATAACATGAGGCAAACGTTCCACTGGCACATTCTCGGCACGGTGGCACAGTGGTTAGCACTGCTGTCTCACAGCGCCAGGGACCCGGGTTCGATTCCCGGCTTGGGGTCACTGCATATGTGGAGTTCTCCCCGTGTCTGCGTGTGTTTCCTCCGGGTGCTCTGGTTTCCTCCCGCAGCCTGAAAGACGTGCTGGTTAGGTGCATTGACCCGAACAGGTGCCGGAGTGTGGCGACTAGGGGATTTTCATAGTGACATCATTGCAGTGTTAATGTAAGCCTACTTGTGACACTAATAAATTAACTTTAAATTAGGAAATGTTGTTGTGAGATTGTGGTTAAAACACATAATTGGGACAGAGGAAAGGGAATTTTAATCTGTATCTTGCCCGTTCCAAAGTTCACCTTGGAAAGCTCATGTCGGCATTGGGAGGAAGAGTGCCCAGCTCCAATATCCTTCAGAGTAGAAAAAAATCAATAAATGTTAAACAATAGTGGATAAATATTTTATTATTGTTTTCACCAACGCTTTACAACAATAGTCACGGGTAAAAAAAAGCATTCTTTCTGGTTGTATCACAGCTTGGTATGGCTCCTGCTCTGCCCAAGACCGCAAGAAACTACAAAAGGTCGTGAATGTAGCCCAATCCATCACGCAAACCAGCCTCCCATCCATTGACTCTGTCTACACTTCCCGCTGCCTCGGCAAAGCAGCCAGCATAATTAAGGGCCCCACACATCCCGGATATTCTCTCTTCCACCTTCTTCCGTCAGGAAAAAGATACAGAAGTCTGAGGCCATGTATCAACTGACCCAAGAACAGCTTCTTCCCTGCTGCTGTCAGACTTTTGAATGGACGTACCTTGAATTAAGTTGATCTTTCTCTACACCCTAGCTATGACTGTAACACTACATCCTACACTCTCTCATTTCCTCCTCTATGGACGGTATGCTTTGTCTGTTTAGCGCGCAAGAAACAATACTTTTCACTGTATACTAATACATGTGACAATAATAAACCAAATCAAATCAAATTGAATCAAAGAAATGATTCAGTGCAATTGAAAGCATTCGCAGACAATCACATACATTGGACCCCTTTAAAAATAGTCACAGGTTGGGACCATTTGTGAATCTCAACTTCACACTTACCAGTGGATGTGGCCTTCTGGGAGGTGACCTCCTAATTGGTCGCCATCTTGTCTTCCAACTAATTAAGGGCAGTATGTGGATTCCTGAGGTTGTAGGTCCAATCGGGGGGGGGGGGGGGGGGGGGGGGGGGCAGGGGGGCACTGAGGGTTCCTTCATCTTGAGCTGCCCTCTCCAGAGGTTTGAACCGTTGCAAAATAAATGGGAAACCCACCCCCAGGTTGGTCTGATGCCTGCAGCTTTGTTGCTGGGGGGAGGGGGAGGGTGAGAGGCGGGCTGTGGGGGTGGGGGAGGGGGGGACGGAGGGGATGTAAAAGAGACACCGAGCCACTGACCATCCACTGGCCATCCACCGGCTTTGGTCAAAGAAAGGGCGGGGGTCCTGTCCTCCACCGGGAAATACTTAGCAATGTCCCAAATCGTCCCACAAATGTGAATTTAATTATTTAAGTTGGCTGTGCTCTGCAGCCAGGCAGGTATCTGTTGTTGCTTGTCTCTGGCAAGATTGGCTAGTGGTGAAAATGTGTTGACTCACCAACCCAATCTCTTTGCTTCCAACTCTCCTCCTGGGTCTGCCCTCAAGCCTGCCTTGCTGAGACCTGAACAATTCTGCCCACTGTGCTGTCTGTTATATATCCCAGGCAGTGATGAGCTCCATTGAAGTCAATGGAAGTAAATATGGACCATGTGATGGGGAGCCCAGCATGGCGCCAACCAATGTCAAAACCTGGATAGAAGCAAATTACTGTGTGTAATAATCCATGGAGGCGAAAGTCCCGTCACCAAGTTACTTTATTTACACCATACATCAGTACACAGCCAGCTCTCCAGTTGCTCCCTGCTGAATGCAGGCTGGGAGACTGACACACCTGCTTTAAATGGGGAGCACGAGGTTCCCTGATTTAACCATCAATTAAGACTCATCAGGTACCTCTTTTTGTGTACCAACCAATTATACAAAATCAAATTTACTTAGGAAAGATTAATCAGGTATTTCTTTTGATACCAAGGAAGACTCATCAGGTAACTCTTTTAAGGTACCAACATAATAAACGAACTCAAATTAACTTAGGGACAAATTAAAAGGGGCAGCTCCCCAAAAGGAAGGGGGAACAGCCCGAACCAAAAACAAAGTCGAAAGGAAACTTAAAACATCAAACCAAAAGGTGATTATCGGGGTCGATGATACACCCCAGCCCCTGCGGTGCCCAGCGGCCGCGGAAGGAGGACTCATCAGGTAGTTCATACTCTAGCAATCCAACCTCATTAGCCTGGCTGAAGTCATCACACGGTGAGTGCTGGAATCTTTGACAAAGAGTCATCTGGACTCGAGATGTCCCCTCTTTTCTCTCCTTACAGATGCTGCCAGGCCTGCTGAGATTTTCCAGCATTTTCTCTTTTGGTTTCAGCATCAAAATCCGTTCTGGTTAATTATCTCTTCACCAACAGCACTCTTTGCTGAACGGTCAGTAACACTTTCGTTGATCATTTCCTCATCTTCACCTGTTTCCATGGATAGCTCACGCAGTAAATAATGTGACAAGTAAGTTGGGGAATCAGTCCTTGCAGGCCGAGCCCTAGTCAGGTAAAGGCCAACATGGAATCACAAATGCCATGGACTCTCTCTCACTCTCTCGCAGTGAAACAAAAAACTCATTCCTGAGCAGCAGAAATGAAGCTAAGAGGCAGCTGCTGTTCAAAATTGATTTCAGGGATGACCTTGTCTTGAATGTTCGAGGCATTCTTTATACAGAAAATCTCATCCCCCGTGGGGAAAAGGCATTGAAGCTGAAATCTTTTCTCTCAAGGAGGTGCATTAAGATCTCTATAAAATCTTGTAGTGTGATTTGATTTGATTTGACTTATTATTTGATTTGATTTATTATTTGATTTGATTTATTATTGTCACATGTATTGGAATACAGTGAAAAGTATTGTTTCTTGTGCGCTATACAGACAAAACATACCGTTTATAGAGAAATGCCCAATGAAGCAG